>NC_066537.1:5924767-5979767 GCF_024679095.1 Eriocheir sinensis
CCCTCCTCCTAACCTCTCACTCTTCCCATTCTTCCTCCCTTCCTTCCCTCACTCTTCTCCCATCCCTCATCCCCCTCCTACCTACCCTTCCCTTCCTCCCTTTCCTCTCCCCTACCCACACCCCTCCTCTTTACCTCTCACTCTTCCCATTCTTCCTTCCTTCCTTCCCTCACTCTTCCCCCATCCCTCATCTCCCTCCTTCCTACCCTTCCCTTCCTCCCCTTCCTCTTATCTCCTCTCACTTTTTCTTCCCTTCTTTCCTCCTGCCTCACCCTCTCTCTTCCTCCCTTCCCTTCCTCCTCCTCTCTCTTCCTCTCCCTCTATCACTCCTCCCCCATTCCTCACCTTCCTTCTACCTCCCTCCTTCACTCTCTCTTCCTCCCTTTTCTCCCTCCTTCATATCTTCTCTCTTCCTCTCCTTCCCTTCCTCTCTGCCTCCCTTCTCTCTCCCTCTCTTTCCTCCAGCCTCCCCTTAACTCTTCCTCTCCTTCCCTTCCCTTCCTCTCTCCTGCCTACCTTACTTTTCCTCCATCCCCCCATTACTCCTCCCCTTTCTTCCTCCCTCCCCCATCACTCCTCCCCCCTTCCCCCATCTCCCCCACCCCCTTCACTCATCATTCATTTATTCACCATTCAGAAGTTATTCACAGCGGGTTAAATAGTGACACAATGCCCCTGAAAATGATGTGTGTGTGTGTGTGTGTGTGTGTGTGTGTGTGTGTGTGTGTTCATATATTCATCGCTACATTCATTTATTCGGTTGTTCGTCGGTTTTAACTTATTCGCGAGTGTCCGGGCTGAATATGATGATGCTGTGTGTGTGTGTGTGTGTGTGTGTGTGTGTTTGTTTATTTATTTGTTTGTTTATTTATGTTTTAGTTTCCCCACCACAAAAAAAAAGTAAAATAGAGCAATGGAATGATGCGAGTTTGAAATTGTTGACTAGCTATAATTGTTCCTCCTGTGTGTTTGTGATTGTGTGTTTGTGATTGTGTGTTTGTGATTGTGTGTTTGTTTGATATTTATTTATTTGGGGTGTTTGTCCGTCATTGTAATACATCCTTTTTTGCTTTTCTTTCATTCTTTTTCATTAATGTTTTTTTATTGATTTATTTGTGTTATTTGTTCATCATTGTACTTTCTTTTATTTTTTTATTTTTTTATTTTTTTCATTTTCATTTTTTTTTTGTTCATTTTTTTCTTTTTCACTTTCTTTTTTCTTTCATTTTTCTTCTTTTTCATTTTTTCTTTTCTTTTATCATTTTTTTTCTTTTTTTTCTGATTTCTTTCTCTCTCTCTCTTCCTGTTCTTTCCCACCTCTGCTATCCCATCTTCTTTCTCTTCATTTTGTTCTCTTTCCTTCCTACTCTTTCCCCTTTCCTTTCTCTGCCTTTCTCTTTCAATTTCATTCATTACTACACTTATTATTTTCATCCCTTTATCCCTTTTTATCCCTTTTCTTTGTACTTTTTCCTCATCTCCTCACACACACACACACACACACACACACACACACACACACACTTTTCATTACCTTCATCATCCCCTTCCCCTTCACACCCTTATCATCACCTCCGTCTCTTCCTTCTCCCCACACACCCTCATCTTATCACATCCCCCCTTTCCCCACAGTTCCAGCGGGTGTTTGGGCGGTGGGTGGCAACGTGACAGCAGCGTGGCGGGAGGACATCAGCTTGGCGTGCGGGGCGGTGGGCGTGCCGGAGCCCACCCTCGCCTGGACCCACCAAGGAACGCCCATACCCCACGCCAAGAGCAGGTGAGATGCATGCCCGCCTACCTGTCTGTTTGTTTGTCTTGTTTCTTATCTTTTCCCTTGCCTGTTTGATTTTCTTCCTCTTTCTCCTTTTCTCTCATTTTCTCTTCTTTTTCGTTCTCTCACTGTCTGTCTCCTTTGTTTGTTTTTATTTTATTCCTCTTTCTTTTTTTCTCTCATTTTCTCTTCTTTTTCATTCTCTCACTCTCTGTCTTCTTTCTGCTCTCTCTCTCTCTCTCTCTCTCTCTCTCTCTCTCTCTCTCTCTCTCTCTCTCTCTCTCTCTCTCTCTCTCTCTCTCTCTCTCTCTCTCTCTCTCTCTCTCTCTCTCTCTCTCTCTCTCTCTCTCTCTCTCTCTCTCTCTCTCTCTCTCTCTCTCTCTCTCTCTCTCTCTCTCTCTCTCTCTCTCTCTCTCTCTCTCTCTCTCTCTCTCTCTCTCTATCTCTCTCTCTCTCTCTCTCTCTCTCTCTCTCTCTCTCTCTCTCTCTCTCTCTCTCTCTCTCTCTCTCTCTCTCTCTCTCTCTCTCTCTCTCTCTCTCTCTCTCTCTCTCTGTGTCTCTCTCTATCGCTCTCTCTCTCTCTCTCTCTCTCTCTCTCTCTCTCTCTCTCTCTCTCTCTCTCTCTCTCTCTCTCTCTCTCTCTCTCTCTCTCTCTCTCTCTCTCTCTTTCCATACCTTACATGTCTTCCTGTTTCCTTTTCTCCTTCCTCTTTCTCTCCTCTCCTTTGGCTCTTTCTCTCTTCTCTCCTCTCCTCTCTTTGCTTTTCCCCTTTCTTCATTCCTTCAGTCTCCTCCTCACTCCATTCCTCTACCCCCTCCTGCACCGCCTTTCACCCTACACCCCTTCCTTTACCCAGCTAACACCTCTTTCACCCCTTCCTTCACATCTCTCATCTCTTTTTTCAGCACTGCCAAGGCCTTCTAAGAGTGGAAGCCTTAGCATTGAACCCCATCTTTGACCCTTCACACTTTCTTCTCTCCCTCTAACCCATTAACACCCTTCCCCCCATGTCTCTCCCCCAGGGCCATAGTGCAGGGGGATGGGACGCTTACCCTGGGGGACCTGGAGCGTAAGGATGGGGGCAGATATACCTGTACGGCCACTAACACCCATGGGAGGGACACGGCCACCTACCACCTCACTGTGCTGGGTCAGTGGTTTATTACTATTATTTATATATTTTCTTACTTTCCTTCTTTCTTTAATTTCACAGTCTTTTCACAAATTTGCAACCACTCATCCATCTCCCCCTCCTTCCTTTCTCCCCCCTCACAGTGCCACCATCCTCACCCGGCCTCCATGTGACGGAGACCACAGCCTCCTCCATCAAGGTGCAGTGGACAGTGGAGGATGAAGGGGGTGCCGCTGTCCTGGGGGCCACCATACACTACAGGTGAGGAGGCAGACAGGTGTGTGTATAGGGGGAAAGGGGTTGATTAGTTAGTCTTGTTTTTCATTCATTTCATTAGATAGCCAGTCATATATTTCTTCATACATTTGATTAAATAGTCTTTTATTTTTGTTTATTTTTCATTCATTTTTGCACCCGACTCCTTTAACCAACGTGTGTGTGTTTCAGGGCTGCGGGAGGCACATGGACGCGAGCCACAGTGGGCGGGGAGACCACCACCTTCACCGCCCGGGAGCTGAGCTGCGGCACACTCTACCACCTCTACATCACCGTGCATAACCGCGTGGGTGAGTACTGGTCCACCTGTCCACGCACCTGCTTACCTCTCACTACCTGCCATGGGTGTCTAGAGGGGAAGAGCAAGGAGGGGCAGTTATTCCCCTTTGGAAGTCTTATATTCCCTGTAAGTCTCTTGTACAAGTTATAACTGAATCAATATGTTTCAATACCTCAGGAGGACACTTGGTGCTGCAGTTATTGATAAACTATATGTGCCATTGCTTAGTGCTGCACCAAAGAAGATATAAAATTTGATATGTATATGTTTAGGACCTTTTCTCTACCCCCTCAAAAAAATTCCTGTGGATGCCCCTGTCACCCACCTCCCTTTTACTCTACCTTCTTTACCTTCATTTAACTTGGGTTCAACTGCCTCCCCCTCTTACTAAATTCATGCTCTAATCTCTTGGCTCATTTTCTCCATCATGTCTTCCCCCAGGCCGCAGTGAGCCGTCCCGCACCGAGGCAGCGCGCACCAAGGGCCGGCCGCCCCAGGCACCCTCACAGTTCCAGTTTGTGACGACAAACAGCACCCAGGCGACACTGTACTTGGCACAGTGGGGTGACGGGGGCTGCCCCATCACCCACTTCACCCTCCAGTACCGCCCCCGCCCCGCCAGCCCCTGGACCACGGGTGAGTGTACTACTGTCGCTGTTCCTGCTGCTAATGTTACTACTACTACTACTACTATTATTACTACTATTACTACTACTACTATTACTATTACTCTCTTTGCAGTGGGCACCAAAATCCTTCCCTCCCGCACCTTCCCCCTGGGCGGACTGGCGGCGGGCGTGAGCTACGAGGTGAAGGTGGTGGCCCACAACACCGCCGGCGCCACCCCCGCCCTCTACACCGTCACCACTCCTCCACAGGGACACCCAGGTAATGCAATGATGGTGGAGATGATGATGATGATGATAATGATAAAAAGTAGAATAGTAGTGTAGTAGATGAAGAAGAAGAAAAGGAAAAAGGAAACAGAAGTATGTATAAGAAGAAAAGAACAAGAACCAGAATAAGGAGAAGAAAAAGAAGATGAAATAGAAGAAAAGGAGAAAGGAGAACAAGAATAAGAAAAACAAGAAGTAGAAGAGAATGAAGTAGAAGATTACAGACAAAGAAGATGAAGAAGAAAACACAAAGAAGTACTAGAAGAAGAAAAGTAAAAATAGGAATACAACAATCACGCCCCAAAATAATAATCCCCCTCACCCCCCCCCCTCTCCACCCCACTCTTCCCCCACCACATCCACACTTAATTCCACCCCTTCCTTCCCCCG
Source organism: Eriocheir sinensis (assembly GCF_024679095.1). NCBI lineage: Eukaryota > Metazoa > Arthropoda > Malacostraca > Decapoda > Varunidae > Eriocheir > Eriocheir sinensis. Next base: position 5,929,514 of record NC_066537.1, read on the forward strand.
ACAGAGAGCGAGGTGGGTGCGGGGGTATGGGAGAGCACGTCCCCCGCCCCGCCCCCCGCCTGGGAGGACCCCCGCGTGCTGGTGCCGGCTCTAGTGTCCGTGGGTGCCCTGCTGCTGACCCTGGCCACCGTCTGCGTGTGTGTTCGCCGACGTGAGTGTGTGTGTGTGTGTACGTGTGTGAGAGAGTGTGTGCGTATCATGTGCTGACTAGATGTTAATGAGAGTTGGTTTTTTATTTCATTGTATATATTAATCCAAGGTTTTTGTTGTTGTTGTTTTCTAAAGTTGCAGAGGTAGTATAGATTTAGGTGTCTTTAAGGAATAACACTAATAATAATAATAATAATAATAATAATAATAATAATAATAATAATAATAATGTTACTACTGCTTCTACTACTATTACCCCTCCTCCCCCTCCTACTACTACTACTACTACTGCTGCTTATTCCCCCCTGCTCCCCCCACAGGCCCCCCAAACCAGCCCCCCAAGAAAGGCGAGGCAGCAGCAGTGGGGCCAGGGATGGGCGGGGCAGCGGAGGAGAAGGCGGGGCGGGGGGAACAGCTCTACACAGCCCTCAGACGCCCCGCCCCGACCCCACCCTTACACGACCCACGACGAGCCTCAGGTGAGTGTATAGGTCGCACACGCCACACACAAAAATAAATAATAATAATAATAATAATAAATAAATAATTAACCTGGTAGCAGCGATGGGACAAATTTGTGGCTTTACCATGTAGCAGCAACGGGCCAAATTTGTGCCATGATATAAACCCCCAAAATAGATGATACATAATCTGATCACAAATGCTTTTATATATATTATGAAATGGTTTGTGTGAGGGGTGATTTTTTCTCATTTTTCTCGCTTAGAGGGACCACTAAGAAACATGATCCCCGCTGCTACCAGGTTAAAATAACAACACAACCCTCATTCCTCGTTAGTATCCCCCACAGGTAAGCCAAGCCCCAGGTGTCTCCAGGTAGCCCCATAGGTAACCCTCCAGTTCTTCCCCCAGGTGAATATCCAGGGGAGGAGCTGTACCACTATGCCGCAGCCACTTATCAACTCGACGGAAGTAGCCCACCGCCACCTCCGGCTCCCCCTTCGCCCCCAACCCACGCCCACCACCGCCCGCCTCCCCAGCAGGCCCGCCCTCACAAGGCTTTCACGGCACTTGTCTACCAGCCGCCGTCTCTGCATGATGTGGATTCACCTAATTTGGTAAGACTGTGTGGTTGGATATTGGAAGTTATGGTGTTATATGTGTTGTCTGTACTTATACTGTGTAAATATCTTTATTTTTCTACTTTATATTTCTTTTTTTTTTCTTGGTAGTATTTTTTCCACTATTATTATTTATTTATTTATTTGTTTTCAATACTTGTTCTATTTTTTTCTGCTTTTTTTCACTCTTCTACTTATATCACTTTTCTTAGCAATGTTTTTTTCTTTTTCTTCAATTTTTTTTCTTTTTCTTGCCAATACTTTTTCGATTTCTACGTTATCTACTTTTCTACTTTCTACTTCTATGTGCTTTTTTTCTTTTCCTGGGTAATACTTTTTTCTTAGCTTCTCTCCTCCTTCTTCCCTTCCATCTTCCTCCTCCTCCTCCTCCTTGTCTTCCTCATCATCTTCCTTATCTCTTCCTCTCCCTCATCTTCATCATCTTTCTCCTTCTCTTTCTCCTCCTCTTCCTCCTCCTCATCCTGATCATCTTCCTCCCCCCCAGAGTGAGGGTGAGGCCCCAGGTGGTCGTCCAGGCATGCCCCTTCCTCAGGCGCAGGGGCTTGTGGATTCCCAGAGCGAGGGGTACGGCAGCCTCCTGGGCCCTGGCAGCTCCCCCATCCCAACGCCCACCCCTGGCCCGCCCCACCAACACCCCCGGCGGGCACCACGACACCCCAGGATTGCTAGGTGATGATGCCGGGCTCTTGTCTCATAATAAATATCTATAAACTAAAAGGGAATCAAGTAGGCCTAGTTTTGGTTTATAAATTTTCAAGGATGTTTCTAGGCTTTCATCTGACTGGACATCTCTCTGTTTCCACACGTCCTGCAGGATCCCCCGTACTGTCCACTTCCCTTGAGGTGCTCTAAGGACTACCCCCCCTCACCCACCGCCACCACCACCACCCATAGTAGAGGAATAAGAGATATCACAACGATGGGAACTGACTCCTTATGGTACGGGGTGTCTGCCGAGCTACTAATACTCTGGATGTTGATATTGAAGCCGTGACAGTACCTACGTTTAATTAATTCACCTGAGCACTGTTGCCAGAACCACCTGTTTTCACCTACGCTGTACATATGGGTGTTAGTGCACTTCCGTTGTTAGTAGGGTGAGTGTTGGTAGTGTTGCAAAAATTATAACTTCATCCAGTCTCTTCATCAGTACTTTGACATGTATTGAGAAGTGACCAATCAAAATGTAGTTGTCTGTGTGACCGCCGGTGGTGACGATTCTCTCTGTGACGCGTGACGGACAGATTTTCCTGCGTCGCACGTGTTTAGAGTTTGTCCACTTTGTTCAACGCTGTGTGGCGGCCAGCAAGTTGTTGGCCGCACCACGCAATCATTGTGTGTCTGTGTGCGATCCACTCTACTGTGCTCTGGTTGTCTGGTTGTTGTATTCAGTATTTTAAGTGTTGCCGTGATCTGTTAGGTGTACATGTGTGTGTGGGTTGTGGTCCTCATCAGGGTGACCATAAGTGTATCAGTATGCATGCCCTCATGCCAGCAGCTGTTCCTCCACACCAAGCTGAGGTGGGCTGTGTGTGACCTGCCCCCTGAGGGATGTAGACCACCTGGTGCTGAGGCTGAATGCAAGTCAGGCCAGGAAGGAGGACTCTGAGATGCCCCTAAACCTTGCCAGGTCAGTCCAAAAACTTGATAAAAGCAAAATTTATTAACATTTCTCTTTATTGAACATCTATATACAAATATTAATTGCATCAAATAGATACATAGTGTGTACATGGACTTCATCTCTCACCCTATAACTATGAGTGAGCTAATTCAGTGTTTTGCACAGGTAACCTTACATTGAGCAACCCTGCTGGCCAGGCACTGGCCTGTGGAAAGCAACTCACCTGTGCCACAGCGCAGCACAGTGCAACATCGTCTGTTCTTATTGTTCTGACGCCCCTGCAGTGATCTGCCACACACAGCACTGCAGAGGGTCAGGAGAGTCCATCACTTGTGTTATTACTAAGCTTGTGGGGCACACTGTTCCCTGAGAGGAGGACAATCATTACTCGGCTGAGACTGACCACTAAGATCTCCCTTGGCTCTGCACGACACCCACCACCACACTCATGACTTTGTGGTACACTGAGATCACTCACTGACTGTGATTCCTACCAGACATAAATAATACTATGTTACCGAGCAATGAGTCTGATGTTTTTCGTCATTTCGTCTCGACACACACAACGCCTCGACTGGACTTGTGTGTGTCCATCTGTCGCCTAATAAAAGTTGTCATGTTCACCTCGCCTTTTTGGGGTCCTGGGCCGGGCTGGGCGTCTCGGGGTTGTTGGCGGCCTCATAGAGCTCATACAGTTGGTGGACCTGCTCGTCATTGAAGTTCTCCAACTCAGTTTGTGAGAGTGGGCGGCCGAGGGTCTTGGCGGTGTGGGAGCCCCGCACACCCAGCTGCTTGGCGACGGTGATGGCATAGTTGGTCCACTCCACCATGAAGGCCTGGGATTGCTCCGGCAACGCCTCCTTGTGACGCTTAAACTCATCCCTTGTGTATTGGTCACCTGTGGAAGGAAGGCTACACTTAACCACCACCATAACACCACCCAAACACACCCCAGCAAACCCATGATACAACTCCCACTGAGTCTCTACTACACCCCCTACCAACCCACCAGGACACATACCCATAACTATAGACAGGATAAAGATATGGAACAGACCAGTGGCAAGACATGAGGCAACACACTCCCAAAGCCGCCTCTGCAACTATAGAAAATCAAAATAACAAAATCACGCAGACATAGCCATACCAGTGGAGCCAATCACATGAAGTTACACCCACCCATCACACATTTCTCTGCTTGTATTGGAGCTTAGAAGAGGATCAAGTATGAGGCCATTGAAGGATTGCAGGTGAGAAAGAAGTGAAGTATTTCTTTGTATTGTATATGTATGTATAAGGTAAATGCTTGTGATGAAAAAAATGAGGACAGGAGGAAAAAGTGAAGGGGAGGAAAAATGAGGGAGGGGTAGGAGGAATGAAAGAAGGAAAGGAAGAGAGAAGGGAAGGTAGGAGGAAGGGAGAAAAGGGAAAGTTAGAAAGCGTGTAAGTCATAGGCGGGAGAAAATATGGACAAAGGAAAGGAAGAGAGAAGGGAAGATAGGAGGAAGGAAGAAAAGGGAAGGCAGGAGGAAGAGAGTAGGGAAGGTAGGAGGAAGGGAGAAAAGGGAAGGTTGGAAAGTGTGTAAGTCATAGGCGGGAGGAAATATGAACAAGGGAAGGCTGTCAAGAGTGCAGGGAATCTTACCGAGCGCCTTCAGTTCCATGGGGAGGCCTCGGTGCAGTTTGAGGATGGTCTTGTAGAGGAGCTTCACGCGCTGGGGGTGAGTGAAGGCCTCAGCTACCGCCTTCCGCCCACCACCCATCCCGACCTACTCTCACCAGGGTGCAGGGGCTGGCAGGTTGTGTAGACTGGCTGCTGTTCCTTCCCTACAAAATAATAATAGTTAATAAAGAAGAATGGTGATAAAAGGACGGTAAGGTAAGGTTGGGGCATACACAATACCTGAGCAAGGCCTCGGTTCTCGTATCCATTGCATTGGCCCTTGAGCCTGTGATGCTTGAGAGCCCATTACCCCGAGACACAGTGCCAGTGCAACATCTAGGTTACCACAATTTACCTTCCCAAGGCTTCCCCAGGTACAGCAACACATTTATCAGCTAGCCCGTAAGTAAGGATGAACAGCTGGGTGGGCTGAACGCTGACTGACCAGGCCGGGATGCCCCAAACTTTACCTTACCTGACCATAATTCACCTTAAACCGGTAGCAGCGGGGATCATGTTTCTTAATGGTCCCTCTAAGCGAGAAAAATTCATCACTCACACAAACCATTTCAGAATATATATCAAAGCATTTGTGATCAGTTTATGTATCATCTGTTTTGGGGGGTTTATATCATGGGACAAATTTGGCCCGTCGCTGCTACAAAGTAAAGCCACAAATTTGGCCCGTCGCTGCTACAAGGTAAAGCCACAAATTTGGCCCATCGCTGCTACAAGGTAAAGCCACAAATTTGGCCCGTCGCTGCTACAAGGTAAAGCCACAAATTTGGCCTGTCGCTGCTACAAGGTAAAGCCACAAATTTGGCCCGTCGCTGCTACAAGGTAAAGCCACAAATTTGGCCCGTCGCTGCTACAAGGTAAAGCCACAAATTTGGCCCGTCGCTGCTACACGGTAAAAACCACAAATTTATTCGTCGCTGCTACAAGCTAAAGCCACAAATTTGGAGCTTCGCTGCTACAAGGTAAAGCCACAAATTTGGCCCGTCGCTGCTACAAGGTAAAGCCACAAATTTGGCCCGTCGCTGCTACAAGGTAAAGCCACAAATTTGGCCCGTCGCTGCTACAAGGTAAAGCCACAAATTTGGCCTGTCGCTGCTACAAGGTAAAGCCACAAATTTGGCCCGTCGCTGCTACAAGGTAAAGCCACAAATTTGGCCCGTCGCTGGTACAAGGTAAAGCCACAAATTTGGCCCGTCGCTGGTACAAGGTAAAGCCACAAATTTGGCCCGTCGCTGCTACAAGGTAAAGCCACAAATTTGGCCCGTCGCTACTACCGGGTTAACCTAATGAAGTGTAACCTATTGCCACTAAGGATGGTTGTCTGCTGCTGCTTAAGTAGTAATCGCTGCTAAGGACAGTAACGTCTAGCTGCAGAAACTTGGAATTTTTGACAAAACAACAGGACAGTAAAATTTACCCGAAGCGTCAACCACCACAGAGTCGGGTGTGATTCTAGAGAAACGAGACTAGGAGGGAATGTCCAAGAAATTCAGGACACATGTAAACCCACACCAAACTAAAACAACAATTGAAAACATATTAAAACGTGTTGACCAGGAGACATGACACACAACATCAGAACAATAGATCATCTCAGTGGCCTGGGGTGGTGACAGACTAACAGGTATGGTGAATATGGATATCTTAACACTGTAATGGCAGGTGTGGTGTTAGGTGCACTAATTAAAGGTGTGTGTACTGGAGACGGCATCCTAAACCCATTAATTAGCTGTACCTGTGGCCCTCACCTGCTGCCGAACGTTGCCAGATTGTCGTACTCAGCCTCCTATGTTTGCCTATTTCCGACCTCAAAACTGCCTCCTCGACCCCATTAACTGCCTTCATATATAGTTATCGTTAAAATGGTTAATGATTGGTGTTTTTTGGAAATAGCTATGGCTCAGAAACCGGTAAATACGAGGCTCTGAGTACGATAGTCTGGCACCGCTGCCGAGATTACACAACACAGGCAAAGCAAAACAGTGGAGGGGCCTGAACATCTATATATATCTATGTACATTAAGAGAAAGCTTGAAATAATGTGAACGATTCAGTCATATGTCAAGGTGCGCGTGGCCTCGGTGCTCATCTCCGTCACATTGTAGAAAAAAAATCATACGAGTACATTTACGTAGATTTCATGGTATTTTATTTGTCTTATCTTCTCATTATAGCAGCCTTGTCTTTTTTAACCTCTACAATTACTTAAAACAATATAGGTATCAGTCTCTCAGTTATTCAGTCAGTTAGTTATTTGATTCCTGTAAATAAGCCGTCAAAATCATCATCATCATCACCGTCACCATCATCATCATCACCATCATCATCACTATCATCATCATCAGCAACAGCAGCATCACCATCATTATCGTCATTGTCACCATATCATCATCGTCACCATCATCATCATCGTCTGTAATCCCAGTATTTAATTAAGGACGTCATCACCATCATCATCGTCATCATCATCATCACCATCATCGCCATCATCATCATCATCGTCATCTTCAGCTACAGAGGAGGAAGAAGCATCGGATCCCACAGCCTCAGCACATATACACGCGCCGATCCTCCTCTTGGCTCCATATTGTGGCATCCTAGAGTCTGTCAGATGTCTCGTGATGCTGCCAAGAAACTATAGTAAAGGAACCATACTTTACAATTATAAATATACATAAACAGATCAGTGGCTTTTAAGTATAAAAATAAGGTATATGTATTTAAAATCTTTCCTATAGTGGCTTTATTTATATTTTTAGTTAAGAGAATAGAAGGTTTTAGGACGGGCCTTGGGTTGAGTGTCATCATATGATCGTCTGCCTCAGGTCGCCCAGTGGCTGCTGTGTTTCTCTCCCTCTCCGGTCCACTTTAACGCCCTCAAAATGGCTCTCAGCGATGCCGACGTGCAGAAACAAGTAAGTAATAACACAGAGCCATTGGAAAAACAGTTTGGGTTATAAAATAGTCCATATAACTCTTAAAATATCCTCACAACCATCCTTGCAAAATCACGGTGTTCCAATTCACTGATAATTTACAAGTAAGTAATAACACAGAGCCATTGGGAAAACAGTTTGGGCAATAAAATAGTCCATATAACTTAAAATATCCTCATAACCATCCTTGCAAAATCACGGTGTTCCAATTTCCTGATAATTTACAAGTAAGTAATAACATTGAGCCATTGGGAAAACAGTTTGGGCAATAAAATAGTCCATATAACTTAAAATATCCTCATAACCATCCTTGCAAAATCACGGTGTTCCAATTTCCTGATAATTTACAAGTAAGTAATAACATTGAGCCATTGGGAAAACAGTTTGGGTAATAAAATAGTCCATATAACTCTTAAAATATCCTCATAACCATCCTTGCAAAATCACGGTGTTCCAATTTACTGATAATTTACAAGTAAGTAATAACATTGAGCCATGGGGAAAACAGTTTGGGCAATAAAATAGTCCATATAACTCTTAAAATATCCTCATAACCATCCTTGCAAAATCACGGTGTTCCAATTTACTGATAATTTACAAGTAAGTAATAACACGGAGCCATTGGGAAAACAGTTTGGGTAATAAAAGTCTAAACTCCTATAATGTCCTAATAACCATCCTTGCAATATCACGGTGTCCTATTTTACTGATACAAGCTTTGCTATTTCCCTACACTAGTTATTATTTTATCTGGTGCTTTATATGAGGCGTGCCGCGCCAGAACCTCGTAACCCTGAAATTTGAGAAATTGAGATAATGGCTGCCCCAGAGAGTAGAGAGGTGGAATTGTCATATACCGTGGTCGGACAGAGGAAATCCGACCTTCCAGCCACCTAAAACAGGGTGCTAAGACAGTTAGTCTGGTCTCGACACGCAAAAAAAAAGTCGCGACTAACTCCCTGAGGCGTGGGCCAAAACCACGTAACCAAGACGCACGTGTAGGATGAGCCAGCTATCATCATGAAATCTTCACATATTCCATTTTACAACACGTACTTAATAATTTTGAACATAGGAGGAAGTCAATGTAATGGATAGGAGTATTAAAGTTCGATGCGGATTAAAAAAAATTTCGCTCGGTAAAAAAATCATAACATTTTCATTTTCACAGCTATCATCATGAAACCTTCACATATTCCTAATAAAAACAAGTACTTTTATAATAAAATTGTAAAAAAATTCCAGCAAATTTTTTTTTTTCCGCCACTGAGTAGGGGTTTCATTAATTTATTTCAATAAACCAAAAATTTTCCGATTTCCTATCAGAACCTAATTAACAAAACAGAACTCTTCAAAACCTTTCATTTGATGTATAGTTATTACATATTCTGACCATTCTTAGGTGCATTGTCAGTGTTTAACTTTATGCGCGATTTTCTCAAAACTACGATTTTTCGGTTACGAGGTTCTGGCGCGGCACGCCTCATATGTAGTTTAGGCTTTCTATGTCCTTGTATATGCTGTTATCTAGGTTGTCCGTTTTAGGGGTAACTAAGCGTAATGGACCCCAGACTCCTCCCCCGGTATATGCTGTTATCTAGGTTGTCTGTTTAACCCGGTAGCTGCAGGGATCATGTTTCTTAAAGGCCCCTCTAAGCGAATTAATGAGAAAAAAATCATCACTCACGCCAACCACTTTGTAAAACATATCAATGCATTTGTGATCAGTTTATGCATCATCTTTTTTAGGGGGGTTATATCATGGCAAGAATTTGGCCCGTCACTGGTACACGGTAAAGCCACAAATTTGGCCCGTTGCTGGTACACGGTAAAGCCACAAATTTGGCCCGTTGCTGGTACACGGTAAAGCCACAAATTTGGCCCGTTGCTGGTACATGGTAAAGCCACAAATTTGGCCTGTTGCTGGTATGCAGTAAAGCCACAAATTTGACCCGTTGCTGGTACACGGTAAAGCCACAAAATTGGCCCGTTGCTGGTACACGGTAAAGCCACAAATTTGGCCCGTTGCTGGTATGCAGTAAAGCCACAAATTTGACCCGTTGCTGGTACACGGTAAAGCCACAAATTTGGCCCGTTGCTGGTATGCAGTAAAGCCACAAATTTGTCCCGTTGCTGGTACACGGAAAAGCCACAAAATTATTCGTTGTACACGGTAAAGCCACAAATTTGGCCCGTTGCTGGTATGCAGTAAAGCCACAAATTTGACCCGTTGCTGGTACACGGTAAAGCCACAAATTTGGCCTGTTGCTGGTACACGGTAAAGCCATAAATTTGGCCCATTGCTGGTATGCAGTAAAGCCACAAATTTGGCCCGTTGCTGGTACACGGTAAAGCCACAAATTTGGCCCGTTGCTGGTACACGGTAAAGCCACAAATTTGGCCCATTGCTGGTACACGGAAAAGCCACAAATTTGGCCCGTCGCTGCTACCAGGTTAAGGGGTAGTTAAGCATAATGGACCCCAGACTCCTCCCCCTACTTCCCAGCTCTCCTCCCTCACCCAGCATCTCCTTTCTCCCCATTATTCCTTTCCCTCCCCATCTTTCCTTCAACTCCAACTCTCCTCCCTTCCCAGTACTGCTCCCCCTTCTCCCCTTCATATGTGGTCAGAGTTCCATCTCAACCGTTATTTAGAAAACCTGAGTGGGCTATTTTGAAGATGCAGACTATTCATTTTGTGGAGATAGTTATTAGTATTCCTCGAGGCTGGGCGTTCTGTACCGTCTCCGCCAGTTCTTCTCCCCTGCACAGTTGCTGTCCATATACAGGGGCCTTGTCCGCCCTCGTATGGAGAATGCATCTCATGTGTGGGGGGGTTCCACTCACACAGCTCTTCTGGACAGAGTGGAGGCTAAGGCTCTTCGTCTCATCAGCTCTCCTCCTCATACTGATAGTCTTCTACCTCTTAAATTCCGCCGCAATGTTGCCTCTCTTTCTATCTTCTATCGATATTTCCACGCTGACTGCTCTTCTGAACTTGCTAACTGCATGCCTCCCCCCCTCCCGCGGCCCCGCTGCACTCGACTTTCTACTCATGCTCATCCCTATACTGTCCAAACCCCTTATGCAAGAGTTAACCAGCATCTTCACTCTTTCATCCCTCACGCTGGTAAACTCTGGAACAATCTTCCTTCATCTGTATTTCCTCCTGCCTACGACTTGAACTCTTTCAAGAGGAGGGTATCAGGACATCTCTCCTCTCGTATTTGATCTTGCTTTCGGCCACCTCTTTTGCTTCTTTTTTAGGAGCAGCGAGTAGCGGGCTTTTTTTATTATTGTTTTATTTTTTTGTGTGCCCTTGAGCTGCCTCCTTTGTTGTAAAAAAAAAAAAAATTGCAGGAAAATAACTACGAGGACCATGGAGTGATTTTGGGGATAGATAATTTTTGCTGGTGGTACGTCACTTTTATTCTCTTTACTGTCTTTGTCTGTCGTATCTTTCACATTCATGTCTCAGCAAAGGACTCTGTGTCTATGTATTTTTTTTTTATTGATATCCTTCATGAACCTCGGTAAAAATAATAGTGGATCTTAACTCTTTCAGTACGGTGATGCCGTCGTAAGAGGAAATGAAAGAGGTTTAGAAGAGGATTAATCCTCTTCCATTTCCTCTTAACCCTTTCCATACTGTGACGCCGACGTCTGCGTCACCGTATTGAAAGGGTTAAGACTTCTAATAATAAATAAAAATAATAACCCTGTGTCTCTCACCCCCACAGATCAACCAGATGATGTCCTTCATCGAACAGGAGGCAAATGAAAAAGCAGAAGAGATAGACGCGAGGGCGGAGGAGGAGTTCACCATTGAGAAGGGTCGCCTCGTGCAGCAGAACAGGCTCAAGATCATCGAGTACTATGAGAGAAAGGAGAAGCAAGTGGAGCTGCAGAAGAAGATGTAAGGAGGAGATGAAGATGGAGGAGGAGTGGATTTAGGTTAAATAATCATGTGATATTTGTCTAATCTTTTCCCATTTTTGTTTTTATTGCACTTTTCGTATTTTTATTTTATCTTTTATTTGTTAATTTATTCATTTTTTCATTTATTTTTACCTCTACTGCTGCTTAAAACAATATCAGACTCGCAGGTCATCAGTCATTTAGTCAATCAAATTTTATCTCCCTTTTTACTGGCTTTAAATTTTACTCATTCAGTTTATGCCTTTATTTAATCAATCATGAAATTCCTCTGTACTCCTAGAATCTATGTGGAACCAGTCAATCACTCACACTCACTTTCTCACACTCACACAAACCATCACCAACACCCACACTCCTCCAAACCTTCATCCCCCTCTCTCCCTCCTGTAACAGTGGTGCCAGTAACCTCCTGAACAAGTCTCGGCTGGAGGTGCTGAAGGCGCAGGAGAACCACATCCGCAACGTCCTGCACGAGGCTCAGAGCAAGCTGGTGGTGCTGACCCATGACCCTGAAGCCTACATACAACTCCTGCAGGACCTCCTCACTCAGGGCCTCTGCCAGGTGTGTAGGAGGGAACATATTCTTGCTATTATTTTTTTTAATTTACAGCAAAGGAAGGAGATAAAGGGCAAAAACAAAATAAACAAGAGAAGCCCACCAAGCACTGCTCCTGTGATTGTGAATAGAATAGAGTGGCCAGAAGAGAGGTCAGTTTCAGATGGTCAAATACAGATGGTCAATTTTGGATGTTGGTTTAATATTATAAGATTGCAGTGGGATTTCGTCTTGTCAAATTTGAGAAGGCATTTTTTCGCCAGCCATGAATCCGCCAAACTGGAAGGCTTACTGTACTAGAACCATTGTCTGTCTCTCTTTCTTTCTTTCTTTCTAGGACCAGTGAGTCGCAGGTTCTTTCATTTCTTTCATTCTTCAATATGTTTTTTAGCATTTCTCATTTCCCATAGTAGTTGTAGGGTTATGTTCTTCGATTTCTTTCATTCTCTGACCCATCTTTATCATTCTCTATTTTGCCAATTTTGACACAAGCATTCATCATTCATCACTTTGCCATCCGAAATTGACCTCTCTTTTGGCCACTCTTTACTTTTCGCTTTGTGGGAGCAGCGACTAGCGGGCTTTTTTTTTCTACACTTTTTTTGTTGCCCTTGAGCTGCTTCCTGTGCTGTATGAAAAAAAGGGGACTAAATCACAAACTCTTCCTTTCTCCCATTGGTCAGCTCCTGGAGAACAGCCTGATGGTGCGTTGCCGAAGACAGGATCAGTCCCTGGTGGAGCAGGCCATCCCCAGAGCCCTGGCCGCCTACAAGGCCATCTCCGGCCGCACCAGCAAACTGGAGATCGACAGCAACAGCTACCTTCCCTCTGAAATGTGAGTATATGAAGCTGAGGATTATTTAAAGGCATGTCAAGTGCTCTCTGTGTGCTGTGTGACTTTAATCTTGTAACTGTCTAATAAATACTTCTTTAATTTTTTTATCTTCATCTTTTATCTGCTTTTACCTTTTTCTCATCTTTTTCCTCCTTTTTCTCATTGTGTTGGTGGTCTGTATGTCATGTTTTTATCCTTCATCATTTACCTAATTAATTTTGTGTCTATTTAATGAATTATTTAACTTCTTACCTCATCTTTTTATCTGCTTTTCCTATTTCTCTTTCCTTTTTCCTCCTCCTCTGCACTGTGTTAGTAGTCTGTATGTCATGTTTTCATCATTTATCTTTTACCTAACCTAATTTACCTTTTGTATTCTATATATTTTCCTTGTCTTTAACTGTAAAAAAAAAAAAAAAATGGTAGATCGCCACTTTTACACAGCACCTCATATAACCATCATAGTTACGACACCATGACTACACACCCTAATAAGTAAACCAATCTATCTCCCCAATGAATGCATAAGAAACCTCCCTCGGTAATTATGATAAATCTCCCTGAACAGTTGCGGCGGCCTTGAGTTGGTGGTGATGCCTGGTAACCGCATCAAGATCTCTAACACCCTGGAGGCTCGTCTGGACATGTTGGCCCAGCAGATGCTTCCCGAGGTGCGCACGATGCTCTTCGGTGCCAACCCCAACAGGAAGTTCGACAATTAAGGGGCGGGAACTTCACCCCACGTCTGATTCATCTCTGTAAATGTTGTGTCGAGGTCTCTGTGTCTGCGTCTGTCTCTATCACACTTTCTAGCAACTCTGTGTCTCTCCATGTCTCTTTATCTCAGCCTTATTTTATTCTCCACTTCATCTCTCTAAATTTGTGTTGAGGTCTCTGTGTCTCTGTCTGCCTCTATCTATCTTTCTAGCAACTGTATCTCTGTATATTTGTGCCTTTCTCTCTTCTTTCTCCATTCTTTTATACTTATCTGATTTTCTGCCTCAGTCCCACCTTATTTCTTCCTTTCTGGCAGCTCAACAACCTCTAAACTTGTCTTAGTCTTTCTTTATACTTGTCTATGCCTACCAATGCCTCTAATACCTCTGTCTTGTTCTCTTGTTTCTTCTGCCTTTGTTGATTCTCTCACTCGCTCTTCTTTTTCTAATTTCACTTTTTTTGTTTTTATTCCCACAATCTCTTCCCCTACCTTTCGACCTTTCTCTTTCTCTCTTGTAGTGTCGGCCCCAAGCACAAAAACTAACTCAGTAGGTCTTATTATTATTATTATTATCATTCTTGTCATCTCACTTTGGAGAGGAGCCTTCGTGTCTTCCCCATATACATGCAAACGAGCAAGTCACACCATTCAGCAGTATTGTGACCGAGTAATAGTAATAATAGTCGTAGTGTCATAGTAACAGGCCAGTGTGCATGGTAGTAATGACAATGGTGTAAAAAGAGCCGTTATGTTAGTCGTTTGCTGGAGTCTATAAATTGCAAAGTCCGATGATGATGCTGTTGTTATTTTACGAGTTTTTATTCTTTACGAGAAATGTTAAAGATGTTAGTGAAGATGATTAGCAATGTTGGTGGTTGATAATAAGGAACAAAAGGAAACTGACATGAGATTGTGGCCATTTCCAACTTTTTTTTCATGCACACACACTCACACATACACATACATGCACGTTCACACACATACACGCACACACCATTCCAGATCCCCAAGAGGTTGTGTTAAACAGCCAGCCGTTCTTTCAATGTCCTGTGTATCTCTTTTTATCTGTATGTATGTGTGTGTCTGTGTGTGTCCGGCTGGCTGACTGGGGTAAATAAAAACATTCCATGCACACACACACACACATACAGACACATACACACACACACTAACACATGGAGATCGGTTGTGTATATAGAGAGTCATTCCTTCCCCTCCCCAGCTGTAGGTATAATTAGGGAAGCACATGACCTCACCTGAACCTAACTTGACCTCACCTTAGCTCTTGAAAATGAACAAAGTACTTAATACGGAACTTCTCTAATGATGATTATGATGGAAATTGTGTGATTGTATTTTTATTTATTTATGTTTTCTGGAGGGTCGTGATGCTTCCCTAAAACAGATTCCACTGCCTCATCCTCCTCCTCTCGTCCCATCTCGGTGTTTTTGGTGTTGTTGGTGACTCGTCTTGTGGCAATGAGTCTTAAAAAATATAATAAAGGGTCATGTACATATACTATCCTGCTATTTTTCTTCTACGGTCCCCAACTGCTGTAACCGAACCAGGAGACTTCACATTTTGTCGTATTTTCATATTTTCCATCAGCAATTACCTCTGTGAGACTCGCGTTACTTTTTGGTTTTGTTTCCTTTTTCCCAACAGTTCTAGGCTGCACGCGAGTCATATGAGCCTTGTAGCAGTGTAGGCAATTGGGGGAGTCACGGAACTCCTGTGTCTGGTAGTGGATGCCAGGCGAGGTAAGGAACAGCAGCAGTAACAGTAGTATGAAAAAATATAGTAGTAGTAGAGGTAGAAGTAGTAGTAGTGGTAGAGGGGGAGGTCACCATTTTCTCGGAAGCTTTCAACTAAATTCACATTGATAGAAGGTATAGTCAAGATAATTCATTCCAGTAGCTGTTGAAAATAAAATAAAAGGGAATGTTCACAGTGGACTAAAAATGGATGATTGTTAGACTCCATTCTAGTAAATTATGACAAGAAAAAGTCTCGTGCAGTTTCATAAAAAAATAAAAAATAAAAAAAAATAAAAATGTGCGTGCGTCTGAAAGCTGGCGTGTGCTTCCATAGAGTAAAGTCAACATGGAAATAGCTTACTCACGCAGCTTTTTCACATTCCATTTAATATTTTCACTATTCTATAGAGAAAAGACGTTGTGCGTATGTAAATTTACACCAAAACTCATACGAGACATAGTTGGGGCGCTCAAAGATACACAGACATAGGAAAGCACCTTACAAAATCCTTCAGTCGTGAGTGGAACAATACTCAATTCTGTCAACTTCAATACTAAAAACACTATGCAGATAAAGTCTTAAGTAGGGCTCATAGGTTATACAGTCTGACCTCAGCTAACGACTTTAACCATGGAATAGCAGCCTTTACAACCCCTCAACGTCCCTATCTCATGTCTTCCGACCCTACTCCGTTCATTGCAAGGC
Organism: Eriocheir sinensis; assembly: GCF_024679095.1. Taxonomy (NCBI): domain Eukaryota; kingdom Metazoa; phylum Arthropoda; class Malacostraca; order Decapoda; family Varunidae; genus Eriocheir; species Eriocheir sinensis. The sequence continues at coordinate 5,945,519 of NC_066537.1, forward strand.
GTTCAGCAGTCCCGCGGCGTGAGTTATCCGTTGGTGGGTTGCTAAATGGCCTCATGAATTACCTGAGTACATGCCTGCTGAGAGAGAGAGAGAGGGAAGGAGAGAGAGTTTAGTTAGTAACGGTTGAGCTGAGATCGAAGGAAGTTGTCGAGCATATCCGTGGTTGTCAGCGCAGGGAAAGGTCTTGGGTGAGTAGACTGCGTGTTTGGGTTCAAGATTCTTATTGATATAGACGAAGAAGGAAAGAAAGAGCTAAAAGAGATTCATTTGGCTTCTTTCTTTGCCTCTCTTTCCTCTGTTCGTCCGTTTTGCTTCTGTTTCTGATATTTAAGGAGATCGCTTAGTGGTTATAATGATTGTGTGTGGGAGAAATGTTAATACTTCAGTTCGTTGCTTTCTTCCTGACCAAAAGTAGAATGAAGACTAGAGTATCCTTTTTTAGTATGTCTATGTATGTTTATTTATATCCCACTCACTTGCATATAATACCCACTGTCTGCGCCTTTAATTGTGTCTGTATGTAGGTATAGACAAAGTTCCAACTCGTGAAAGAAAAAGAAGATAAAGAAAAGATCGAAAGTTTTGTCTATTTCTGTCTCTCCTTCCAAGTGTTGATTTTCTCTTTTTCTTCTTTTTTCTTCTTATATATAGAGAGAACAGAGAGTATATCGAGAACAGCTGTTTCTATAATAGGCTACATATAGTCGTAAGCGTGCGTCACCTCCGTTCCTGACAGCTGCTGTGGAAGGTATGGAGACTTCACGCCGCCTTCACCCCGACGACCTGGCTGGGCTGCTGGCGGATCCTGACCACTACAGGTGATATTAAAGTCTATTCTTCATTATCATCATAGTTTTCTTCTTTACCTCCTTTTTCGTGTGCTACTTTCCTTCTTCCACTTCTTCGTCTTCTTCTTTCACTTGTTTTTGCTCCTTTTTCTTATATTTTCTTCTCCCACGTGTCGGTTTTCTTTTCTTTTTCCTTTTTTTTATCTTCCATGTGTTGGTTTCCGCTTCTTTTTCTTCTTTCACGAGTTGGTTTTCTCTTTTTTTCCTTTTATATATTGAGAACAGAGAAGCTATGACCCGTTACGTGACACCAAATATGGAAGTAAAAATAGGTAAGTAAGCCTAAACATATATACAAAAAATGAAGAATCCAAGCATTTTTACCACCGTCTTTCACTGTGTGTGTGTGTGTGTGTGTGTGTGCCCGGCAGGTTCCAGAGGGGCGTGCAGCTGGTGGTGGGGGCCTCTACATGGAGCCCGCACCTCAGAGTCACAGGAAGTGGTGGCGGTGGTGGAGGTGGCCCGGTGTTGCAGTTTGAGGGCCCCATCGTCAGCCTCCTCCTCGTCCTTGCCCAGGTTATGAATTTTACGTGAGTGTGTGTCTGGTTGATTCTTAGGTTGGGTTGAGGTTGGGGATGGGTTGGGTATCAGGGTTATGTTGGATTGGGTTGGAGTAGAAATTAGGTTTGAGTTGGGTTGAGAATTGGATTGGATTGGGTTGGGTTGAGGTTGGATTGGGTATCAGGTTTATATTAGATTGGGTTAGAGTGGAAATAAGGTTTGAGTTAGGTTGTGATTTTTTTTTTTTTTTAATCTCTTGTTTTATTTTATGTTTTCATGTTGCATTGAGTTGAATTGCTTGATCATGTATAGCTGTATTCTCTATCAATCTATCTATCCATCCATTTATCCGTCTATATATCTTACTATCTATCTCTCTTTATCTATGTATCTATCTTGTTTTCCTCCTATTCTTCATCTTTCTCTTTCCATCTTCTTTATCTGTCTATCTATCCATCTATCCGTCTATCAATCTTACTATCTATTTATCCTTATCTATGTATCTATCTAGTTTTCCTCCTATTCATCCTCTTTCTCTTTCCCTTTCCATTCTTAGTCGTTCTTTCTCCTCCTTACTTCATCTCCTTTCTCTCCATTCTTACACTATCTCCTCCCCTTCCTTCTCCATCCATCTCTCTCTCCCTCCTCTTTTATTTCCTTCTCTATCTATCTCATTTTCTTCTCATTCTTCCTCTTTCCCTTTCCATTCCTTCCTGTTCATTCTCTCTCCCTCTCCATCTACTTTCTCTCCATTATTACACTATTCTCCCTCCCTCCCTTCCTTTCTACATCCATCTCTCTCTCGTCCTCCTCTTGTCTTTCCTTCTCTATCTCATTTTCCTCTCATTTTTCCTCTTTCCCTTTCCATTCCTTCCTGTTCATTCTCTCTCCCTCTCCCTTCATCTACTTTCTCTCCATTCTTCCTTTCTACATCCATCTCTCTCTCGTCCTCCTCTTTTCTTTCCTTCTCTATCTCATTTTCCTCTCATTCTTCCTCTTTCCCTTTCCATTCCTCCTTGTTCATCCTCTCTCCCTCTCCCTTCCTTCGATCATCTACTTTCCATTCTTACACTCTCCCCTCTCCTCCCTTCCCTTCTCCATCCATCACTCTCCTCCTCTGCTCTTTCTCTCCCTCTCTCCTTACTCTCACTATAAACACCAACACCACTTCATAAAACGTTCCAATTCCCTGCAAATCACACCACACATCACCTCGGCCGATCGATCGTCAGCCAACCACCACTACCTCTTGCAAACGTTTATGATTCACCATTGACCTTTTAACTCATCACCTCTGTTACAGGGTTCATAAATATCTTGTCCGTTGCAGAAATATGATTAATGATGACTGTTACGTAGCTACAAATTTAGATATTTTGTGGGGGCTTGTTCCATTACGTTTAGGGGGGTTAAGAAACACTCTAAATCGTTTTACATTGTCGAGTTCTCCAGAAAAGCGAAATTCTTATTACTCCCATTTGCATTCTTTACGTGAATCTCATGCATGCTGACTGCGATTGAAGAAAATTAGGTTCATATATCCGCAAGAATGGCCTCGATCTGTCACAATAATCTTAATAATATACAAGAAAGGAGAAGCATAGCCTAATAGTTGGGTTTCTCGTAGTCACGGATATAGCGTTCATTTTACATCATATTCACCCGGAAATGAGGTAATACTTTAGCTTTCGTTGTGTGCTTAATATTGAGACGATTGTATTATTATTATTATTATTATTATTATTATTATTATTGGCGGGATTAAAATATGCATGAGAGTCGGTAGGTTGTTTCTCTTTCACGCTGTCATTATTCCCTCATTTTTAAGAACTGCAACACGATAGATATATAGATATAGATATAGGAAAAGCAATGTCTTATTTTCTTCTACTTTTTCGTCTTCTTCTTCTTCTTCTTCCTTCCGCATTAGTCATTTAATTTAGCGTGTATAGGCTCAAAATAACAAAACCTGCTTCTAATTCCTTACGATCAAACATTAAACCTTATCAACAAAATAATATATCACAGGTAGCTCAACAAACCTTAGATTTAACACCCACAAATGTTCATCCAATCCAGGTAGTACTTATGTGTTGCCCTGTGTGTGTATGTGTGTTGCAGTTTCGTGTTGAGAACGCCGCGGGACGACTCTTGGGGAACGACTCTTGAGAACGGAACGGTGACGGGCATGGTCGGGATGGTGCACAGACAGGTACGGACAGGTGGACAGTCTTGGAAGGGAATAGGAAGATTAGGGTCGATATTATAAAACACTTTCGCTCCTCACATTACCTATTTCTAAAGGTCAAAGAGAGGGTCAATCGGGTTCTAATGAGTGTTTCTTTAGGTTCATGGTACAGAAGAAGGGTCAGTCTACCGCCAGGGTCATAAAACTACTCCTGGAAATGCCCACAACTCCTACGAAAGCCTTGTCAAATATGTGAACTTTGGCGTTGAAATGTTTGGTAATACTGGTAATACCTATTTCTAAAGGTCAAAGAGAGGGTCAATCGGGTTCTAATGAGTGTTTCTTTAGGTTAATGGTACAGAAGAAGGGTCAAACTACCACCAGGGTCATAAAACTGCTCTTGAAAATGCCCACAACTCCTACGAAAGCCTTGTCAAATGTGTGTTCTTGGGCGGCGAAATGTCTTTTAATACGACACTAGGACTCTGCATGTGTATATCTAACGCAGTGAATCACATTTTTTTTCTGGCTTTTGATACAAACAGACCTCTTTCTTGGCTGATTTTTTTATCCATAATCATTTATCAGGAACGAATTTAATGGCTTCCGACGCCTTCGAGGTCTAGTTGTTAGCCTCTCTACGAATCCGAGTCTTTTTTTTTTTTTTACAACAAAGGAGACAGCTCAAGGGCACAAAAAAGGAAACAATAACAACAAAAAAAGCCCGCTACTTGCTGCTCCTAAAAAATAATCCAAAGAGGTGGCCGAAGGAGAGGTCAATTTCGGAAGGAGAGGTGTCCAGATTCCCTACGCCCAGCTATAGCGTATGGCCTCGACCTTACCTTTTACGCCCTCCTCCCTTGTACAGTCAACAATAAACTATTACTACTACCTTTTACCCTCTGTGACCCCAAGGCCTTCATTTTTTTAGCACTTGTCCCCTACCATTGTATCTTTTTAGTTTCCTGGTGCTACTTACACATGTATCCTTGTATAATCACACTCTGTACTGCCTGGGGGTTGGGATGGCATGCTCCTCCCTTCTTTGTTGTTTTAATTGTAACAATAAACTATCAATCAATCTCTGTGACCCCGTGCAGGAGGCGGACATTGCGCTGGGTCCCTTCGCTCTTACGGCAGGACGTGCTATCGCGGTGGACTTCGCGTCGCCGCTCTTCTCCGACGCCTCGCTGCTGATGGCTGCCCGCGGCCGCCCCGAGGTGGATCCCTGGGGCTTCCTGCTGCCCTTCTCGAACTCCATGTGGGCAGCGACCCTCGTGGCGCTGGGCTTTGTAGTGGTTGTGACATCGGCAGTGGTAGCGGTGGGGGCATGGATGTCACCCAGGGAGATGCCGTGTTGCTGGTGGCGGGCCGCCCTTGATCTCGTCTTCGTGTACTGCGGCGTCCTGTGCCAGCAAAGTAATGCCACAACGACTTGGAGATGTCGTTATATAGTTGGCAGAGTTGTTTGTGGGATCATATCTTTTAATTCGATAGTAGATACCATGAAACCTTATAGTCAACACCATCATCATTATCAACAAAAGCAGCACAACAAACTCTCCTTCCCTCAGTATTAGTCTATTATGAAACCCTATCATCATTATCGTCGTTATCATCACCTTCATCAACAAACGCAACACAATAACTTTCACTTCTTCCCTCTCTCCCCCCTCCTTCGTGCAGGCGTGGAAGCAAAACAAATCACCAGCAACATCAGCACCAACAACAACAAAAACAACAGTATCAAGGAGTGCGGGCGGTGGGCGGGGCGTGCCGTGGCGGGCGGGTGGGTGGTGGCGGCCATGGTTCTGGCGTGGGCGTACATGGGTGGCCTCACGTCCCTACTGGCGGTGAGGTACGTGCCGCAGCCCTTCCAGACCCTCGCCGCGCTGGGCCGACACGCCTCTGTGCTGCTGTTGGTACAGGAGAACTCAGCAGAAGCCCATCTGCTGCAGGTACACCCACGCCCTCTCTCTCTCTCTCTCTCTCTCTGACACCAATTCTTCACTTTTAAGCTATCGATCTGCCTCTTTTTTGCCTCAATAAATAATAGAACTTACATATCTAACCTCATAAACACCTAACAGCACATCATCTACATTTCTCTTGCTATCTATGCATTTATCTATCAATCTGTCTATTTCTCAACCATTAGTTTAACTTTTTGCCAGAATCAACAACAGCGGAACTCATATATCTAACCCCGCAACACATCACAACAATATAACTCCATCTACCTGTATATTTATCTTATGCACCTTTATTTTTCACTTTTAAGCCTCAATAAATACATCACACTGGACCCTAGCTACACTTCTCTCTCTCTCCCTCCCGCAACAGACTGGTAGTGGTGCGGTAATGCGCGGTATGGAGCGGGTGCGGAAGGAGGGTCGTCTGAGGGAGGTGCAACGGGAATATCAGGAGACCTACCTCCCCATGGCGCAAGGCAAGCCCTGGGTGATTGTGGCGGAGAGCTCCTCGGCCGCAGTGGTGAACGACAGGCACTTCTCCCTCACTGGTGGGTGGTGGTGGTGATGGGTGGTGTTTGGTGATGGGTTTTACTGTGGTCTGGTGGATGGATTATAAGATGGTGGTGATGGTGGAGGTAATATAGTGGGTGATGGTGATGATTAGCAGGGATTGGCATAGTGACGGTAATGGTGATAGATTTGTTTTTCTCTACAGGTTTGTTTTCCCTTTTTCCTCATATATCTCCTCTCTCCCTATTTCTGTGCATCCCAATCTCATTTTCTTTCTACTCCCTCTACCCTTCCTTTACTCCTCTCCTTCCAGTCTCCCTTTTACTCCATATCATTCTCTCCTTCCATCCCCTTTTCAACCTTACAACCAATAGTCAACCGTTCTGCCCGATGCTCCCTCACCTCTCCCTCATATCTTCCTCCCCAGGGCGTTGTGACTACTATACTTCGCGGGAGATCATCGTATCCTACACTTACTCCATTATCCTGCAGAAGAACAGCCCCCTCCTACGTGCTGTCAACTCGAGGTGAGAGAAAGGAAGCGCTGAGTTCGTAGTTATTCACAGACATTTCGGGCTTACACGCACACACTCACATTTGACAAGGCTTTCGTAGAGGTCGTGTGGGTGTTTTCGATTTTTTTTTTTTTTTTTTTTTTTTTTACAGCTAAAGAAACAGCTCAAGGGCAACAAAAAAGGTGTAAAAAAAAAAAGTCCGCTAATCGCTGCTCCCACAAAGACGAAAGTAATGACCGGACAAAAGAGAGCTTAGGGGTTGTATTGTAAGTTCGCCGCCCAAGAACGCATATTTGACAAGGCGTTCGTAAGAGATGCAGGAGTAGTTTTATGACCCTAGTGGTAGTTTGACCCTTCTTCTGTACCCTGAACCTGAAGAAACACTCCTTAGAACCCGACTGACTCCCTCTTTGACCTTTAGAAATAACTGATGTGAGAAGCGAAAGTATCTTATAATACCGACCTAGTAGTCGTGTAACAAGGCTTCTGCACTGTGAATGTGAAAAACAATCATGAAAACCATACTAATCTCCTTTGTGCCCTTCAGAAGTAGTTGTTGATAGAGCCAAAAGCTAGAAATTCGGTTCCTTTATTATATTTTAGGGTTGGTTGTTAAAATATCGTAATACAAGCAAATAAAGTAACCTAACATGTCCTTGTGTGCGTCAACCCCCCCCCCCCCCCCTCTGTAAGTAAAGAAAGCAAAGTAATGTGTCCGTGTGTCCGTGGCAGAGTGCAGGCGGTGATACAAGGGGGCCTGTACGGGCAGTGGCTGAAGGAGTCCCTACCCAACGCCACCTACTGCCGCTTCCCGCCCTCAGTCATCACGGTACAGGACAAGCTGGGCCTCACGAACCTCTGGGTAAGGTGATGTGGGTCTCTCTCTCTCTCTCTCTCTCTCTCTCTCTCTCTCTCTCTCTCTCTCTCTCTCTCTCAGGCATCTATTTTCCACGTTTTCCCGTTTTTAAATCATAGTTCTGTCTCTTTTGTCTTAATAACGTGTTTTTGAGGTGCTTAATGATGTGCTTCCAGGGTGTGTTCACTGTCCTGGCTGGGGGTCTCGGCGCCTCCATCCTCGTCTTCGTCTGCGAGGTGCTCTCCGCGCCACGTAGGGTCACAACGGCTTAGTGTCAGAGCCAACATCACCATCACCACCACCACCATCTCCTCGACTTGGCAGACACTTTCCTTGTTATACATGTCGTTCTGCACTCACACAGTTCATAGTTACTGGTGGCATTAGAAAAGCATGATAGGTTGTTAGTACTTTGATGAGGGGGGGGGGAGGTCTGCGGTTTAGTGTTGGGCTTCATGTCAATAGTTCGAAAAGACCTATAGACCAGCATTGCTTGATTTATTTGACCGAAAAGAGTAGTAATATATTCTTCGCCTTACTTATCTCGCTGTGCGCCATCGATATTAATAAGTGTCTGTTGCTGCATGCTTTCTCTAGTCTTGTGTGTGGCATCGTTGTTCGCGTTCGAGTAAGTGAAGCTGTTTCGTTGGGACGTATCGAGAGGACTCACGTTAGCATCACATTGGAGGGAGATAACCAGGAGGCGGGGCAGATCTGCTCCAGTGGGTTGCTGTCTTGTGCTTTAAGTGTCTAATAGAGTATTTCTGTGTGTGAAGAAATGGCTTCATTTACTATTGGCATCACAGCAACACGCACTTTTAAGTCTAGTGTGTGTGTGTGTGTGTGTGTGTGGGGCTAGTGGTGGTGGTGGTGGTGACACAAACGGCGCCGCGGTGGTGGGGATCATCCGGGGCCCTTCGTGCATCACGGCGTCCTCAGAGGAAGGTAATCACTCTCCACAGCTGTTCAGTTCCGTAGACTAGACTTGTGTTTGCATATCTGGTATTCTTTCACATAATTCCTCCTCTCCATGAAAGATTCAGTTGGTTAGTCATTACATCTGACAATAATACTGACTCACGTAGAGGTAGCATGAAATTTCAGTTGGAATTGTAGGGAGATCAAATTCCAATGCCCAGCCGCATCATAGCTACCTATGATATCAAGAGGATTTTTTTTTATAAATAAAACGAAACAATACGTCCGCTTATTTATTTTATACAAATCGTGTATTTAATACAAACTATACATCTATGAGTATTCAGTCACGTCAGGGAGACAGCCACACCCACATACACTGCTATGGTCGGCTCACACGCCCCGCCAAGTCACGCCCGCCAGCCGTACAGCTGTGCCTGAGTAATGGAGGCGTGGTGGTGGAGGCGGTGGAGCGCGCCGCCCACAGCGTCAGCAGTCACACAGCATCACACGTCGCAGCGTGACAGGAATGGTGCTGAGGCGAGCAGGAAGAGACGGAAGGAAGAAAGAGGTGGAGTTTAGTCCACCTCCTCCATGCGTGAGGCGTCTTCGTCGTCTCCTTCCAATGGCGGCAGGTCGTCCAGCGGGTTGGTGGTGTCGTCGGGGATGGCGGTCAGCTCCTCGTCGTCGATGCCGAGGCCGAGACTGATCATGCGGTAGATCCTGGAAGCGTGCACGCCCGGGTCCTCCAAGTTGAACCCTGAGGCCAGCAGCGCCGTCTCGAAGAGCAGCATGACCAGGTCCTTGACAGACTTGTCGTTCTTGTCAGCATCGGCCTTCTGGCGGAGGGTGTCGATGATGCTGTGGTCTGGGTTGATCTCGAGGTGCTTCTTGGCAGCCATGTAGCCCATGGTGGAGGTGTCCCTCAGGGCCTGGGCCTTCATGATGCGCTCCATGTTGGCTGTCCACCCGTACTGGGAGGTCACGATGCAGCAGGGAGAGGTCACCAGCCTGTTGCTCACCACAACCTTCTCCACGCGCTTGTCAAGGATGTCCTTGACAACCTTGCACATGTTTTCGAACTTGGACTTCTGCTCCTCGAATTTCTTCTTTTGCTCTTCATCCTCTGGCAGCTCCAGACCCTCCTTGGTGACAGACACCAGCTGCTTGCCGTCATACTCCTTCAGCTGCTGAATACAATACTCGTCGATGGGGTCAATCATGTACACCACCTCGAATCCTCCCTTCTTCACGCGCTCCACAAAAGCGGAGTTCGATACAGCATCGCGGCTCTCGCCGGTGATGTAGTAGATCTGCTTCTGGCTCTCCTTCATGCGAGACACGTAGTCCTTGAGGGAGGACATCTCGTCCCCGGAGGCGGAGGTGTAGAAGCGCAAAAGTTCAGCCAGTTTCTTACGGTTGGTGGAGTCTTCGTGGATGCCCAGCTTGATGTTCTTGGAGAAGTTCTCGTAGAATTTCTTAAAGGAATCTTTCTCTTCGACCAGCTCATCAAACAGCTCCATGGCCTTCTTGACCAGGTTTTTGCGGATGACTTTGAGAATCTTGTTCTGCTGGAGCATTTCGCGAGAGATGTTGAGAGGAAGGTCCTCAGAGTCCACCACACCCGTGATAAAGTTGAGGTACTCTGGGATCAGCTCCTCGCAGTTGTCCATGATGAAGACACGGCGCACGTACAGCTTGATCTTGTTCTTCTGCTTGCGGTTCTCAAAGAGGTCGAAGGGTGCGCGGCGGGGCACAAACAGAAGGGCACGGAACTCCAGCTGTCCCTCAACACTGAAATGCTTGATGGCCAAGTGGTCCTCCCAGTCGTTGGTCAAAGAACGATAGAATTCGCCGTATTCTTCTTGTGAGATGTCGTCCGGATTGCGGGTCCACAGAGGCTTGGTCTTGTTCAGCTCCTCGTCGTCGATGTACTTCTCCTTTACTGTCTTGAACTTCTTCGCCTTCTCGGTGCTCTTGTCAGCGTCCTCGTCGGCGCCTACATCCTCTACCTTCGGCGCGTCAGTATTTTCTTCTTTCTTCTCCTCGCCTTCCTTCCCCTCCTCTTCCTCATCGTCATCAGGGACTTGCTGTAGGGGGAAGAAGAGACACGTCACCAATAAATTCCATTTCACTTTGGAACCAATCGTTCTAGCCGAAACTTTGCCTAAGGATATTCTAAACAAGATTATTCGTGGCGACAGAATAGAAATGCGACATGAAACTCACTTATTGTGGTAAAGAAAGCAGAGATCCATAAACTGTCTAAGATCGGATCTATCGGGAGGATCAAAATTACATGAATAACTGATTAACCGATTTAGAAACAATTTGACTGATGCATATTTGTTTTGTTTTGATGTAAAGTGTATATAGGTAAAAAATCGCCTTCCTAAGCCCTCACCTTGTCCCTCTCCTTCTCCACCAGCAGCTTGATGGGGTAGCCGATGAACTGGGAGTGTTTCTTGACCACCTCCTTGATGCGGCGCTCCTCAAGGTACTCCGACTGGTCCTCCTTCAGGTACAGGGTGATCTTGGTGCCTCGGTGCAGTGGGTTCTCTGTCGAGCAACGCCAAGACGAGAAGGTCAGTGATATGACAAATGATGTGTTCCAGTGTGTGTTCACTATAGATTGTCTCTGGTTTATAATGAACGTTGTGAGTGTTATTTTGGTGATCCTTGCCCGCCTTGGTGATGACAATAGACAGACAGGAGCGTAGAGGAAGGGAGAGGGAAGGAATTCATGAAGGAGGCTGGGAAGGAAGAGTGAGGGTGGCAGGAGGGAACACGTAATGGCGTGAGGGTGTGGTGGTGGCATGGGGGGGGCAGCCTACCTTTGTCGGGCCTGATGGTGAAGGAGCCGCCTGCCGCAGACTCCCATGTGTACTGCTCGTCGTCGTTGTGCTTTGAGGTCACCACCACCCTGTCGGCCACCAGGTAGGCAGAGTAGAAGCCCACACCGAACTGACCAATCATGGAAATGTCAGCGCCGGCCTGCAGCGCCTCCATGAAGGCCTTGGTGCCTGACTTGGCGATGGTGCCCAGGTTGTTTACCAGGTCAGCCTTGGTCATGCCCACGCCGGTGTCCGTGATGGTGAGTGACCGCGAGGCCTTGTCCACCTCGAGGCGGATGAAGAGGTCCTTGCCAGACTCCAGCTTGGACGGGTCTGTGAGGGACTCGTAGCGGATCTTGTCCAGGGCATCGGAACTGTTGGAGATGAGTTCTCGCAGGAAGATTTCTTTGTTGCTGTAGAAAGTGTTGATGATGAGGGACATGAGCTGGGCGATCTCCGCCTGGAAGGCGAAGGTCTCCACGTCCTCCATGGTCGCTTCTTCAGGCATCTGTAGGGAAAAAAGAGAGGCAGGTCAGGTCCAGTGATGTTCATGTGTGGGCGTGGCGGTATGCCGGAGCAGGAAACTGGCAAAAAGAATGTTCGGATTGCAGTGATGGATAAGTTCTGCCCACACGGCAGCGACAAAAAGTTTGCGAGACGTACGGGCTGTGGCTACTCTTGTACTTGAAACTCATGATGTGTGTGATCTCTCTCTTGCTCCTGCAGTTGTTACCGTCGACTTCAGCTAACATGCTTATACACTCCTCTCCCCGTCATCAAAACGAGACCACAAATTCAACTATTCGTCACTCACCATCGCCACCATCAGTAATACACCATTCACTATCATCATTATCACCACCGCCATCACCATTTACCATCATTACTTTCTCATCACTATCACCAAGTCACGGCATCACGACCATCACTTTGTCGAACATTCTAGAACATGGGTGCCACGTGGACGAAGGGAAATGTAGGGCGGTGGGAGGGGGAGGGAGGGGGTGTTGGCAGGGGGGGGCACTGTGCCACGTAGGCTACCACCCCCTTACCCACACGGCGCGTCTAAAATTACCCAGGAAGCGTGGCACACACACACACACACACACACACACACACGAGGAAATGCCCTCACTAGGAATGATACATCGAAATGATGACAAGATAAGGAAATTTTCTTTAAATTTTTCCTTGCGTCTCTCTCTCTCTCTCTCTCTCTCTCTCTCTCTCTCTCTCTCTCTCTCTCTCTCTCTCTCTCTCTCTCGTTAACTCAAGAATCTACCGGTACAAAGTCATATTCGATAAAAGAAAGCGGTTAAATAGTTAAAATTAGTGTTAAAAAATGTAATCCATCTTTGATCTCTATTACAAACTCCCCAAAAAGCAGCGAGTTAAACCAGACGATCTTCTTCATACAAATCAAATACACAAAATCCAAAACACTCCCTTTGATCACTTACAGTACGTATAACCTCAAGAAACTCCTGTATAAACACAAGTATCCCGACTCATTCAGACTCAAACATACCTTTACGAATTAGATGCAAATTTGTGTATCACTGACAGATTCTTCCGGGCTTCTTAGCAGCTCGTATGCTCCTGTTGGCGCGTCTCAGCCGGCTATGGCGGGCACATGGACCCCCGGGACATATATATACCCTCGTGGCCTCCCCTCTTTTGCCGCCCCAAGCCGTGCCCAAGATGGCATTCCTCCCCTCTCCCCTTACGCTCCCCTCCGCCCCGCCTCCCCCACGTGATACTTTTTCATTGTCAGTTTTCGAGAAAGATGTCTTACTGGACTTTTCTATTTCATTTTTAGGTAGCTTGACCCTCTCCCCTCACGCTCCTCTCCGCCCCGTCTCCCTCTCCTGCTGCCCCCCGCCCTGTCAGCCCCCTTTCGTATTTTTTCATTGTCAGTATTCGAGAAAGATGTCTTGCTGGACTTTTCTATTTCATTTTTAGGTTGGTTGAATGTAAATGAACGTTAAAATGAGGGGCATACGGTACTTTTTCAGTCCGTATTCGAGAAAGATGTCTTGCTCGACTTTTCTATTTAATTTTTAGGTTGGTTGAATGTAAATGAAAGGCCATAGGCTATAGCTACGCGTGGCCTCGGTGCTCATCTCCTTTGCATTGACCCTTGAGCCTGTGGTGGGCTGAGAAACTTGTACCAGTCCTATCAAATCCCTTATACTAACTTACCATAGCATTTTACACATCATAAGTTATTTGGGCTGACGAAGAGGGGAGAGAATGGAAGGGAAGGAAAGGAAAGGTACGTATGGAAGGAGAAAGAGACAGAGAGAAGAAATTAAGGAGAAAGAAAGAGTTAATATATACAGGACATGCATGGAAAGGACCTACGTACATGGATTATTCAGCATTGTCCTAGCATTAGACAGTTAGAACTTTAGGCTATTGTGGTGCTAATTAATTTAAGACTCGGATCGATATGTTAATTCTAGTTCCTTTTTTTTTTCTTTTTTTTTTTAGATTAGATGAATCGTGGGAAATCTTTGCGTCAGGGAGAAAACTTAATTATGTATTGGTGAACTGTAAAATAGAAGCTGTATTAGACTTTGTTATATAAAGAAGAGAGAAGTGTGTCGTTGTTGTTGTTGTTGACGTATTGCAGAGAGAGAGAGAGAGAGAGAGAGAGAGAGAGAGAGAGAGAGAGAGAAATGCTGATGATCTAGAAGTTAATGAAGACAAGGAAGATAAGGAGGAGAAAGAGGAAAAGGAAAAGAAACAGAAGAAAGGGGAGGAGGAAAAGAGGTTACCCAGAGAGAGAGAGAGAGAGAGAGAAAGTACTTTTGCATAATGTATTTTTCTGGAATGTTCCAGACACGATATATTGGGGGCGTGGCCGCGAGAAAGACCGCGCGCTGGGAGGGATAGGTGGAGAGGGGAAGGGTGGGTGGAGAAAAATTGGCACGGAAGGAGGAAAGAGGGAGAAAGGGAGGGAGAGTTGCCGGAAGGTTCTAGAAGGCTCGAGAAACGTTTAGACCGGAAGCTGGGGGGTGCCGGGCGGGGGGGGGCAACGTTCCCTGCAATGCTCTCTCTCTCTCTCTCTCTCTCTCTTAGGGGGGACATGGGATGGAGCACGTTTAGGGAAAGACTAGTAAAGGCAACCTTGAGATATAAAGTGAGACTGGAACAAATGGAGGATGCAAGATTAGCAAGGAAAGTATACTTGTGGAGTATAAGAGATGGCAAATGGGCGAATAAATGTGGGCGAATGATAGACAGGAATGTTATGCTAAGTAGGTGGGTGTACCGACCCTTTGAAGATAGACAGAATGTGTTTGAATGGAGAATAACAAACAGAAATGGAGAGGGGTTTGAGTGGGATGTAAGAAAGTGGAAGAATGTGATAGATATGGCAGTTAAAGATGAGGGATTGAGCAAGTGGAAGAATGAGATGGAAAGAAAGGAAACTCTCGACTGGTATAGGGAGAAAGAGGCCCCAAAGTGTGAGGTGTGGTATGAGGGAAGCCTGGGAGGTGATCTTCTTTTCCGTGCTAGAGCGCAGTGTCTGGATGTGAATGCAAGGAACTATAGATGGTCTGAGTCCCGCAGCAAAGTGTGCCAGATGTGTGATAGGGGTGTGGACGAGACTGTGCAGCATGTAGTGCTGGAATGTAAGAAGTATGACAGGGAGAGAACGAAGATGATGCATGTGTTTTTGAACGAGATGGGACGTGGAGTAAACGGGAGGACTGGAAGGGAGTGGATGGTGCTGCTGCTGGGGCTCAGTGGAGAGACGAGTGGACGAGTGATTGAGGCAGTGAAAGAGTTCTTGGAAGGCATGTGGCGTGAAAGATATAGGGAATGATATCTTGCCCCGAGAACTTTGACTTCCCGCATGTTTTGTTTTCTTTTCACAGGAGCTGCCGCTACAAAGGCCTGGCTGGGGAGAAATCCCGAGCCACCTGTGACATCAAGATCACTCTCATGTAGGTACTGTATTATATAAATGGTTAGCACACGTAATTTATTTAATTATTTTTGTGAGAGAGAGAGAGAGAGAGAGAGAGAGAATGAATCATTAGTCCATTATATGGTATTTTTGTTTGCAGTATGGACGGTGACACTATCTCAATCTTGCTGTTGAGTAATTCCGTGACAAGTCGCTCTTACCACACTCAGTCCTGTCACCTATCTCTGCCCTGCGTTGCCTGGTGTGGCTTCCCATCAAGGCGTTAAGAGATGCTCCGTGCTGCATCTGTATCACCTACCTCTGAAGGATAACCAAGTCGGCACAACGCATCATGACGTAATTTGTCCAACCCTTGGGAATCACCTTCGTCCAAATAATGAATGGCATTGGTTGCAGTAGTTCCTGTTATGCGCAACTGAGTGGCACCACAATAGTAATAGACAATAGTAATGATCAGCCTGAAGACACTAAGCTAAGTAGGCAGAACTACGAACTCAACCTTGAGTTACGTCACAAGGACATGGATACCTGCAGATAGGCACTTCTTTTTTCTTATCATTTGCTCTGTAAAATTCTTTGACTAGAGCACATCTTGACCCACTCTCCCTGCACTGAAATCTCCATCCTAGGATATTGATTTATGTCCCACAGTAATGTTCTCTGAATAAAAAGAGAAAAGGCTTCTATGGACTGCAGGTACTGCCCTAAGCTCTTTAATAGCCAACAGAAAGTAAATAAAATAAACAATATTTTATTACAAAAATCTTTATTTCCATATAGGTAGGTAAACACATAAATGATACACTTATGTGAACAGTTTCCCTAACCAGTTTATACAACAATAATAAACTTGGAATGAGATGATTCAATGGAATGGAAATGAGATGTTCTGCAGGTATACAGAAAGGGAATGCGAAAGTAATAAATTATCCACGAAAAAAAAGAAGAAAAAAAATGAACGAGAACTAGGAATGCTTTGGTATGCAGTGACCGGCGCTGCGTAGCTTAGTCCACCTCCTCCATGCGGGAAGTGTCCTCCTCGTCTTCCAGAGGAGGCATCTCCTCCGCAGCCTCAGTGTTGTCCTCAGCAGGGGCGTCATCCTCGTCAATGCCCAGGCCAAGCTTGATCATTCTGTGGAGGAGGAGAGGCAGGGGGTTAGTGTGGAAAGATCAGGGCTAACCTAGGGGAGACTTCAAGGGCCTCAGGTGATCAAGTAATCAAGGAAGTCATTTAATAAGCGGAGATACAAGTATCATCAGTATGTGTCTAGGTGCTACCGTTAAATGTGTTGTATTAATGATGCTTACCTGTAAATGCGGCCAGCATGTACACCAGGGTCCTCAAGGGTGAAGCCAGATGAGAGGAGGGCACTCTCAAAGAGCAGCATGACCAAGTCCTTGACAGACTTGTCGTTCTTGTCAGCATCGGCCTTCTGGCGGAGGGTCTCGATGATGCTGTGGTCTGGGTTGATCTCGAGGTGCTTCTTGGCAGCCATGTAGCCCATGGTGGAGGTGTCCCTCAGGGCCTGGGCCTTCATGATGCGCTCCATGTTGGCTGTCCACCCGTACTGGGAGGTCACGATGCAGCAGGGAGATGTCACCAGCCTGTTGCTCACCACAACCTTCTCCACACGCTTGTCCAGGATGTCCTTGACAACCTTGCACAGGTTCTCAAACTTGGACTTCTGCTCCTCGAATTTCTTCTTCTCATCTTCATCCTCTGGTAGCTCCAGACCCTCCTTGGTAACAGACACCAGCTGCTTGCCGTCATACTCCTTCAGTTGCTGGACGCAGTACTCATCAATTGGCTCCGTCATGTACACCACCTCAAAGCCACGTTTCTTCACCCTCTCCACAAAGGCAGAGTTGTGCACCTGCTCACGGCTCTCACCAGTGATGTAGTAGATCTGCTTCTGGTTCTCCTTCATGCGAGACACATAGTCCTTGAGGGAGGACATCTCGTCCCCAGAGGCGGAGGTGTGGTAGCGTAGGAACTCTGCCAGCTTCTTACGGTTGGTGGAGTCCTCATGGATGCCCAGCTTGATGTTCTTGGAGAAGTTCTCATAGAACTTCTTGTAGTTATCCTTGTCCTCAATGAGTTCCTCAAACAGCTCAAGGGCCTTCTTGACCAGGTTCTTGCGGATCACCTTCAAGATCTTGTTCTGCTGCAGCATCTCACGGGAGATGTTCAGCGGCAGGTCCTCTGAGTCCACCACACCGTTCAGGAAGTTGAGGTACTCTGGGATCAGCTCCTCGCAGTTCTCCATGATGAAGACACGGCGCACGTACAGCTTGATCTTGTTCTTCTGCTTGCGGTTCTCAAAGAGGTCGAAGGGTGCGCGGCGGGGCAGGAAGAGGAGCGCCCTGAACTCTAGTTGACCTTCAACGCTGAAGTGCTTGACAGCCAGGTGATCCTCCCAGTCGTTGGTGAGGGATTTGTAGAACTCTCCGTACTCTTCCTGAGAAATGTTGTCCGGGTTGCGGGTCCAGAGGGGCTTGGTCTTATTCAGCTCCTCATCCTCAGAGTACTTTTCCTTCACGGTCTTCTTCTTCTTTCCACCTTCCTTCTTGTCAGCATCCTCATCCTCACCCACATCCTCAATCTTGGGCTTCTCATCCTCTTCCTCATCCTTCTTCTCTTCTTCCTTTTCCTCCTCCTCATCATCTGACACTTCCTTGTCCCTCTCCTTTTCCACGAGCAGCTTGATGGGATAGCCAATGAACTGCGAGTGCTTCTTGACCACCTCCTTGATACGACGCTCCTCCAAGTACTCCGTCTGGTCCTCCTTCAGGTGCAGTGTGATCTGTGTGCCACGGCCCAGGGGCTCGCCTGAAGGGAAGAAAGGATTCGTTAAATAAAAACAAATTGACAATTACCATGCCAAGGGTTACTATACCAAACAGGTTAAAAAAATTCTTCTGTGAATAGGTCAATAGTAGTGTTACCAGGGGGGGCCCCAATGCTTACCATGGTCAGTGCGCACGGTGAATGAACCTCCAGCTGAGGACTCCCACACATACTGCTCGTCGTCATTGTTCTTTGAGATAACGGTGACTTTGTCGGCCACCAGGTAAGCAGAGTAGAACCCCACACCAAACTGGCCAATCATGGAAATGTCAGCGCCAGCCTGCAGCGCCTCCATGAAGGCCTTGGTGCCTGACTTGGCAATGGTTCCCAGGTTGTTCACCAGGTCAGCCTTGGTCATGCCAATACCGCTGTAGGGAAGGGAGAGATGGTTAGTCTCTGGTGTAGGAAGGAGGGCCAGGAATGAGCTTACAAGGGGTTGGGGAGGGAGAGGATCTTTCAGAGAATGTTATCGACAGGATGAGTGTAGAGCTTGGAGACACCAGGCATGTGTCACTCTGCCACCCTTCCGGCGCAAATTATTTCATCATATGAGGGATGGGGGGCTATACATGCAAGGCAGTCTTAATAAAGTTTCCAGTGAGAAAACGAAGATAAAAGCTATCACACTTTAAAGATCAACTAATAAATCTTTGCTGGTCCTCACCTGTCGATGATGGTGAGTGTGCGGTCATTCTTGTTAGGCACCAGCTTGATGAAGAGATCCTTGCCAGACTCCAGCTTGGACGGGTCTGTGAGGGACTCGTAGCGGATCTTGTCCAGGGCATCGGAACTGTTGGAGATGAGTTCTCGCAGGAAGATTTCTTTGTTGCTGTAGAAGGTATTGATGATCAAGGACATGAGCTGGGCGATCTCCGCCTGGAAGGCGAAGGTCTCCACCTCCTCCATGGTTGCTTCTTCAGGCATCTGGGAGGAAAGGAGAGACAGGTTAGGTGATGTCATGAGCAAGGTAGTACATGTAAAATTAAGGACAAAACAAATAATAGCTGATAAATTATCACTATAGTCTACACCAATGTTTGAAAGTAATATTTCCCTGTACGTGATATGAACACTAGAATACTATTACATTAACAGCAAATTCAGTACAATACAATGATATTGATGTGGTAGAAAGTCTTGGGAGAGTGTAGATTCTCCAAGTTTCGTAAAAAGCTCATTATTTACCGGTGGACGTCATATTGGTGCCCCCCGCCTGTTCTCCATTCACACTTGTCAGAAGGATCGCTTCCCCCGTCACGGCGCGGCACCTAACAAATAAGCGACAGGCGCCCCGCACCGCCCCGGCCCCGCACCCACCCGGCCTCGCCACCACACCGCCATGCACTGATACTACACTGTAATGTCTGTATACTATCACCACCCCACGCAATAACGCACACTAACACTCGACTCAACACTCGTATGACACGCTCGCGGTCGCCTGAGTGACTTTAAAGCCTTTGGGCCTCACACCTGCCATAACCTGACCTCGGGAGAACACAGCTGACCGACAAACTAAATGAGCTAGCCTGGTACCCGATTTACACTGACAAAGTAATTGCCGTAAACTAAATGAACAACTTGCTCACACAACTGATAACAAATGCATTATCTACATTACCTAAAACTAACCAACGTTGCTATACGATTTGAGTACTAACCATTACTATACTATTTGAGTACTAACCAACGTTACTATACTATTAGTCATTTGAAAGGAATGCAGTAAACTAATTTAACTGTTCATAAGGTGACGAAATTGTG
Organism: Eriocheir sinensis; assembly: GCF_024679095.1. Classification (NCBI taxonomy): domain Eukaryota; kingdom Metazoa; phylum Arthropoda; class Malacostraca; order Decapoda; family Varunidae; genus Eriocheir; species Eriocheir sinensis. The sequence goes on from NC_066537.1 coordinate 5,965,214, forward strand.
GAATGAACTTACGACTGGAATGTGATGAAAGTTCTCCCGAGATATCAGGAGAGACGACACTCGAACTACTTAGAGTGAGAGCGTGAACTGACCGTGGGCGCGCCAAGACACTCATATTTATAGGCGCCGCAGCCGTCCATCCCTCCGCCTAAACACACCCATCGCTAATTTCTCTCTCCCCCTTTTCTTCCACTTTTCCTGAATTAAACACTTCATAAAACACACTATTCTACCTGATCCCGGCCAGTGGTAATCCTTAAAATCCTCCAGTCGGTAGAATTTTGAGGATTTACGCGCGCACTAGTTACCGGAAGAACTAGGATATCTGAGTTCCACGGGCGAAGGTTCCAGAAGGTTCGGGAATATTTTGGCGGGAAACTATTGATTCCACGTGGTTCCACCCCTCCCTTGGTATTCATAGGGAGTCAAAAAAGGCTTATTTACTCCACAGCGGCTTCTCATTCCACATTTTCACTTACATACCCGCATTCTCTGGTCTTTCGGGCTCACTTTGACCTTCATCTCATCTCTATACGTGAATGATATGACTTGTGGTGGACAGTTTTACAGGAACATTTTCCAGACCCTTAATTTTCCTATTTCGTCGTTAAATCGCATTACCAACCTCTTATGAAGTCACTAGAAGACGCAAATAGACTCACACTAACTCCCAGCACCCAAATATACCACTAATAAGGCTAAATAAAGGCGTGAGATTCAATAAACATGAAAATTTTAGGGGCCGGCCACTCCTACTGTAATTTTATTTTAGGGATGCATGGCGAATTGGGGTTTAGCATAGTATTTTCTGTTTCCTCTTTTGTCCTGGTGGTTATGGAGGGCGTGACAACCACCTGCCGCCCCCGACCACCTGCCAGGGATAGGCTTGGCACCGGCTATAATAGATAACAAAGGTATTTCTTGTCCTGTCTATATTTATTTGTATGTCTATATGTGTGTTTGTGTTGTAGTGGTCTAGGCCTATGATGTATGAATATATATTTTGTTTGATTTTCATATCAGGCACACAGATACATTATAGCTGACTGACTCATAAACAGACATACGGCCGACTGACTGACTTGCTGATCATCATGACACAAACTGACTGACTGATTAACTGGCTTACTGACTGACTAATTGACTGACTGGCATATGCTGACTGACTGACTGACTGACTGACTGACTTGCTGACTGACGAACTGACTGACTGGCTTACTGACCGGCTTACTAATTAACTGACTGACTGACTGGCTGGCTAGCTGACTGACTGACTGACTGCCTGCTTGACTGACTGACAAAGACAAAACTTAACTGACTAACTGACTGACTGATTGACTGACTTACTGACTGACTGATTGACTGACCAACTGGCTGATTGACATAAATAAAAAATATATATATATAGGTAAATATAGATAGATAGATATAAAACACACGTGGCATTATAATGGTAATTATGTAACAGATTTCGGGGCAGCATCCAGAGAGAGAGAGAGAGAGAGAGAGAGAGAGAGAGAGAGAGAGAGACTTACCTATTTACATAGAATTCTTTCAGACAGACAGATAAACAAACAGGTAACGTATAATTTACATACATATATACATACATACACACACTCCCTTTTCATTCAATATTTTCTCCATTATATAGGTTATCTTATCATTATAACATCATTTTAATTAGTCATCATGAAAAATACGGACATCCCAAAGATAGGCTATCGTGACAAGACAATGCTGGTAATTTTGACGATAATGATGATAATAGTAATAATGAAGATAATATGAAGGTTAATTACGAAGAGAAAGGAAAGACAGAGAAAAGAAGAGAAAGAGGATATATAATTAAAGAACTTTCTGGAATACCCTGACTAACTATACAGGATGGAAAGTGATAGAGAGATAGGAAAAGAGAAGACAAAAGAAAAAAACAGGACAAGACATATAAACCAAGAAAAAGAGAAAGAAGAATTAAGAACTTACTAGAATATACTCTGACATACAGCGCTGGGAGGATGTGGCACCTGTGAGAGAAATAGGAAAAGAGAAGACAAAGGGACGTAACAGGAAAACATACGTTACACCATCTTGCATTAGAGTTTTGTTAATATGTTTTACTAATACAAATAATAATGGAGAAAGATACATAACATGCTTTTAGTAGTGGTAGTGGTCAGTATTCAACATCAGCGCCTCGTGGGGTCAAATAAGGCTACAGAGACTCATCATCACGCGACTTTCTATTAAATTCACGTGCAGGATGTCTAGACGCTTCTATTCTATTTCAGAGGGGCCGCTTTAACTTTCCCTTATATCTATCCACGTATCACAACGAACTATATGTGTTATCTATCCCCTAGTTTGTGGTTTGTGTATGATTAGACGTCTGCGTAGCAACGAAGGCTTCCTCACGTGATGCTTTCAAGTAATTTCACGTGTGGTCGAGATTATGCCAACTCCAGAGGCTTCCATGATTGCCTACTGACTGACGAGAGGGGCCGCTTTGACTTTTCTTACTTATCCGCTTATTACAACGATTTCTATGTATTATCTACCTCCATATTGTGGCTTATGTATGTATAGACTTAAGCGTATCAACGAAAGGGTCCTAGTATGCGTAAATTCACTGCTATCGAGGAAAGTTCATACGCTTGGTGAGGTTAAGTTACGCTGAGTGAGGGGCCCCACGGCTCTCCCGGCGCGGCTTCCATCTCTAGTCATTTGACCTTGAGGAAATTTCTGGATGCTTACTGTTTCTTTAGGTTCTAGTCATGGTTGTTTATTGTTTCCGTGTTACGTTTGGTCTTTATGATGCGTAGGTATGGTTAATAGGGTCGTTAGTGATGTTTTTAAGGGAATTCATGACACCGGCGAGTTGCACGACGACAGGTTATGCTCGTTGAGTGGCCACAGCGGTATGTCTTATTCCTCTTCTTCTTTAATCCTCCCTGTGTGACTGTGTGCATGATGCGCGCGCGCGCGTGTGTGTGTGTGTGTGTGTGTGTGTGTGACATCTTTGTATTATGTCTTATTGTGCTCATTTTTTTTTTTTATCTTTTCACGTATTTTCTTTCTTGTTTGTTTTATCTTTCGTCTTTCTCCTTTTCTTATATTCTTCAAGTTTGTGTGGGGAGGGGAGGAGGAGACATGCAGTTGGGAATGGGGAATGTGGGTATAAGGATTTGGGAATGGTGGGGAGTGGTAAATGGGGATATAGGGAGAGGAATGGGGAGCTGGGGAGTGATTGAAGAGGGAGGACAGAGGGTGAGGGGAGAGAGGCCGGGGGAAGAGGATATGCGGGCTTGGACTTTGGCTCGGGGATGAGAGAGAGAGAGAGAGAGAGAGAGAGAGAGAATGTGAGGGATGAGGGGAGGGAGGAAAGGGATCGAAAGGAGTCCACGTTACGTCTTCTGCTTGGCAGTGTAGAAGCATCTCGAACACACGTACACACTAATATATTATGCCTGTGTCCATGACCTTAATATTACCACTTATTGATGCCGATTGGAGAGAGAATAATGTAATCGACTTCTTACATAATAATATAGTTTGTAGTTTCTGCATATGGGTGATGCAGCCCCTTAATGTGACTGGCCGCTACCATATAGTACATTTTTTTAGCTCATGGTGTTATCTATATGTCAACATTTGTACAAAGCCATTATTATTTTATGTGACTAAAATGTTAATCTAATTACACAAAATAATTACCTAAGTACGAAAATTTTTACGGTAAAGAGTATGTAATGAGGTATATATATTTCAGTCATTATTTTCAGATATGTAATTGTAGACTTAAAAGGCTTTACAGATTATTGTAGCAGTAAAACATTATTCAACGCCATCATAAGAGTAGATAAAATTACATAAATGCCCCAATTCAGTATATAGGCCTACATAATGAGGTGTATTTCAACTATATGTAGACTATGATGCAAAACGGATTCTTAAGGTACCAAAACATCAATCAAAGCCTCTTAAATACAGTAGAAATCAAATAAACCTAAAAAAAACATTACAAAACCTAAGACGAGCCTTGAACATCCACACTTCGGGACGTCTCTTAGTGTGTGCTGCCGAGGAGTGTGAGTGCCCGGCCTGAGGTGTTATTTTGACCTTTATTACCCCGCCGGGAGAGTGTTGGGGCAAGGTGAGTGTGATTTAACTAACAAGGTGTCCATAGGTGTGTGTATGAGTGTCCAGGTAGACGGGCAGGTGAGGTGGGAGCGAGGGAAGGGCAAGGGTAAGGTGTGCGGTTTCATGGGTCAGTGAGGGCTGTCTTCTGTGCCCCGTGGCTGTCATATAACAAACAGTTGGATAATATTCGGTAATTTAACCCTCGAGTCTCACTTACAGGAATCCTCTTGGTAAATATGCGATATGTTGACTAATGTTTACTTCTTTACTAAGTGTGGTTGGTATTTATCTAGTTGTACACCCATTGCAAAGAAATGATTGAGGTTTTTTTTTTTCAGCAGAGGAGACAGTTCAAAGGCAAAAAAAAGAGGAAACAGTAATGAAAAAAAAAGCCTGTTATTCACTGCTCATTTAAAAGCTCAGAGGAGTGGCTGAAAGATAAGTCAATTTCAGGAGGTGTCCTGATACCCTCCTCATGAAAGAGTTCAAGGCGTAGGCAGGAGGAAATTTATATATTGATCCATGACAGTCATATTTTAGGGGCTTAGCTGTAAGTTATTCAAGATTAAAGAAGAATGTGAGAAAACTCAGCTTTCCAGACATAAGTGAATGGAATGTATTTTTGTTGTTTTATGTGCTGCTTATGGCACTGGTAGGTTCTCTGGTGGGGCCTGGTGGACGGCCCCAGCCTGTTAGTGGTGAAGGCAAATTTTATTCTAATTTGCTGCCTTGGTGTATGTATGATTTTTTCTTGACCAACGCTGCTGCAGGTGCTCCACTTGACGAAAGTCATTGAAGTTAGGGCTGATTGAAGATCTGGGCAGCATGTGGGTATTCTGCCACTCGGCAATGGATGAAAATTGTCACTTAAATCCATAGCTGGGCGTTATCGCGATAAGTTATCGCGATACTTTATCGCTGATAACAAAATCAGATTATCGACCATCCGCTACTTATTTAAATATATATCGGTATCTTCGTTACTTTTGTAACCCAACTAGCGATAATCACTACTTTTTTTCCGCCTCTCAGGAAAAAAAATGTTGTCTCCTTACTGCGCATGCGTGGCCCGGTGTCATATGAAAAAACTTCGGGGTATGAAATATCTTCGGTGATGAAATTTCATACTTAGGTCATGAAAATTAAAACACTAGGTTATTTTTTTATGCTACTCAAAAATCAATATATCATAGAGAAAAATCATTTAACTTTGCCCAAAAAATGATTATTCACTGCCTCAAATTTGATATTCCATATTCGTTTGTGAGCATGTCATGGTATTGAAGGCACCCGGTGTTGTGTTATTTGGTGTCCCATCGTCAAAAGCTGGCGCTTTTGTGTACAAACACTGGTCTCTCGTGAACTGCGCATGCTCAGACCAATAAGTGTAGACCAGTACAGTCTCACAATGCTTTTTTAACACATTAAGAGTTGCTGGAAAGCTGAATCAAACATACAGTACCACCATCCTCGCTGTTTCTAGAACGACGTACACTCTGTACATATAAATACAACTCGTACAGAGTGTCGTCCTAGAAACAGCGAGGATGGTGGTAGTTGTACTATATGTCTGATTCAGCCTTCCAGCAACTCTTAATTACGGTTTAAAAGCTTTGTGAGACTGTACAGGTCTACGCTTGCTGGTCTGAGCATGCACCGTTCATGAGAGACCAGTGTTTGTAAACAATTTTTGACGGTGGGGACACCAAATAACACAACACCGGTTCAGGCATTTCTAGTATTAACGTCCATATGTACGTGTCAACGTGTGGTTTTAAGGTTTTGTAAGTTTCCTAAAATACAGATAATGAAAATTTGAATTCATCAATGTTGTTCTATCTGAAATATCAATATAGTATCGTTTTCGCCTATCGGACTTATCGCTAGCTAGTATCGGAATTGTGGATTTATATCGGCTATTGGTTATCGCCTATATTTGTGTCTCTAGTTAACGAATATCGGTTATCGCCGTTAAGGTTTTTCATTATCAGTTATCGGTTATCGGGAATAAGGTTTTCTGTTATCGTGCCCAGCTATGCTTAAATCTAGGTCCACAGTGTCACTATGTCTGCTCACTGACTACTTGGCCACCGCCTAGTGCAAAAAAATAAAGTTTACCCTAAAAATATGTTTCATAAGACGTAGTACTACTAGCTTGATTGAGTCATGTAAAAATCCAACTGGGTAAGAAAACCCTTCAACTCTTTATTTTCCCTTGTGCAAGATGGCTGAAGAAGGGAAGCAGATGCCGCGGCTCAACCTGCAGCGCGACTCCCCGCAGCTCAGCAAGGCCCAGCTGGACTACATGAAGATGGTCGAGTTACAAGTGAGCCTGATGACTCTGTGGCACACCAATAATACAGACTTTATTTTATTCCTTACTTAAAAACAAGTAATTAGCCTTTCTGAAATGGCTTTTGTTGATTTTTAGCATTATCAAGGTCATAACAGTCTTTGCACATCTTCAGAATAAAAGGAATATGTCTTTATGTATAGGGATTATTATTATTATTATTTTTCCACATGTAGGTTTGCTCTTTATAGTCTTATTATCTGGACTACACACTTTTCTAAATAGGACATTTGGATTAAGTGTACAAGTGACTTTTTAATAGTTACTGCCTAGAAACATATCATTGATCAACAGTTTCATGATCATAATTGGGTTCCATTAGTAGACTGCCACAGAATAGTACAACATACTTTGCCAAGATGTAGAATCAAAAGAAAAAAAATCTTGGAGTGATCACTGATGTTTGTATGTATTATTGTATTGCAGAACGCTGAGCGGGTGCGAAAGTTAGCGCTGCAGAGGAAGAACAACATCGTGGTGGGCTCCCTGCTGGGCCTCGGCGTGCTGGGCATCTACACTTACTCCATCTACTCTGTCAAGCAGGAGAAGTTTCTTGATGAGTTGGAGTAGTGGCAGCAGTAGCAGGAGTTGGCACTCCACGCCCGTTGCTGTCCCCTTCCTCTTCCCTTCCTTCTGGTGTTCATCTACATTCACTCTCTTGCTCATAGTCCTTACTCTCTTCCTTCTTCCTCCCAGTATTCATCGTCACCCTCATGGAGATTTTTTTGCTTATTCCTTTCACACAGTTTTTTCTTATCTCTCTCATTTGGTCATCATCTTCATTGGTTATTTTTGCTCCTTTTTCTCTTCATCATCATACTTCAGTCTCTTTCTCTCTTCCAACGGCCTCCTCCTTGTCTCCCCAGCCAAGGTATGACAAGCCACTCGTCTCACTAAGGGAGTAGAGGTGTTTTTGTAGCCATCGACACTCTATGTTTGACTAGTTTGCGATAATTTACAAAAAAAGTAGGTATCATTTATTTCTCTTCATTCATGTTTGATGACTGGGCTGTATGGGCATTGAGTTTTCAATCACATAGTATATAGTCCCTTCATTGTATTTTGGCTGGGAGTGTGAAAAAGGACCTGGAAATGGTATAATGTAAAAACTCATAGTGTCAAGGTCCCAGATTACTCACTTGTTTATTGGCTGTGACCTCACGGTACTGCCACAGAGCCTTTGTGAATTAAAATGAATGTCTGTGCTCCTTTCTCACTGTCAGAGTGAAAGAGCTCACACAAGGCACTCACAAACTGTACATATTCATGATTTACTGAGGACACTTGGGCAGCAGTGCAGATGGCATAATGGTTGTGGACACTCAGGTTGTTACTGCTCCCTCTCAGCGAGACACAAATTTATGAAGTATATAATGAATAATATTAAAGCTTTTCTGGTGTCTGACAGGCTGTAGAGTGGTTGGGGAAAGGACACGGCTGTCTGAGACTTGCAATGAAGACACTAATAAGTTCGTACATAGCTACTCTTTGTTTCATCACAACTCAAAGAATTTTACGTCTTAAAGCTTTCTCTCTTTATTAACGTTTAAAAAGCCCTAAAAGACAACTGATAAGGGTCAAGGATAGGAATGTCTTCAAAGCAGCAATCTCGGGTGTTGTAGCCTATTAAAACTATATGGCAGTGTTAAGTAGCCTGTAGTAGAGGGAGGATTGACAGCTCTGAGTGTCCCTTGCAGTGATGTCCTAATTGTATATACATTTGTGATAATGTTGTTATATTGAAGATAGGCAGATGTTTATTTACCTGCCCTGTGAGTTGGGCCACAGTTACACTTTTAAAATAAGTCTTGTATGAATTATTATTTATTGTCCAATCTGTGAGTTTCATCTGTCACTCCCAGATGTGTAGTGTATAGAAACATGCAAATAATTATTGTTTTGGTATAATGAACTTTGACTTCCTCTTGGTGTAATGTACTGGGTGAGGGTGTTGTAGTTATGTATGAGTGTAGATAGTAGGGGGTAGAGACCCTCCCCTTATGGTATGTGGGGGTGAGTACAGGGCTGACCCTTGGTGTAGTGAGGAGTGTAGGTGGAAATTTGTAACTTATTCTCAAAATGTACACCACTGAGTGCCGGGGATCAAACCTGGGCCTTTTGAGCACAAGTCGGGGCAGCAAACCAACTAAGCCACCCATGAGCTAAAAGGTCACTATGCCTAAAGGGCCTCCTCTGCAGCACTTTTTTTTTTTTTACAACAAAGGAGGCAGCTCAAGGGAAAAACTTTACTTGAAAACCCAGTCCATGCTGTTGACTGGAAGGAAAGGTACAAAGCTTTCAATCAACCCACAGCGGTACATGATTGGGGTGTCGGATAAGGTGCTGCAGAAGTGTCCTCTGGCAGTAACTTTTTAGCTCACTGGTGGTTTGGTTACCATTCTGCCCTGGCTAATACTCAGAAGGCAGGGGTTCAGTCCCTGACATACTGATGTACATATAGATTTTTCACCGCGTTACTGTAGTTTCTCTAATAATTCTCACTTATTCCATTTGTATTACTCATCTTGGGTCTGAAGTTAGTGTCGTGGCATACTACCGACTATCTAGAGTCTGCATTTATTTTTGTGGAGCATCAAAAGAGCCATGGTACACATGTAATTTTATTATATAAACCCCTGTGTATAACACAGGCCTTGTACTATCTGACTGATGGGCAGACAGTCACCTGGAATCAACAGTAATACAGGGAAACTGGATACATGGAATATACTTGTTAATTGGATGGGTGGCGCCGCCTTGCTGCAGCCACGGCCTCTCAATAACTGTAGACAGGAAACCTTGGTCCAGGTGTCACCCAACCCCTCCCCTCCCCCCATCCCCCCACCCCTGGAGTGGGCATTCCTTGGTTCCACACTGTTGCCTCACCACAATGCTTTCGTCAGCCATCTCCGGGACACAGCCGTCCAGCCTGTGCACAGTTATGGCGAGGATCTGTGCACAGGCCAGACTCCTTGCACCCCAAGCCTCCACCATTCATCCGAGTCTGCCCAGAGAACACCAGTTACATGATTATATGCATTTGTATCTGGAATAACCTGATGTGAGGAGTAGTAGTAATGATAGCAGTGGTAGTAATAGTAGTCATGAGGTGTAGCAGCTCTGGTGATAACATGCATGAAACATCACTGAAGAACAACAAAATAACTTTGTACAAAGTAGACTATATATCTGGTGTTCTCAGCAGCTGTACATCCATTCTATAATTATTTACTATTCTTCCTTCTCCCTCTAGCAATACTTTCTTTCTCTCCCTCTCTAGAAAACTCCCTTGTGGTATCAAAAGTTATACAAAACATATCTAACAGTTGGGAATTTCTCATACGCAGGTTAATCAACATCAGGGAAAGTTTTCTCTAATGCAACTTGCAAAGACTTTCTTGAGGGAGCAGGAGCTTGTGTGAGCAGCAACACCCCTAGCAGAGCCAGTGCCTAGTAGCCATCAGAGACTTTCCAAGATGCTGAATACCCTATGACTGTCTGTGGCAATAACTTGACACTGTACTTTCTCTCTAGCTCTATCCCCCCTCAGTCCCTCAAAAGATCCCTTCCCTTGGCCCAGTGAGTCCCTCAACTGGAAAAGTCATCTACTGTCTCTAGCGCTCCATCGTTGACTCTCTTTGATATGCTGATCTCCGTGCGGGTCTCAAATCGGATCCTGGGCGTTGTGGGTGAAGGGCGGGGGCGGTGGCGGCGGGGAGAAGTTGTGAGGCGCAGGGGACGTGGGGTGGTGGTGGAGGTGGTGGTGGTTCTGGTGGGTGGGGCAGGGGTAGTGGTGGTGGTTGTTGTAGTGGTGGTGGTTGTGGTTGGCGGTGGGGCTGGGGGCTGCTCCAGGGTGGTTGGGGCGGGGCTGGTGGCTCGGTCCTTCTCCACAGGGATCAGTTCTGGTCTTGTGGCGTCGCTTCCGCCGCCCTGATGAAAAATATGAACTTTGTAGTGGCGTTCAGCCCTTCAGTGTCATAAGGTGAGTTTACAGTGAATTATTCTCTGGAGTAATGACAATGTATATAAATAACCACATACTGTCAAAAAATATATTCTTCATCTTGATAAGTTAATTTTTCATGCATCAGTTTAATAATTTAGTGTAGTTTTTCCCAGAAGTGAATACCAGTAAACCAGTGAATACCAGTAACCAAAGCTGGTTAGATGTCAAAACTAAGTTGGTTGGGAGCATAGTACAGTAATTATCTTAATATTAATTACACTTCAGCAAGATCCAAGGCAAAGAAATGTTAAATGACACTAAACGAAGAAAATAATAAAGTGTAGAAAATTAATATATGCAAGACAAAGCTGTTGCAATACTTCACTCAAACTCACTAATGTACAAAAGGGAAACTGGAGCAAATCAAACAGGAAAACTAAAACATGGATGACAAACACCCTCCTAACTACTCACTTCCTCCCCTGACAGCACTACAAGGAAGGACAAAACTCCCCTCCACTTCACCCTCCCCACAGCTGCCAACACACCCGGCCCTTGACTCACCAAGTGTGGGAACTCGTTGACGGAGCGCACGATGTCCCCGTCGGTGACCCCAAGCAGGCCGTCCAGCAGGTACACATTGCCCAGGTTGTAGAGGAAGGTGTGAGGGGTGAGCACTCGCACGCCATCCACCTCCACCTCACCCTCTGTGGGAAGGAACAGGTGTAAGGGAAGGAGGGAGATAAATCAGTGTTAGGGGCATTCAATGGGTGACTGAAGATCAAACTGTATGGTAGATCTGTAAGGCACTGATAGGTAGAGTATAAGGTCTGGATTTTAACCTGTTGCAATGCAGTTATTATATACTCTGCCAGTGCCTTACAGATCTATAGGTTGAGGGTGTTTCTGTGAAGGGCTCCGCTGTTACTAGTCTGAGATGCAAGTGACAAATATAGAGGGGAAAAAACATATATTCATCAAGCTTGAGAAGGAATAGTCAAGTAGTATCCAGCCTGATGTGGAAACCCTTATTGGCCACAGAGTTAGAGAAGTGGGATCCAATCTCATTAGTCATGGTTCACTGTTAGATTCTCAGCCATAGAAAAGTTTATTCCCTCCTGCTCTCCTCTCCTCATGACTAATTATTTTTTCATGGATTTCAGAATGACCAAAAGCTCCCATCACAGAAAGTACCTGGAGTAACAGTAACAGTCAAGGTCGTGTTGGCGAGGGTCGTGAGGGTGGTCGCAGCTTTGAGGTCATCTGGGTAGAGACGTCCAGAGACCAGGTGGCCGAGGACGAGGTAGTCCCTTAGTGCCTCCTCCACCATGAAAGGGTCTGGGCCGTTGGCGTCGAGGAAGGCAGCCATGGCCTCATCAATGGGGATGAATGCTGTGTACTTGAGGGGCTCCAGGTCCTCTGTGGGGGAGTAAGGGTGTGAGTGAAGAAGAGTAGAAGAAGGGAAGGAGGTAGAAATAAGGAATGCATGAGAGAGAAGACAGGATGATCAGATATTGAAAGAGGGAAGGAGGTAGGGGAAAGAATGTATGTGACAGAAGATGGGATGTTAGTGTAAGGGTAGAAATAAGGAAGGTATGTAACAATGTGGTGATAGTAAGAGGGTAGGGTTGGTAAGAAAGGGAAGGAGATAGAGAAAATAATACAAGTGGCAGAAAATGGGTTTGGTAAAAGGGTAAGAAAGGGAAAGAGGTAGATAAAGATAAGAGAGAGAGAAACTGGGAAGATGGAAATGGAGGCTGTACTGAGTGAGGGAGAGAGAGAGAAAAGGAAGGACATTGAGTGAAAGAGAGGGGAAGAAGGAAGAGAAAGGGAGTGAGTGTGAATGGAAAGGAAGGGAGGCTAGGATGAGAGGGAGAGAAAAGGTTAGGAAGAGGGGGAGAAGGTGAGAAAATGGTCAATAGTTATGTGTAGTTGTAGATAGGTATGGCAGAAGAAGGGAAGGTGAGAGGCAGACAGAGAAGAGGAATAGATGTGTGAAACTGGACGAGAAGGGGGAGTGGAACAAAAATGACATGGGAAACAAAGAAAGGAGATAAAGAGGGGGAATGAGTGTGTGAGTGGAAGGCAGGAAAGGAGGAATAGAGAGAGGGGAATGGGTATGAGAGAGTGGAAGAGGAGGGAGGCCGAGTTGAGGGGGAGAGGGGGAGGGAAAGGACGGGATGCAGAGGGTGAGAGAGGAGGCGGAGAGGGAAGCAGTGAGAGTGAGAGACTGGTTCCCTCATTCTCATATCCTACCCATGATTTAAACACACTCCCCTTGATCATCTATAAAAAAAGCACCACACAGTATCATACCTCATTCTGCATCACTGACTATCACATCATTACTGGCCAATAAAACATGACTCAAAACTCGATCTAGCAAGTGAACTCGGGCTTACAAAGAAACTAATTATGCAGGACCTGACGGCAGAACAAAAGGTGAACCGTCAAGAGTGAGTGCTTTATGTGTGGTTGCGAGGAGGTTGCTGCGATTAATGCCCCATGTACTATTATGATCACTTTCTTTCTTCAGCACAGTCACACTTTCACTTGTTGCAGGCCAGGTGCTGCCATTCACATCAGTACACTGCCCTAGATATGACACAGTGACACAGACATTCACACCATGACACCAAACACACAGACAGACAGTATCCTCCCCTCTCCCCCTTCACACATACTCATCCACCTCTATATCTAAACAAACAGGAAAACAATACAAAGGTCCTTATCAAGCAAAAACTAGTTCATGTCTTATTTCACATCTAGATTATCCTTCTCCTGTCCCTGCTCTGTCTTATCCCTATCCTATCCTATCCTTTCCTTACTCAGCTAATTTTTCTCATCCCTGTCCCTACTAAATCCCTCTCCACCATATCCTACCCCTGCAATATATTGCTGTCCCAACCATATCCCTACCCGACCTTACCCAGCCTATTTGTCTTGCCCCTACCACCTACCATCGTGTCCAGGCACCAGGTAGGCCAGGTTGGTGAGGTTGAGGTATTCAGCAAAGTAGGACGTCTTGGGTTGCTCCTCCAGCCAGCCAAGGAGGTGGGAGAGGAACTGTGAGGAGGGCCATGGATTGCCAAGCAGAGGTGCCGTCTCCAAGTCCCCGTACTGACTCTGCAGCTCGAACACCTGAGGAATTGGTGCCTTGTTAGTAGATGCACACACATACTCAGACATACATACTCATACTCAGACTTACATACTCATTACTCTCTTTCATACTCAGACTTACTCAAGCTCAAACACATTCTCACAGACACTCACATACATACAGATGGACGGACAGTCAGGTACATGCATACATTTCAGGTGTCAAAGGTTGCCTCTCATGACCTTAATGCGTGGTATTTGTCTGCCAGTGACCTGACCTACATATACATCAAACCTACAAACTGGTTACTCTTACCCCCACTGATCCTGCTCACACAATCATGTCCACTTCCTTCACTACTACTACTACTACTACTACTACTACTACTACTACTACTACTACTACTACCACTACTACTACTACTACTACTACTGTTATTGGTGATGATGTGTAAGAAGTCAAATTGAATCAAGAATTATAAGAAAAATCAAATGAATACTCCAATAATAAAAAGAGAAGTCACTAATGTGATGCTTCCTTTGACCTACAAGTATACAAAATATCACTGCTAAGCTTCTTTTTATTTATTTATTATTTTTTTATATTCATTCTCATTCCCCCTCTCATTCTTATTCCCTCTCTCATTCTCTCTCTCTCTCTCTCTCTCTCTCTCAATCTCTCTCTCTCTCTCTCTCATTCCTCTCTCTCTCTCTCTCTCTCTCTCTCTCTCTCTCTCTCTCTCTCTCTCTCTCTCTCTCTCTCTCTCTCTCTCTCTCTCTCTCTCTCTCTCTCATTCCTCTCTCTCTCTCTCTCTCTCTCTCATTCCTCTCTCTCTCTCTCTCTCTCTCTCTCTCTCTCTCTCTCTCTCTCTCTCTCTCATTCCTCCTTTCTCTCTCTCTCTCTCTCTCTCTCTCTCTCTCTCTCTCTCTCTCTCTCTCTCTCTCTCTCTCTCTCTCTCTCTCATTCCTCCTCTCTCTCTCTCTCTCTCTCTCTCTCTCTCTCTCTCTCT
>NC_066537.1:5984767-5999767 GCF_024679095.1 Eriocheir sinensis
ACTAACCTCCCCTCACCTCAGTACCTCACCTCTACCCTCATAACCTAACCTCCCCTCAACCCTTCATAACCTCCTCTCAGTCCCTCATAACCTCACCTCAGTCCCTCATAACCTCACCTCAGTCCCTCATAACCTCACCTCAGTCCCTCATAACCTCCCCTCAGTCCCTCATAACCTCACCTCACTCCCTCATAACCTCACCTCACTCCTTCATAACCAACCCTCAATCCTCTCACTCCCTCATAACCTCCCCTCAGTCCCTCATAACCTCCCCTCAGTCCCTCATAACCTCACCTCACTCCTTCATAACCAACCCTCAATCCCTCTTAACCTCACCTCACTCTCTCATAACCTCCCCTCAACCCCTCATAACTTCACCTCACTTTTTCATAACCTACCCTCAATCCCCTCCCTCCCTCATAACCCTTCAACCCCTCGTAACCTCACCTCCTCTCCTGGTAAACTTGATGGTGCGTCCTCCAACGGTCGTCAGCTCGGCCAAGGCGGGAAGGGTGTCGAGGGCGATGTTGCCGCGGACGAAGTGGTTGAGAAGAACATCCTGGGTGAAGTTGTGCACCAGGAACGGGTTGAAGCCCCAGTCGATAGGGTAGTAGCTGTAGAAGGCGGCGTCGTGTGGAACCAGAGCAGTGTAGCGGCCGGCTGGTGAAGGGAGAGAAGGAACGGGACCATGGATGAGGAAATACCAGAACCGATAGAGGAAAGGAACGTGTGGGAAGGAAGGCTGGTGAGGAAGAGGAGGTGCAGATCGAGCTATAGATGATTAGGAAATTAGAGCTGATAAGAGAGGTGCAAAGCTTAAAATGAAGTGGTGCTCGAAAAGGGAAAGAAGGTAACCTACAGGATGATGAAATAAGAGCTGCTAAGGGGGAGATCGAGAAGGTACAGTACATAATTATATATGATGAAATAAGGGCTGGTAAAGGAGGAAATTACGTTAATATAATGATGAAAATAAAGAGCTGGAAAGGAAAACTAACTAAAGGGGAGCAATTAAGGTAAGGAAGGTGCAGAATTATAGATGATGTAATAGACGCTGGTAAGAGGAAGGTACGGAATTATAATGATGAAAGAGTTGGAAAAGGAGGGGAGGGGAGAGGAGGGGAGCTTATGGTTGTGGGAAGGGGAGGAGGAGGTTAGGGTAGGGGTTACGTTTTGAGGTTGAAGGAAGGGTAAGGAAGGTTAGGTTAGGTTGTGTAGGTTATAGGGGAAGGGTAGGTGAGATTATGAGGAGAGGGGAGGCCGGTTAGGTTGAAATTGAGGGTGGGGAGGGCAGGGGAGGGCTAGAAACGGGAGCAAGGGAAAGGAGGTACAGGAGGAGATGGAGAGGAAGAGAAGGTACAGTTATATATAGATGAGGAAATATAACAGCTGGAAAGGGAGAAAAGGCGCAGAACTAGAGATGAGGTGGAAGTATATAGAGAAGGTACTACAAAACGCTAATTGGTTGATAATTACGATAAGCGAAAGCCGCTATTGGGGAAAAACGTGTGGAAAGGAAGGCATTGACGACAGATGGTAAGGGAGAAGTGGGAGAGGTGCAAACTACAGATGGTTAGGAAATACGGAAGCCGCTATGGGATGGAACATGTGGAAAGGGAGAGAAGAAAGGGAAGAGGGTTCGCGGTAAGGGCTGTGGGCTTGTGGTGTAGATGACAGTCAGAGGGAGGTTGAAAAAGAAAGAGCAGAAAGGGAAATAAATTTAGGCTATATAGTAAGACTTGCGATGTAGTTGACAGGAAGGAAAGTTGAAAAAGAAACGCAGAAAGGGAAATAATTAAGTTTAGGCTATATAGTAAGACTTGTGATGTAGTTGACAGGAAGGGAAGTTGAAAAAGAAACGCAGAAGGGGAAAGAATTAAATTTAGGCTATATAGTAAGACTTGTGATGTAGTTGACAGGAAGGAAAGTTGAAAAAGAAACACAGAAAGGGAAAGAATTAAGTTTAGGCTATATAGTAAGACTTGTGATGTAGTTGACAGGAAGGGAAGTTGAAAAAGAAACGCAGAAAGGGAAAGAATTAAGTTTAGGCTATATAGTAAGACTTGTGATGTAGTTGACAGGAAGGGAAGTTGAAAAAGAAACGCAGAAGGGGAAAGAATTAAATTTAGGCTATATAGTAAGACTTGTGATGTAGTTGACAGTATGGGAGGATGCAAAGGAAGGAAAGAAAGGGGAAAGGAGTTTAGGCTATATAGTAAGACTTGCGATGTAGTTGACAGTATGGGAGGATGGAAAGGAAGGAAAGAAAGGGGAAAGGAGTTTAGGCTATATAGTAAGACTTGCGATGTAGTTGACAGGAAGAAAAGTTGAAAAAGAAACGCAGAAGGGGAAAGGAGTTTAGGCTATATAGTAAACCTTGTGATGTAAAGTTGACAGGTAGGGAAGTTGGAAAGGAAGTGGAGAAAAGGAAAGGAGTTTAGCAATATAGTAAGATTTCTGGTGTAATTGATAGGCAGAGAGGTTGGAAAGGAAGGGAAAAAAAAGGGAAAAGTTAGGCTATATAATAAGACTTGTGATGTAGTTGACAGTATGGGAGGATGGAAAGGAAGGGAAGAAGGGGAAAGGAGTTTTGGCTATATAATAAGACTTGTGATGTAGTTGACAGTATGGGAGGATGGAAAGGAAGGGAAGAAGGGGAAAGGAGTTTATATAGTTTGATTTGAGGTATAGCTGACAGGTATAGAGAGTTTGGAAAGGAAGGAAAGAAAGGGAAAGGAGTTTTGGCTATATAGTAAGACTTCTGATGTAGTTGATAGGAAAGTGGAAAGGAAGGGAAGAAAGGGAAAGGAGTTCAAACAGTAAGAGTTGTGTAGGTTGACAGCTGAAGAAGGAGAGAGAGAGATGTTACGTGCCAAGTTGCAGATTGTGAAGTAGGAAATGAATGCACAGGGAAAGGAAGAGAAAGGAAGGGTTACAGGGATCGTAGTAATTAATTGACAGTCAGAGAGGGAGGTGAGTGTCAAACTGCAGATAGTGACAGTGTGTGAATGTTGATGTGTGCGTAGGGGAAGGAAAGGCAGCTACACGTATAAGGGAGAGACGGGAGCTTGTTGAAAGAGTTGTGGACACGTTAGGGAAGGAAGGCCAAATAAGGAAGAGAAGGAGGAAACAGATGAAGGAGAGCTGATGGAGAGAAGGGGAAAACAAATGAAGAGAAAATAGAGATGAAGGAGAGCTGATGAAGAGAGGAGAGAAGAGAGAGAAATGAAAAGAAAGAAGAGAAGAAGGAAGATGAAGGAGATCTAACAGGAGAGGAGGAGAAAAAAGGAAAAAAATGAAGAGAGATAGAGATAAAAAAAAGTTGAAGGAAAGAGAGAGAGAGAAGAGAGAGAGGGGGAAACAAATGAAAAGAAGATACAGATGAAGGAGAGCTGATGAAGAGAGGAGAGAAGAGAGAGGGAGGAAACAAATGGAGAGATAAAAGTTTAAGGAGAGATGATGAAGATGGGAGAGAAGAGAGAGAGGGGGAAAACAAATGAAGATACAGATGAAGGAGATCTAATGAAGCGAGGCGGAGAGAAAAATAGGAAAAAGGAAACAAATGAAGAGAGATAAAAGGTGAAGGAGAGGCGATAAAGAGAGAATGAAGGAAAAAAAGTAAGATGAAGGAAAGCTGATGAAGAGAGGAGGAGAGAGAAAAAATAAGAAAAAGTAAACAAATGAAGAGATAAATGATGAAGGAGAGGTGATTAAGAGAGAATAAACGGAAAAAAAGCAATGGGGAAACGGAATTAAAAGAGTTTGTAGAGGAGTGGACAGTTTAGGAGGAGAAAGTTGGAAAGTTTCGTTTAGTCGGCGCAACATCTGTGGTCATATGCCGGAGAGACAGGAGGGAAAGGAATTATAGGAGAAGGGAACTAGGAGGAGAAATGAGAGTGGAATTATAGATTGTGACTCCTGTGAATGAAAGGAAAGGAAAGAGAAAGTATGTAATAGTTGAAAGGGCGTCGACGTATTTAGTGAAGTAAAAGTGCTTGATCAAAAGAGAACGAGAGATTGTCTGGGAGAGAAGAGAGACGTAAGGAAGGAAGGAGAGGAAACTAGAGAGATGAGAAGAGATAAGAAGGGAGAGAGAAACGAGAGGAGGAGAGAGGGGAAGAAGGAGAGTGGGAGAGCAAACGAGAGAGAGGGGAAGGAGGAGGGAGGGAGAGTAAGCGAAATTTACATAGATTTACATAGAAAATCAGACCACACAGACCCCATGGTCCAGACTAGGTGGTCTGTCCTTAAACCTAAGTGATTTTACATTAATCAAAAGGCTCCAAAACGTTGCATTTCTATTCTAGTTGATATTAAGTTGAAGGAAGTGACGGTCGAGCTTTTTTTTGAAGGAGTCAATCGTGTTACACTGGACCACTGATGGTGGGAGCTAATTCCATTCTCGCACTACAACGTTGGTGAAGAAAAATTTGGTGCAGTCTGAATTTACTTGTCTACATCTGAGTTTTACGCCATTGTTCCTCGTGTGCAAAGTGTCATCGATCATAAACAATGTTGATCTGTCTACATTCGTGAAACCATTAAGTATTTTAAAACATTCGATCAGTTTTCCTCGGAGGCGACGTTTCTCAAGAGAGAACATGTTAAGGGTGAAAAGCCTTTCTTCGTAGGATTTGTTGCGCAAGGAAGGGATCATTTTCGTTGCCCGACGCTGAACACCTTCTAATTTAGCAATGTCCTTTGCATGGTGGGGAGACCAAAACTGTACCGCATATTCCAAGTGAGGTCTGACTAAACTATTGTAGAGCGGAAGTATTACATCTTTATTCTTGAATAAAAAGTTTCTTTTAATGAAGCCCAACATTCTGTTCGCTTTATTTGCTGCATCGATGCATTGCTGTGAGAATTTGAAATTTGACGCGATTTTGACCCCCACACCAAAGACGAAGGGAGGGAATGGAGAAGACAGTTAGAGGAAAGGAGGAAGGAGGAAACACATGGAAAGGTAGAGGGAAGGAGGAAGGAGGAAACACATGGAAAGAGGTAAAGGTGAAGGAGAATTAGTGGAGAGGATGAGGGAGGAAAATAAGAAAAAGGGAAACAAAAGGAAGGAGATAAAAGGTTAAGGAGAGGTGATTAAGAGAGAATGGAGGAAAAAAAGAATAATGAGAAACAAAATGAGAAGGGGAAAAGGTGAAGGAAAGGTGATAAAGAGAGGACAAGAGAGAACAATTAGAAAAAGGAAACAAATATGGAATAGATAAAAGCGAGGGAGATGATAAAAGAGAAGATGAAGAAGGAAAGGTAAACAAAAGGAAACGAAATGAGGAGTGTAAAAGAAAACGGATGAAGAGAATGAGAGAGAAAGATAGAAAATGAGAAGAGGAAGAGGAAGTAAAGATGAAGAAAAACTGAACAAGAGAGGATGAAGGAGAAAAAAAGAGAGTAAACAAATGAAAGGAGATAAAGGGGCGAAGGAGGATCGTACAGCAATGGGAATGACGAAGATTAAAGGGAGGGAATGGAATAGAAAGGGCACTGACTGTGAAGGGAAGGGACTGAAGGGGAAGGGTGAAGGACGAACGCTGGGCACGAGTGTATGAAAGGGAAGGGAAGGGAAGGGGAGGGAAGGGAAGGAGAGGGAAGGTAAGAGAAGGGAAGGGACGGGAAGGAGGGAGAAGGGAAAGGTACGAAAATTATGGAGACTTTGAGAATTATTACAGTATTTTATGAGAGAGAGAGAGAGAGAGAGAGAGAGAGAGAGAGAGAGAGAGAGAGAGAGAGAGAGAGAGAGAGTACAGGAACTAAAATGCAAGAAGATTCGAAACAGTGAAGTCTTCAGAAACGATCGACTGGCTGACTGACCGACCGACTGACTGACCTATATTACCACTTTCCTTCCAGTCTACTTCATCCACCAGCCTTTCTATCCTATCTGTCTATCTATCTATCTTCCTATCTATCTATCTATCTATCTGTCTATCTATCTGTCTATCTATCAATGTCTTTCTATCTATCTGCCTTTCTATCTATCTGTCTTTCTATCTATCTTCCTATCTATCTATATTCCTATCTATCTATATTCCTATCTATCTATATTCCTATCTATCTACCTATCTCTATCTATATCTGCATTATCAGAAGTCTACAGTTATATTGAAACTCTACAAAACAGCCTCGTTAACACGTAAAACTAAACCTAAACGATATAGCAATGCGTAATTACCTAGGTTCGCCTGTTAACTACCATCTCCTTAGCAACGACCATTACTACTATTACCATGACAATTACCATCATTCTACTACTATTACCATGACAATTACCATCATTCTACTACTACTACTACCACTGCTACTACTACAATTATCACTGTTATCCTTTATGTAAGACTTTAACCCTCACTACTTAGAGTTAACCACAGTTCTCACCACCACTACCACCACTTTACCACCAGTACCACCACACTATTACCATTTCCGTAATAATGTAACACTCATCACCACCACGACACCACAGTCACCACCATTACCGTACCACCACCATTACCACATCACTATACCCTAAACTCCAACCTCCACAGTAACACCACCACCATAACTCCAAGTACCATTACCATACAATACTATCATCGTTGCTATACCATAAACTTGAACTACCACACTCCACCACCACTGCCAGATTGTCGTACTCAGAGCCTCGTACATTTACCGGTTTTTGAGCCATACCCATAACTATTACCAAAAACGCACCAATAATTAACCACTTTAACGACAACTATATAATATGAAGGCAGTTATTGGGGTCGAGGAGGCAGTTTTGGGGTTGGAAACTGGCAATCATAGGAGGCTGAGTACGACAATCTGGCAACCACCACAGTTGATTGATTGATTGATAAGTTACCACCACCATATCGCCATAACACTACCAGTCGCTACCACCACCACACACCAGCACCACCAATACTCACTGTCTCTGAACTTGTTGGTGATGTTCGCGTCTCTAAAGTGGTGCAGGAACTCGGCGGCGGTGAAGGCGGAGGAGGCCTGGAGAGTGCCGAGGAAGGAAGGCAGGAAGGGGTCGTTTTCCCGCGCGGCTGCTGAGGAGGGCGGCGCGGCAGACCCCTCCACCAGCCCCAGGTCCACCTCCTCGAATAGACCCCCTGACCCTGAGCCTGGGGAGAGGGGTAGAAGGGGGTGGTTAGAGAGAGAGGGGGAGGGAGGTTAAAGGGTTGTTTGAGAGGGGGAGAGGAAATGAGGGAGAGAGAGGGGGGGATAAGGAGGGAAGGAGAGAGAGAGGGAGAGAATGGAGAGGGGAGGAGGGATAGAGGGGGAGGGAGGAAAAGGAGAGGAGAGTAAATGGGAGAAAGAGAGGGGAGATAAGGAGGGAAGGAGAGAGAGAGGGAGAGAATGGAGAGACGAGAAGTGATAAGAGAGATAGAGGAGGAGGGAGGAAAAGGAGAGGAGAGGAAACGAGGGAAGAGAAGGAGGGATGAGGAGGGATGAAGAAGATACGAGGGAAAAAGAGAGATGGGATAGGAGAGAAGGAGAGAAAATGAGTGAAAGATAGGAAGGGATAATAAGGGAAGGAGGAGGAAACACTGGAAAGAGGAATGGGATAATGGAGGGGTAGATAGTCAGAGGGAGAGAGGGAGAGATGAAAGGTTGTTAGGGAGGGAGGGATAAAGAGGGAAGGAGAGGAAACAAGAGAAAAAGGAAAAGAGGATGGTTAGAGAGGAAGGGAGGGATAGAGAAAGGGAAGGAGGGAAGGAGGATAGAAACAGAGGAAGAGGAAGAGATCAAACAAGAGAAGAAGAGATGATGAGGGAGTAAAGAAGGGAGAAGGGAATGAAGGGAGAAAGAAGAGGGAAGATATTGCCGGAGAGATAATTTGGAGATAAAGGAGATAAGATAAGGAGGAAAAAGAAGATGAGGAGAAAAGGAGGGAGAGGAAAAGATTGCGTAAGAAATATTTCGGAGAGGGAGAGAAAGGGGGAGATGAAAAAGAGAGATGAGGGAGAATTGGCTAACGAAGAGAAGAAAGGAACGGAAAGATGGAGGAGAAGGAGGAGGAGGAGGAGGAGGTCAAGTGTTAAGTATAGGAGAGAAAGGAAAGAGAAGGCAGAATGACGTTTGGAGGGAGAGAAAGAAGGGGGAGCAAGAGGTCAAGAGGGAAGAAAATAAAGAATGAGGCCAAGGATGATCGAAGGGAAAGAATGAATGGAAGAAAATGAGGTAAATAAGTGAAGGGCGGAGAGGAAGGAAAGAGTGAAAAGGGGGAACGAAAGATAGACGAATGATAAGGAAGAAGAGAGAGGAAGGGAGAGGAAAAGAAGTGAAGAGAAGGAGGAAAGGGGAAAGAATGAAATTGAAAGATGAATGCAGTGGAAAAAGAGAGAAAGGGAGAGAGAGTAGATAAAATGAGAATGGAAGAGAGGAAGGAAAGTGAAATAAAAGGGAGGAAAAGAGGGAAAAGGAAGAGAGGAAGAAAGGAGAGGAAAAGAAGTGAAAAGAGGAAGGAAAGAGGAAAGAATGAAATGGAATAAAGATGAATGCAATGGAAAAAGAGAGAAGGGGAGAGAGAGTAGATAAAATGAGAATGGAAGAGAAGAAGGAAAGTGAAATAAAAGGGAGGAAAAGAGGGAAAGGGAAGAGAGGAGGAAAGGAAAGTGAAAAAAAATAAAAGAAAGATGAATGCAAAGGAAGAAGATAAAAGGAGGAAGAGGAGGAGGAGGAGGAGGAGGTGAGGAAGAAGGGAAAGAGAAAAAAATAATAATAACAATAACAAGAAAAAAAACTTAGAGAGAGAGAGAGAGAGAGAGAGAGAGAGAGAGAGCATCCCATCCACCCCATTACCTGCAGAAGTGAACTCAGCCTCGAGGGGGTCTGCGTCGGCGGGTCCAAGCGGCTCCTCGCCCAAGACAGGTTGAATCACGGCCTTCCGACGGAGCGCGGGGCGGAGCGGGGCGGCAGCAGGGGCGGCGGGGCGGCGGCGGGGCTTGAACGTGGCGAACCTGACGAAGGGGGGATTGAAGGGGGGGGGGTTATTTTGTGGTTTATATTAAGAATGGTTTATAGTATTTTGGTTTAATGTTCGGATTTTATTTGTTTATATTGTTTTATTCTTCTGGAGGTTTATAATTCAGTTTAGAGTTTATGCTTCAAGTTATACCTATAGCCTACTGTGGTTTAGATATCGCTACCTTCATAACTAAAGTGTCAAAGTTATTATTTTTACTCTTTATTTTTTATATCATAAATAGAATAGTTTAGGAGAGTTTTTTAGAGAGAGGAAATGAGGAAAAGACGTGAAGGGCGAAGAGGAAGGAAAGAGTGAAAAAGAGGAAATGAGGGAAGAATGCAAATAAAGAAGAGAAGAATAAGAGAAAGAGAGAAAAGAAAAGAGGTAAAGCTAGGGTGGAAAGAAAGGAAAGAGTGAAAAAGAGGAAATGAGAGAAGAATGCAAATAAAGAAGAGAAGAAGAGAAAGAGAGAAGAGAGCTAGGGCGGAGAGGAGGGAAAGAGTGAAAAAGAGAAAATGAGAGAAGAATGCAAATAAAGAAATGAAGAAGAGAAGAAGAGAGAGAAGAGAGGTGAAGGAAAAAAAGAGGAAGGAGAGTGAAAAAAAAGGGAAGAAAAGAGTGAAAGGGAAGAAGAAAAGAAAGAAAAGGGGAATGAAATCAACACTTACGACAAAAGACATCTACTACTACTACTACTACTACAACTACTACAACAACAACTACTACTACTACTACAACTACTACTACAACTACTACTACAACAACTACTACTACTACTACTACAACTACCACTGCTTACCTGTGTGTTAGAGGCGGCAGTCTGGTTGTGGTGTCAGTCTTGCCAACACCCCCATCATCACCACCTTCCTTCTTCACCACCACTGGCTCATCACCACTCAGCCCCTCCAACGGCACCGCTTCCTCCTCTTCCCCTTCCTCAAGTCTGGTGCTGAGGGGGGAGGGGGAGGAAGAGGAGGAGGAGGTAGGGGAGGGGGAAGGAAGAGCCGATTCGAGTATGTAGATGACGCCGTTTTTAAATTTGTGTTCCTCGCCCGTGAGTCTGATGCCGTTGACTGTGACGAAGCTTTCTGTTGGGAGACGCACACACACACACACACACGCACATGTTAGAGAAACGTACATGGGTGGAGAATGCTTTACACACACACACACACACACACACACACACACACACACACACACTGAATCGTATAGGCATAGCTTTCTTTCTTATCCTATAGCAACAAGAATCGGCTAACAACAGCAAAGAAAAGAAAGGAAAAGAAAACAAGAAAGGAAGAAAATGTAAATAAAACGAGAGGAAAAGATAGGAAAATTACACAAAAAATAGTGAGAAATAAATAATAAAGATAATAATATTAATAATAATGGTGATTTAAATAAGAGAGAAGGAGAGGAAGAGGAGGAGGAGGAGGAGGAGGAGGAGGAGGAAAGAAAAGGAAAAGGGAGGAGGAAGAAATGAGAAGGTAAAAAGAAAAAGGAGGAAAAAAAAGAAGAAAAAGGAAGAGAAAGAAAGATAAAAGAAAGAGGAAAAGAAAGAAAGATGGAAGAAAGAAGAAAGGAAAGGAAAGACACACACACACACACACACACACACACACACACACACACGTAGAGGTAGAGCACACACACACACACACACACACACACACACACACACACACACACACGTAGAGGTAGAGCACACACACACACACACACACACACACACACACACACACGCAAGAACCAGATAGCCTTAAAATTCTAATAAGGACAACAATAATACTCTCACTCTCAACCGAAAGAAAAAAATATATAATAAACTTGGACAACCATTTTTTTCATCCTTCTTTGTCTCTAAAAAAAAAAAAAAAAAAAAAAAAAAACGAAGAGATCTAGTTTGAGAGAGAGAGAGAGAGAGAGAGAGAGAGAGAGAGAGAGAGAGAGAGAGAGAGATAACCTGTCCATACTCCTTTTCTAGGCTATTCTTATTCGCGTTTTCTGTTCCGGTAAATCAAAAGAAAAACGATAATTGGTTCTGAGTGTTGTAAACGTTCTAGTTCTGCATGATATCAAGTTTTCCATTTTTTTATTATATTATTTTTATTTTTGTACTGTTGAGAGGTTTATTATGCATGGAGAATTTTATCTTTCGCTTGCTGTGTTTTTTTCATTATTGTTTTCAGTTTTCTATTTTTTTTCAATCTTTCTTTAAATTTCCTTCGTTAATCTCTCTCTATTTCTCTCTGTCTTTCACATATAGATACATTATATAATCCACACATTGATATCAACACACACACACACACACACACACACACACACATAAAAAAGTCCATCCACACACAGACAGATAGACAAATTGAAAAAAAAATCAAAACATAATATTAACCTAAACAGACAAACAGACACGACAACACACGAAAAACACACACACACACACACACACACACACACACACACACACACACACACACACACACACACACACACACACACACACACACACACACACACACACACACACACTAACACACACACAAACACACACAAGACTCATCAAAACAAACACAATTACACAAACACACACACACACACCACCACCACCACCACCATCCTCTCCCTCCCTCTCACCTTCGTCCGTGGAAAACACAACCGGCGTCCCCTTCAGAGTCGTCGCGGTCGCCCCCCCTCCCGCCGCAGTCGCCGCAGAGGGGGGCCGCAGCACCTTGCCCAGCACCACGTGGTTGAGCAGGGCGTCCACGGTGGCTGTCTTGTCAGTAAGGAACCCTCCCCCCAGTGGCAGCCCCTTGTTGCGTGGGATTAGAAGCGTCCATGGCTCGTCTGGGGAAGGAAGAGAGATGAGATGTTAATAATAGGGTTTTTATATAACTTATAGGTTTTTGTAACTTTTTTCTTTGATATCTGTCAGTTCTTTTCTTTTTCAGGTTTTCGTAGGTTATTTTTCATGTTCTTTTTATTCTATTTTGAGTTGTTGTTTTTTGTTTTTCGTTATCTATTTTATTTTCTGTTTTGCCTTTTTCATTTTTCGTTCGTTTTAATTATTTTTGTTACATTTATTCTTTTCTTTTTCTGATTTTCATTCGTTTTCTCCTTATTTCTTTCTATTCTATTTTCTTTTTTTCTTTGTTCTTCGTTATTTATTTTATTTTGTTTTCTTTTTCGTTCGTTTTCCATTATTTTTCTTTTCTTTTCTTATTTTTCGTTTTTTTTTTTTACATATCCTCCTTTCTGCCAGTGAATAGGTCGAGAAGGTGAAGTTAGAAGCATACAATATTAGCTGCTCGTGGCCTCAATGCTCATCTCTGTCACACTAGTCCTAAAGTCTATGGAGGGAGAGAATTCATCACCCCGGGGCACAAGGTCAGTGCAAGATCCGGGTCACCACAGTTTACCTTCCCCAGGTTTCCCCATGTACCCCACTTACCGACCACCTTGAAAGGGAGGACGAACAGCTGGGTGGGTTGCGCGTCAACTCCCCCTAGGTCGGGATTCGAACCCAAGCCCACAGATTCGTAGTTAGACACGTTAACCACTAGACCAAGGTGACATAGAAGGCATGGGATATAGTTTCAAATTTTTGCTTCGTTTTCTTTTGTCCATTTTTTTCCTGTTTTTCTTTTTCTACTCATTAATTTTTCTCTGTTCAAGGAGGAAGAGGAGAAGAAAGAGAGGAATATTAATCATCGGAGCAAGCAAAAGGTTTAAAAATGGAAAATAGGAAGAGGAAGGAGTGACAATAGGCTATTTGTAAGGCACACACACACACACACACACACACACACACACACACACACACACACACACAGATAGATAGATAGATAGACAGATAGATTGATAGTTAGATAAATAAATAGATAGATAGAGGTAGATAGAGAAAAGAAGAAATAAATAAAAGAGAAAGAAAAGAAAGCTAAAGAAAACGAAGACACACACACACACACACACACACACACACACACACACACGATGGATGATTAATGAAGAGTGACGAGGGAGGTAAAAAAAAAAAGTAATATACGCAGAGGTGAAGGAGAGGAAAAAAGTAATACAATGAAATTCACTTCCGAATGTTAAATACCTATCATGTCATTAAGAAAGGCCTCTCTCTCTCTCTCTCTCTCTCTCTCTCTCTCTCTCTCTCTGCAACACATTTTTCTTTGACATAGATAGATAGATAAATAGATAGAGATAGACAGATAGATAGATAGAGATAAGAGAAAAGAAAATATGAAATAGATATAGGAGAAAGAACGAAGAGAAAGCTAAAGAAAAATAGATAGAGATAATAATAAGAATGTAAATAGGTAAAGAAAGAAAAGAGAAGAAATAAAGGGAATAATGGAAAATCGAACGAAAAACAAAGAAAAGAAAAAATAAAGAATGTTAATAAATAAATAAAGAAAGAAAGAAAAAGGAGTAAAGGAAATCATGAAAATCGAACAAAAACAAAGAAAAGAAAATCAATATCGAAAAAACAAAGAAAACAAAACAAAATAAAAAAACACAAAGGAAAACAAACCAAAACAGAAAAAGAAAAAAAATGAAAAACCAGATGAAAACCGAAGAGGAAAATAAAAGAAATAAAGGAACACAAAAGAAAACCAAAGAGGAAAAGAAAATAAACAGAAAACAAAAGAAAAAAACAAGAAAAGAAAAAATAATGGGAAACAAACAAGAAAAAAAAATCAATATCGAAAAACAAAGAAAAAAACAAAACAAAAATAAGACACAAAGGAAAATAAACGAAAACCAAAACAGAAAAAAAGAAAAAAACATGAAAACCCAAGAGGAAAATAAAAGAAATAAAGGAAAACCAGAGGAAAAAAAAAAAACGAAAACAAAAGAAAAGCAAAAAGAAAAGAAAAAAATAATGGGAAACGGACGAAAACCCAAGAAAAGACCCAGGCAACCAGTCTCGGGCCTTTTAACAAGTAACCTAACCCCACCTAACGGGATTTCAAGGTCATATGGTAAGCCTTCACCCTTTCCCTCCTTCCTCCATAATTATCTCTACCTTCACCTCCTCCTCCTCCTCCTCCTCTTCCTTTTTTTTTTACCATCTCTCCTTCTCTTTCCTCTTTACCCTTTTCTACTGTCCTTTGCAATATCCTTCTTTCCCTCTTCTTTCCCCTTTCCTTCCCTTCCTCCTATCTCTCTCCTTCGCTGTTTTTTTTCCTCTCTTTCTGATTTATATATTGATACTTTCCCTTTCTACCATCTCTCTCTCTCTCTCTCTCTCTCTCTCTCTCTCTCCATCCTTTGCATCTATCTCTTCTCCTTCCTTCTTTCTTTAATAGTTACCTTCCTTTTCCATTCTCTCTCTCTCTCTCTCTCTCTCTCTCTCTCTCCTCTTTTCCATTCCTCTCCTTTTAAACTTTCCCTTTCTACTCTCTCTCTCCCCTCTTCTTCCCTTCTTCCTTCCCCTCTTTAATTGAAACGATTAGCACTCTAATATAACCACCACCACCACCACCATTACCGCAACCACCACCACCACCACCATCATCACCACCACAACCTCCACCACCAAGGACAGATCTATGGGTTGAAGTTCAAGATTTGCCAAGTTCACCAGGTTTGGATTCGAGCAAGTCTCTCTCTCTCTCTCTCTCTCTCTCTCTCTTAGCTTCTTGCTGATAATTCCGTCCACTGACCACCACTAAGCACCCCCCTCCCTCCTTTGCCCCCCTCCTAACCCCCCCCCCCCACACACACACGAGCCACCGGTAAACACTAAAAACTGGTCCCGTGTGAAGGCTGTATGTCCGTCTGTCTGTCTGTCTGCCTGGTTGTCTGACCGGCTCACCGTCCCAGCTGGTATGCCTCTGTACACTCGTTCCTTATATCCCCTATTTGTCCCCCTGTGTGTCTGTCTATTCTGTGACTTTAAATCTGTCTATCTGTCTAGTTGGTCTTTCATCCATTCCGGCAAGTCTCAGTCCCTCCCTCTTTCAATCAGGCTATCTATCTGTTTATATTTTTTTTCTATGTAG
>NC_066537.1:6004767-6009767 GCF_024679095.1 Eriocheir sinensis
AAGGAAAGGAAAGAAAGAAAGGATGAATGAATGTAGGAAAGAAAAAATGAATGAATGCAGAAAGGAGAGAAAGAAGGAAGAAAGGAAAGAAGAGAAGAGAAGGAAAGGAAGGAAAGACGGAATGAATCTGAAGAGAAGAAAAAGAAGAATAAAGAAAAAAAAAAGAGTAAATAAATGTATAAAAATAAAACAAAATTAATTCACTCTATATGTGTAGGAGAATAAGAGGAAACAAAGAAAAAAATGAATAAATAAATGTTTAACGATGAAAAAAAGATGAATCTAATCTATATACATGTTGAAAAAAGTGCAGAAATAAAGAGAAAGAAAGAATAAGTAAATAAAAATAAAACTGAGAGGACACGAAAGGCTAGTAAATAAAATATATGGGTAAAGAGAATAGGTGAATAAATGAGGTAAGTAGGCCTATATATTAAGAACGAAATAGACCGACTAAATTTAAGCGAATAGATAAATAAATAAAAAAAGAAAAATGTAATAAAAAAGAAAAAGAAGGAAGGTGATAAGGAAAGGAAGGTTACTCATCACAGCAAAAGAAAAGGAGAGACAAGAGAAAAAGTGAAGAGAAAGAGAGGACTCACTCACTCACCCACTCGCTCACTCACTCAGTCAATCGATCACTCACTCACTCACTCACTAGTTTACTCGGTCAGTCAGTCACTCATTCATTCATTCAGTCAGTCAGTCACTCATTCTCTCCTTCAGTCAGTCACTCACTCATTCTTTCATTCAGTCAGTCAGTCACTCATTCTTTCATTCAGTCAGTCAGTCACTCATTCTCTCATTCAGTCAGTCAGTCACTCATTCTTTCATTCAGTCAGTCAGTCACTCATTCTTTCATTCAGTCAGTCAGTCACTCATTCTCTCATTCAGTCAGTCAGTCACTCATTCTCTCATTCAGTCAGTCAGTCACTCATTCTCTCATTCAGTCAGTCAGTCACTCATTCTCTCATTCAGTCAGTCAGTCACTCATTCTCTCATTCAGTCAGTCAGTCACTCATTCTCTCATTCAGTCAGTCAGTCACTCATTCTCTCATTCAGTCAGTCAGTCACTCATTCTCTCATTCAGTCAGTCAGTCACTCATTCAGCCAGTCAGTCAGTCACTCATTCTCTCATTTAGTCAGTCAGTCACTCATTCTCTCATTCAGTCAGTCAGTCACTCATTCTTTCATATACTCATTCAGCCAGTCAGTCAGTGGGTCAGTCATACTCCTCACTCACTCCCTCATTCATGACACACACTCACACTGACTCACTCACTTCCCCTAATCACACATACACACTCGCCCCACTCACCCACAAACAATGCCTCGAAACACGTCATTGTTCAACGCCCAAAAAAGACACATCCAAGCATTTCCTCCTAACGCAACCCCACCTACAAACACACCCAGCCAAAAGAACCCCTATACCACGCACCAACCAATCACCGCGCGGCATTTGGCTAGCCCCGCCCCCTCAAGCATGACGTCACCGCAGCCTAGCCAATCACGGTGCCCGGACTTCGTGACGTCAGAATCTCCCTGTTCCCTTTTTCTTGCCTTCCACGCCGTTTTCAAGTCGACCTTTTAGCCTTGAGGTCCCGACTTTCTTCCTCCCGTTAGATGCGTAAACTGGATAAAGCTGGGTAGGAGGAGGAGGAGGAGGAGGAGGAGGAGAGGAGGGAAGAGCAGGAAGAAGGGAGAGAGGGCAGCCAGCAGGACATGGTTAATCAATGCCCACAATGCCTCCAACACAGAAAGGATGACGGCAGGGACAGGGCAAGCCTCCTCCTCCTCCTCCTCCTTCTCCTCTTCCCCCTCCCCATCCTCCTCCTCTCTGCTTACTACCTCTTCCTCCTCCTGTTCCCTCATTTGCTCCTCTTCCTCCTTCCTCCTCCTCCCTTCTTTTCAACAATGATTTCTGTGATAGTAAATTGCAGTGCCTTCCTCTTCCTCCTCCTCTTCTTCTTCCTCTTTCTCCTCTTCTTCTTCCTCTTTCTTCCTCCTCCTCCTCTTCCTCTCATTCTTCTGCTAACAATGGCAAAATCTAATAACGATCCACATTATAAAACCTCCTCCTCCTCCTCCTCCTCCTCCTCCTCCAACCAACCCGTAGCGTCAGTGCGACTCACAAGAAACTGTGTAACTAACCACGCCTCCGACAAGCGAACTGGTACAACTCGTCACAAATGCACGTAGTTTAATACCCAAAAGGACGAAATTAGGGCGTATATTGCAACAGAGAAACCAGATGTGGTAGCCATCACAGAGACTTGGGCCAACTCTACCCATCTAGAATCCGAAATGTCATTCAGCTTCCACAAAAGTCAAGCACAAGAAAGGAGGAGGAGTAGTTTGCTACGTAAAAAGTACACTCCCTGCCATAAAATAGACAAACAGGACGCAGAGAAATACGATTCTGTCTATGTGGAAATAACCGCAAATAACAAGAAACTAACACTTGGTATACAGGCCTCCGAAACAACAGGCAGCCGATGACACTGCCCTCTACGAAGAGATTCACTCTCTAACACAAAGCAAGGAAGCAATTATAATTGGGGACTTTACTAACATTGACTGGGGACTGATGACTGGAGATCAAGAGGGTAACAGGCTTTAGAAATGGTGGAGGATTCGTTCTCAAGTTGTAACTCAACCAACAAGAGAAAACAATCTGCTGGATCGGGTCGTAGTACGCGACCCCGACCTCCTGCGCGACTGTACAGTTGGGGAGAAACTTAATGGGTGCGCTCACCACTTAATCCGTTTTAATATCAACATATGTCACAAACTTAATCCATCAGTGATACCAGATTACAAAAAGGAAATTTCAACTTAGCCTGCACTGCTTCCCTACGACCTGGGACCAACTCATCAGCGACAATACAATCGACAACGCGTGGAACGTCTTCAAAGATAAGCTGTTGCAAGTAGAGAAGGCTACAGTGCCTACGAAATCCAGGCGAGTAAATGGGGCCGTAGATCCACCGTGGATGACCAGAGAAATAAAAAGGGCAGTAAACCTAAAAAAGGAATTATAATTTGATGAAAGAATGCTCCAGCACACAGTACCACAACAGCCTCAGAGCTTGTCGCAGCCTTATTCGGAGTAGCAAACGCAACTATGAAAAGCAAATAGCGCGCGAAATCAAAACTAACTCCAAGAAATTCTTCACGTACATAAGATCGAAACAGAAAGTAAAATCCAATATTGGTCCCCTGACAGACGAGACTGGATCTGTAACTCAGGACAGTAAACAGATGGCCAGAATCCTCAACAGTAACTTCGCATCCGTATTCACAGTCGAGGACATCGAAACCATTCCGAGCCCTGCCCCGCCGAGTGAGATCACGCAAATTGACTCAATATGCGACCAGAAGTAAAAAGTACTTGGACAAACTCGACACGAACAAGTCAACGGGACCCGACAGTTTGTCCCCGCGGTTATTAAAGAGCTTAAACAACAAATACTTCAACCACTCACTACCATATTCAACCGGTCAGTTCAACTAAACAAGGT
The DNA here is from genome assembly GCF_024679095.1 of Eriocheir sinensis. NCBI lineage: Eukaryota > Metazoa > Arthropoda > Malacostraca > Decapoda > Varunidae > Eriocheir > Eriocheir sinensis. The sequence goes on from NC_066537.1 coordinate 6,008,292, forward strand.
CCCGGAAGACTGGAAGATGGCGAACGTAACACCGATTTTCAAAAAGGAGACAAAAGCGTTGCATTAAACTACAGGCCCATAAGTTTGACATCAGTGGCAGGAAAAATACTCGAAAAGATTATTAGAGATAAACTTGTTAAGTTTCTAGAAAACAATAATGTAATCTCCGACACCCAGCATGGCTTCAGAAACAAGCGCTCCTGCCTAACGAATTTATTAGACTTCTTCCAAGGTATATATAAGAACTGGGATGCCCACATCCCCAGTGATGTTATATACCTGGACTCAGAAAGCCTTCGACAAGGTACCGCACGAGCGACTCTTAAGAAACTGCACTCGGCGGGCATCGAATCTGATCGCGTGGATAAGAGATTGGCTCACCGACGAAAACAACGAGTACTACTCAACGGACAGCCTTCCGATTGGCTACCAGTCACTAGTGGAGTGCCTCAAGGGTCAGTGCTGGGACCCATCCTCTTTATCATATATATCAATGACCTAGAATCAGGACTGAAATCCACAATATCGAAATTTGCAGATGACACCAAGGTGGGTGGAGATGCCCTCACAAAGACCGACTGCGAAATCATTCAGAAAGACCTCAATCACATTATCGAATGGTCGGAAAAATGGCAAATGTCTTTTAATGTTGACAAATGCAAAGTCATGCACATTGGGTCCCAAAATAGTAACCACACATACATCATGAATGGGAGACCTCTGCAAGCGATGCAGGAGGAAAAGGATCTTGGAGTCACTATCAGCAGTGACCTGAAACACGCGAATCACTGTAAAAAAGCATATAACAAGGCCAACATTATGTTCGGATTCATAGCGAGGAACTTCGAGAGTAAAACGCCAGACGTGATGCTATCCTTGTATAATTCCATGGTAAGACCGCACCTCGAGTATGCAGTACAGTTCTGGTCTCCCAATTACAGAAAGGACATTGCTTTACTGGAAAGGATTCAACGACGCGCCACAAAGATGATTCCAACCTTAAGGGCTCAACCGTACGAGGAACGACTCAAGCGACTCAATCTCTTTACATTGGAGAAAAGACGCCTACGAGGGGATATGATTCAAGTCTTCAAGTATCTAAAAAAGTTCAATAACGTCGATTACTCCAAATTCTTTGAACTGCAAACCAACTCAAGAACTAGAAATAACGGTTTACCCATTCAGTCGAGTCGATGTAACACAGACATTGGAAGGAGTTTCTTTTCAAACCGAGTCATCCGCCACTGGAACAATCTTCCCTCAGAAGTAGTAAATGCGAATACCATCAACTCCTTCAAATATAGAATCGACCGTCATTTCGTTGCGTCAGGAGTAAACTGAATAACGAGGGGCTTCCATCTGCTCCTCAATATCGAGGTGCTTTCATCTGCTCACCAAGCCCCAAGTGGCGGTCGAGCAGATTAAATCACCCAAGCGGGCGACCTCGTAATGAGCCAATAGGCTTTCTGTTGCCTG
>NC_066537.1:6017267-6059767 GCF_024679095.1 Eriocheir sinensis
CTGTACGCCCCCCACGAGAGCCACCACAACCATCACCACCACCACCACCGACGCCGCCCTGCACACACGAAGCATAGTGGCAGACTGAGGCGCGTAAAGGCTCGGCTGGTGCCTTTATATAGCCTCCGTCTGGCCTGGGATTTGCTGGTGCTGGTACTGGTGGTGGTGGTGGTAGTAGTAGTAGTAGTAGTAGTAGTAGTAGTAGTAGTGCCAAGGACATAGGAGGGGTTTGGGGGTGGGTTATGTAGGGGTTTTATGGTGTGTGGTTGGTTAGTTAATTTTTTTTTGTTTTTTTGTTATGTTTGTTGTGTGTTTGTGTGTTTGTGTGTGTGGTTGGTTAAATGTTTGGTGTGTCTTTTGTTTGTTATGTTTGTTATGTTTGTTGTGTGTTTGTGTGTGGTTAATTAAGCGTTTGGTGTGTTCTGTGTCTGTTATGTTTGTGTGTTTGTTCGTCTCTCGTTTTGTCTGTTATGTCATCTGTCTGTGTCTGGGATTTAATTACTCTCTCTCTCTACCTGTCTGTCTACCTGTTAATTTATACATCCATTTAAGTCCACCTGTTTGCCTGTCAATCTGTCGCAATGTCTCCCTTTCTGTCTGTCTCCTTTTCTACCTGTCTCTCTATGTCTGTCTGTCTGTCTGGGATTTAATTACCCTCTGTTTCTCTCTACCTGTCTGTCTACCTGTTAATTCATATATCCATTTTAAGTCCACCTGTTTAACTGTCAATCTGTCGCAATGTCTTCCTTTCTTACTGTCTGTCTCCTTTTCTACCTGTCTGTCTGTCTGTCTCTCCTCCTATCCTTCTATTTATCCATCTATCTTTATTCCTCTCCCTCATTCTATCCATTTTTCTTCCTATCACTATTTTCCTTTTTTTTTTCCTTTGTGTAATTCAACCACCTCTTTCCCCTTCCCTCCTTCCTCCCATGCATCCTTCTTTTCTCCCTTTCATCTTTACATATTCGTTTCTTCCTTCCTTAGAATACTTCCTTCCTTCCTTTCTTCCTTCCTACATCATTACCTCCTTTCCTTCCCTTCCATTCATCTTTATCTCCTTCCCTTCTTCCTACATTCCCTCTTTGTTTCCCTTTCTATAACACAATCAAACCACTCAGTACGATCTTCCACTATCTCCTTCCTCCTTCCCTTTATTCCTATATCATTACCTCCTTCCCTTCTGTTTTCCTTTCCTTCCCTTGCATTCATCTTTCCTTCCTTTCCTTCTTCCTCCAATCTCTCTTTGTTTCCCTTAATTTCTATAATAAATACTTACCACTCAGTACAATCTTCCATTCTCTTCCTCTTCCTTCCCTTTCTTTCCTGCTTACAACCTTTCTTTCTTTGTCTCCACTTCCCTTTCTTCTTTCCTTCCTTCCCTTCTTCCTACATTCCCTCTTTGATTCCCTTTCTATAACACAAACAAACCACTCAGTACAATCTTCCAGTCTCTTCCTCCTTCTTCCCTTTCTTTTTTTGTCTCCACTTCCCTTTCTTCTTTCCTTCCTTCCCTTCCTCCTACATTCCCTCTTTGATTCCCTTTCTATAACACAAACAAACCACTCAGTACAATCATCCATTCTCTTCCTCCTTCCCTTTCTTTGTCTCCCCTTCCCTTTCTTCCTTCCCTCCCCTTACGCCTTCCCCCTCCCCTTCCCCTCGTCTTACTATCCGTGACCTTCCACCTCGGGCCACAGAGCATGACTGGGTGTAGCATGCTATACACCTGTGCGTAAAGGAGGGGGGGGGGGGGAGGTTGTGTATACTTGGGTACGTGTGTGCGTATGGTGGTGGTGGTGGTGGTGATGGTGGTGGTGAGCAGGTTGGGTGATTGGTTAAGAGGTGATGGGAGGAGGAATGGGTGGTGGTAGTAGTAGTAGTAGTAGTAGTAGTAGTAGTAGTAGTAGTAGTAGTAGTAGTAGTAGAGGAAGCAGTCTATAGCAAAAGAGAGGAGAAGGGAAAGAAAGGGAGAATTAACTGAGTGTTTCGTAAATATTATAGAAAGGGAAACAAAGAGTGAACGTAGGAATAAAGGAGGAGATGAAAGAGGGAGGAAGAAAGGGAATGAATACGAAAAAGAAGGAAGGAAAAGGGAGGAAAGGGAGGAGAGCAACATAGTGACTGTTTGGGATATGGTAAGGTAAGGTCAAGTGTTTTATAGCGTGTGAAGGAACTGTGCAGATTTATTAGAGGTAAGAGGTTCTGTTTTTAGCCAGTTCGTGTTAGTACGTATTGCTTAAACTCACTATTCCTCTCACATTTAGCGGATTATGATTAGTTTTAACTGTATATGAAGTTAGATAACCTTTAAGGGTCTCCACACACACACACACACACACACACACACACACACACACACACACGCACATGACACCCGGAAACTTATAGTAAAGGAAATCAAGAAAGAAAAAACTCCCTTTGTTAGATAGAAAGTCCCTATACACATTCTTTCACATTCTCTTTCATTTCCAATTTATTCCCTTGTTCCTTCATCCCTTCTTCTTTTTTTCCTTCGTCTCTTCCTTTCCTTTATTTTCCAACTTCCTTCCTTTTTTCCATACATACATACATACATACATACATAAAGAAAGGAAAAAAAATTGATAGAGGAAGAGAGAATGAATAAGGAAAAGACCTTCACACATACATACATACATACATAGAAAGAAAGGAAAAAACTAATGATAGAGGAAGAGAGAATGAATAAGGAAAAGACCTTCACACATACACACATACATACATACAAACATACAAACACACCTGCTACATCCTACACACGTGTCCGATCGGCTACATCACTGGTTTTATGGGGCACAGGGTGAAAGGGATCCAAGAGTGTCATTCCCCATGGTCTGATCACGGTCTAGACTCGAGATCATCCCCCCCTACACACACACACACACACACACACACCAGTCAGTAGCTATATGTATACCCTCCCTTCCCATGTGTGTGTGTGTGTGTGTGTAATAATGTCAGTAACAAGAATGATAATAAGAAGAATAAGAAAATGAGGAAGAGGAAGAGCAAGAACAAGAAGAACAGGAACAGAAGAAGAAGAAGGAGACGAAGAAGAAAAAGAAGTACAAGAAAATAAAACGAGGACGAAAACAAAAACAAAAACAAAAAGAACAACAAAAACAAAAAAAGAACAAGAGCAAATAGAACATGAAATAGAAGAAGGAAAAAGAAGAAAAAGACAACCACTTAATTCCTCTCCTATTTAAATGTACCTGGCAACAACAACAACAACAACAACAACAATACAGACAGACCCAGGATAAGGGGACAATGCACACTGGGGGACAAAAACTGGTCTGAGGAGGACAAGGTTACGTCACGGAGGAGGAGGAGGAGGAGGAGGAGGAGGAAGAAGAGGAAGAAGAAGAAGAAGAAAGAATGAAAGAAAATGGGCGAGAACAAATTAACTGAAGAAAAGTAAAAGAAAGATAAGAGAGGAGGAGAAGAAGAAGAAGAAGAAGAAGAAGAAGAAGAGGAAGGAAATGAACGTGAACAAATTAAAGAGAAGTAAAAGAAAGATAAGAAAGAGGAGGAGGAAATGGAGGAAGAGGAGGAGGAGGAGGAGGAAGAGGAGGCTATTACACAAACTACCCTCTTCCTCCTCTACTACAAAAAATAAAATAAATAAATAAATAGAATAGGCAAAAACAAATCGAAGAGAAAAAATAGAATGAGGACGTAAAGGAAAAAGAGGAGGAGGAAGAGGAGGAAGAGGAGGAGGAGGAGGAAGTAAAGTCAGGTAAAAAGGTTAATATTTCCCCTTCATTAACCATTAACAACAAAAAAAGGTAATAAACGGTAACACAAAACACAAAGGTAAGCAGGAACGCTATAAAAAAAAAATCATACCTACTTGCCTCTAGCCTAACCCTCAAAGGATGTTAAATATGAAAGTAAAATAATGGGGGAAAACAGAGAAACATCAATATCAAAGGAGAGTGATGGTAATAATAATAATAATAATAATAATAATAATAATAATAATAATAATAATAATAATAATGTCCTAAATTGCCACTTCCACACACACTTAGAAATACTCATTGCATCACACACACGCACACACATAAACATTACAAATCACAACTGTTATGGAGATTATATTAAGGTTTAGAGGGAATATGTAAATTAAGATATCACACGTATTTATCATATACAAGTAACAAGTATAACCAACCTAAACCTAACCTGACCTAATCTAATCTAACCTAATCAACCTTAACCTAACTATCTAACCTAATCTAATATAATCTAACCTAACTATTTAACCTAATCTAATCTAACCTATCTAACCTAATCTAATATAATCTAACCTAACTATTTAACCTAATCTAAACTATCTAACCTAATCTAATCTAATCTAACCTAACTATTTAACCTAATCTAATCTAACCGATCTAACCTAATCTAATATAATCTAACCTAACTATTTAACCTAATCTAATCTAACTATCTAACCTAATCTAATCTAACTATTTAACCTAATCTAATCTATCTAACCTAATCTAACCTATCTAACCTAATCTAATCTATCTAACCTAATCTAATCTATCTAACCTAATCTAATCTAACTATCTAATCTAATCTATCTAATCTAATCTATCTAACCTAATCTAATCTATCTAACCTAATCTAATCTAACTATCTAATCTAATCTAACTTAACTATCTAGCCTAATCTACCTTGACCTAACCATCTAACCTAATCTACTTAGGCCTTATGCCCCCCTCTTACTAATTAACTAATGGGGCGCGTCACTTCACTCACTATATAGCCGTCCATATTCCCAGCGGTTCTCCCGAGCAAGCCCCCACGCAGTCCCTATCCATCCCAAGTCCCTCCCGGCAGGATCGGCAAACTTGTCCCTGTCATGAGTAACGTGGGCGTCCCTTGGTCTCCTCCACTCAGGGTTGCCTCGTACAGAAACAACCCTGTGAGAAAAATCGACGTCCGGGAGGTGTGCCACGTCCCCTCATAGCCAGAGTTGACGCTCACGGACAGGCCTCGATTCAGCTTCACCGAGTCATTTTCTTCATTTTCTTTCTTCTATTTCATGTTCTTTTTGCTCTTGTTCTTTTTTGTTCTTGTTTTCCTTCTTTTTTGGTTTTGGTTTATTTGTTTTCGTCCTCGTTATATTTTCTTATACTTCGTTCTCTTCTTCTTCGTGTCCTTCTCCCTCTTCTTGTTCTTGTAGTTGCATGCAGATTCGACACAAGGTCATTCCAGCGATACCCCGTGACCCTGCGAAGGCACTGGGTAACAAAGGCATCGACACGCTTCTACCTTCTCTTCCCTTTTTTTTTTTTTTTTTCATTCATTCCTCTTCCCTCTTTCGGTATTTCCTCTTTTACAATCCTTCCTTTCCCCTCTTTTCTCTTTATCATTCTTTCCTCTTCCCTCTTTTCTCTTCTTCATTCCTTCCTCTTCCCTCTTTTATATTTTTCCTTCATTCCTTTTCCCCCTTTTCTTCTTTTACATTCATTCCTCTTCCCTATTTCTTTTTCCTTCCTTCCTCTTTCCTCTTTCATTCCTTTCTCTTAATTCTTCATTCCTTCCTCTTCCCCTTTTTCTTCTTTTACATTCCTTCCTCTTCCCTAGTTTCTTTTTCATTCCTTCCTCTTCCCTCTTTCCTCTTTTTCCATTCCCTTCGTTCATTGTCCAAGTCTCACAGCCAAGTAATCTCTTTCGTTATTATTCATTCTGACTTTTCTCCGTCGTCCTATTTCCTTTTTCTCCTTTTGGTTATTCATTCTGCCTTTTCTCCGTCACCTTAATTTCCTTTATCTCCTTTTGATTAATAATTCTGCCTTTTCTCCGTCACCTTAATTTCCTTTATCTCCCTTTGATTAATAATTCTGCCTTTTCTCCGTCACCTTAATTTCCTTTATCTCCCTTTGATTAATAATTCTGCCTTTTCTCCGTCACCTTAATTTCCTTTATCTCCCTTTGATTAATAATTCTGCCTTTTCTCCGTCACCTTAATTTCCTTTATCTCCTTTTGATTAATAATTCTGCCTTTTCTCCGTCACCTTAATTTCCTTTATCTCCTTTTGATTAATAATTCTGCCTTTTCTCCGTCACCTTAATTTCCTTTATCTCCTTTTGATTAATAATTCTGCCTTTTCTCCGTCACCTTAATTTCCTTTTTCTCCTTTTGATTAATAATTCTGCCTTTTCTCCGTCACCTTAATTTCCTTTATCTCCCTTTGATTAATAATTCTGCCTTTTCTCCGTCACCTTAATTTCCTTTATCTCCCTTTGATTAATAATTCTGCCTTTTCTCCGTCACCTTAATTTCCTTTATCTCCCTTTGATTAATAATTCTGCCTTTTCTCCGTCACCTTAATTTCCTTTATCTCCCTTTGATTAATAATTCTGCCTTTTCTCTGGGTTATGATTTTCTTCTGCCTTCCCTTCCTTCCGCCCGCTCTCCATTCCCATGACAAACTCAGAACTTCCTGCCATTTTTTCCCCTTTAAATTATTTCCCAAGACATAAACCTTCATGCAAATATGGCCGAAGGTTTGAGGAAAAAAAGGGAGGGTGTCTTACCTTTGATGGGGCCGCGATGTCCTTGATAATGGGAGATAATTAATGGTTCCTTCCTTTCTCCTCCTTCCTTCTTTTCCTCTTCAATGGCGGGCAATATGTAAACAACAGGAATTCGTTTTCAAATTAATTTTCTTGTGGATTCGTTTAGTTGAGTTTTTTCTAGTATTTCTCGTTTTGTTTTCGTTTTGTTTTTAATCGGTGGTCTCTGGTTTATATATATATTTTTTTGGGGGGGTGTTCGTTTTTCTATTTTAATTTTCTTTTTTACCATTTTTTTTTATTTCTCAATGTGTTTAATTATTCCAAAGACACAAAACAGCGCCAGTACGTAGTATTTTTGATCCCTTTGTTTCGTTTATTTGCATATTGAGATGGATGGATAGGTAGATAGATAGATAGAGATTTAAATGCACTTCTTTCCATCAATTTCTTTTCCCTCATTCTTTCTTCTTTTTCTTCTTTTCCCTCATTCTTTCTTCTTTTCCCTCACTTTTTTCCTCATTCTTTCTTCTTTTTCTTCTTTTCACTCATTCTTTCTTCTTTTTCCTTATTCTTTCTTCTTTTTCTTTTCCCTCATTCTTTTTTTCTTTTCACTCATTCTTTCTTTTTTTTTCCCTCATTCTTTCTTCTTTTTCTTCTTTTCCCTCATTCTTTCTTCTTTCTTCTTTTCCCTCATTCTTTCTTCTTTTTCTTCTTTTCCCTCATTCTTTCTTCTTTTTCTTTTCCCTCATTCTTTCTTCTTTTTCTTCTTTTCACTCATTTTCTTCTTTTTCTTTTCCCTCATTCTTTCTTTTTCTTCTTTTCCCTCATTCTTTCTTCTTTTTCTTCTTTTCCCTTATTCTTTCTTCTTTTCCCTCATTTTTTCTTCTTTTTCTTCTTTTCATTCAATCCTCTTCCCTCTTCTTCCTCTATTCCCTTACACCATCAGTTTAATTCTGATCCAACTGTACAAAACAAGACAAATAATAATAATAACAATAATAAAGGATAATGAAGCAACATCAGCCATTATTTTATTTATTCAGCTCTCAATCAGGACCAATTATCATATATATGTATGTGGGGGGAAGAGTATTTTGAAGCTCGGATATTATTTCCCTTATTATTTTTTCTGCTTTTTTTCCCGGCGAATCAATAAAAAATAAATATTAATAAACGTTCGACTGGAAGCTGGACTAATCATAATCACTTGGGCATCAGGAGAGGCGCGACGATGAATTAATTATAAGCTGCCGAGGAAACGCACACAGGAATAAAAACGCACATAGGATAACGCGTACACAAGATAATATTATACGTACACACACACCAGCGAAGGAAGGAGAAAAATTGTGTTTATATGGTGACTAACTTCCTTTTCTTTTTAATACACACACAAGCCAATAAATGCAAAAGAAAATAATGATAGCAATACTAATAAAGATGGTGATAATAATAATGATAATAATATGGTGCAAGCATAATAAGGACAGCAGAAAACAGTGTAGGTATAAATATATATAAACATGACATTGGGTTTTGTTGATTACATATAGGGTAGGTTAGGTTTGTGTGTGTGTGTGTGTGTGTGTGTGTGTGTGTGTGTGTGTGTGTGTGAGAGAGAGAAGTAGAGAGAGAAATAGAGAGAGAAATAGAGAGAGGGAAAGGGATAAAAAGAGAGAGATAAAGAGATAGGAAGAGATAGGGAGGGAGACAGAGACAGAGAGAGAGCGAGAGATATTTCTGCTATCATGACTAGAAAGCAGAGTAAATATTAATTAACTGCTCTAAGGTTATAGTTCGATAAAAAGGCAGGTATAGAATATATCAAGAATGCATACTCGGCAAATGCATCTATATGGTGAACTGGTTAGCATGCCTAGCTATGAATCTGTGGGCCCAAGTTTGAATCCCAGCCAGGGGAGACTACACAGCTTCACCCAACTGTTCATCCTCACCTTTGGGTTGCTCGACAAATGGGTACCTGGGGAAACCTTACCTTCCCTAAGACAAAATTGGTGTCTCTTAGAATATTCAACTACAATAACAATAATAATGATGATAAGGACAGTATTGCAAGGTGTAGTAAGTTCTTTTGGAGATTGTGAATACATAACATAAAATAATAAAAGCTCTCTTCTCCTAATGCCACAGTGCAAATAATATACAACTGTTATGATTATGTAGCAGTGGTGGTAGTAGTAGTAGTAGTAGTAGTAGTAGTAGTAGTAGTAGTAGTAGTAGTAGTAATGGGGGTACAGTAATAGTAGTGGTTATGGTACTAGTTGAGGTGGTAGTAGTAGTAGTAGTAGTAGTAGTAGTAGTAGTAGTAGTAGTAGTAGTGGTAGTAGTAGTAGTGGTAGTAGTCCTAGTAGTAGTAACAACTGTAGTGGTATTAAAATGTCATAGTGGAATAGTAGTAGTAGTAGTAGTAGTAGTGGTAGTAAAAATTATATAATATACTTTCCATATATAAATGCATATACTAATTATTTTTTTGGTGTGTGCATATGAGGTGAATACATCCAGCGATCGGTACGCATATATATACATACACAAACCCACAAAGCAAAAAAAATAAAAATAAATAAAAAGAACATTCAGGAGTTAAAAAATAAAACGTCTGATCGCAAAACAAAAAACAAAAAAATCCCAAATCCGCAGCGCACAGAAACGGTTGCAAGCTTATCGGCTGACCCCATACCCCATGCCGTCGACCCCCTTTAGCCCACCTCTTAAAGCATCAAAGTATGTTGTGGCGAACCCTGAAGGACCCCGGCAGATCCCTTAAGCCCAGGAGCAAGCGGTGTGACCAGGGTGGGCCAAAGGGATGATGGGCGGCAGGGGGATGGTGTGCGTAAACAATGACATAGACAGACGCAGGCAGACTATTGTTCCTACGTTTCCTTTAGCTTCATCCTTTTTCCTCCTATGGTTATTACGAGCTATATTATTCTCATTTTCCTTTATTTATCATTTATGTTAATCTTTTCCTTCCATGGTTATTATATACAGACAGACAGGAAGGCAGACTTCATTTTGTTCTCTTTGCTTTTTTTTCTCGTTTTCCTTTCCGTTTTTATATTTTACAAGTCATATTATTGTTAGTTTTTCCTTCGTTTCATTATCTTCCTCCTTTTCCTTTCCATGGTTTATTTTCACAAGTCATATTTTATTCCTTTTTTATTATCATGTCATCATATCTTTTCACTTTTCCTTCATTTTCCTTCCTTACTTGATTTTAAAAGTCTTATTATTGTTACTTTTACCTTTGTTTCTTTTCTTCCTCCTTTTCCTTTCCGTGATTCATTTTTACAAGTCATATTTTATTCCTTATTATTATTCTGTCGTTTATTTTATTTATTTTCTTCCATGGTTTTATTATACAAGTCTTATTAACATTATTCCTCTCGTCCATTATAATTAGTTTCTTCTTCCTATTCCTTTCCTACAGTGGTTCATTTATACACGTCATCATTATTCCTTTTTTCCGTTCATCATAATTCACATACGACTTGCTCTTTTCCTACATTTAATTTCCATACGATTATCATTATCCTCCTTTTCTCAATTTAAATTATACACTATTATTATCATTCTTCCCATTTAATAAGTTTCCATATGTTCTTCCTTTTCGCTTTATCCACATTTATCATTTTCCATGCGACTTCTACACGTAAGCGACCATACACCCGTTTTTTAAGTCCACTTTTAGGTGCGGGCGAGCATAGAAAGGACGTCTCACACACACACACACACACACACACACACACACACACACACACACACACACACACACACACACACACACACAAACAATGCCTCAATAAACACTAGTATAGATAATAATAATAACACTTTGATCCTCTTTTGGGGGGAATGCAGTTCAACACACATTATTTTTTGCATTGTCCGTCCTTCACTTCACTTTAAAAACCTCTTTGGTGCTACACTTTGTTTTGGTATTGCTACGTATGTGCAATATCTCTTCTTTTTCGACTCAATTTTTCACTCTCTCTCTCTCTCTCCTGGCCTCAACAACTTCCCTTTTCGACTTCTCTCCTTCCCCTCCTCTCCATACGTGTTATCATTTGGTATTGCTATGTACGTGCAATATATCTTCTTTTTCAGCTTAATTTCTCACTCTTCTGTTTTCACTCTCTCTCTCTCTCCTGGTCCACCCACAAGAAGTCACAGTCCCTTCCCTACTGCTCTTCTTTCCTCTCCTCTCCATATTATCATTTGGTATTGCTGTGTATGTGCAACATATCTTCTTTTTCCGACAATTTCTCACTTTGTTTTCACTCTCTCGCTCTCCTGGCCCTCACCTGTCAAGTCTCATTAGCTCCCCTTCTCGACTTCCCTCCTTCCCCTTCCTCATCATTTTTTGGCATTGCTACGAACATGCATCTTTTTCAGCGTAATTTCACACTGTTTTCACTCCCTCTCTCTCCTAGCCCAGTCACGTCAAGTTTCATTAGCTTCCCTTTTCGACTTCTTTACTCCTCTTCCTCCCTCCCATCTTCTCCCCACTCCTCTCCTTATCGTTTTTTGGTCTTGTCACATAAATGCAATATCAGTTTTCTTTACGATTTATCACTTTTCACTCTCTCCTGGCCCATCAATAAGTCTCAACAGCTTCCCTTCTCTTCTCTTCTCTTCCTCCCCTCCTCTCCTTTCCTTCCCTCCTCTCTCCACTCCTCTCCTTATACGGTAAACTACTCTACCAGTTTATCTTGAGCTTTGCCGAATGCACACGAAATGCTGCCCTCGACGTAATAGATAAAATATACAATCCGTGCTTTGGTCAGTGACAATTCAATACGTGTAATAAAAACCAACAGGCCCATTCTTAAAACTGGGGTACTGGGGCAGGCAAGAGAAAAGGCGGGGTGTGCGTGTGAGGGCAGCATGGGGTGCGGACATTCGGCCAAGCTCCGTTCCATAATATTTTTTTTGTATTTTAAAAACTATAACAAAAATGGATGCAATAATAGACTCTACACAACCTACTACACAATGCCATATATATGAGACACTATACACACACATACATATAATATTAAATGATACACAGTTGTAGTAGTAGTAGTAGTAAAGGTGGTAGTAGTAATGGTAGTTGTTGTAGTAACCAGAGTAGTATAAGTGTAGATATTTGTTACAATGATAATAATGGTCATAATAATAATGCTTGTAGTAGGAGAGTGATGCAGATTAAAGCCATAGTTAATTATCTCCTTGAGGGGATGAAGAGCTTAAAATAAAAAAGGATTACCGAGTCCGATGATGGAAAAAAATAAACGTAGTAAAAACCCAAAAAACCGAAGTAGACATGCAACAAAGGAAAAAATAAAATGAGGACACAAGTTTACGATAAAATGAATGACTGGCGAGAACCGTGGTGGCGAGTGGGTCGGAAAACACACGGAAAACAAACACGGAAAACGGAAATAAAACACAAAACGGAACACTAAAAATACTACGCTTAGCTTTTGTTCGATTAAGTTGTGCGAGATATGAATTTGTTCGTGGTTAGGTTAGGTTAGGTATTGTGTGTGTGTATGTATGTAGGTGTGTTGCGTGTGTGTGTGTGTGTGTGTGTGTGTGTGTGTGTGTGTTAGGGGGGGGACCAGACACCACCACAGCTGCCAAACGATATACAAAAACACTTGAAATAATAATAAAAAAATGAATAAAAGATTGAATGCATATAGACAATTCTCAAGGACACTTCTAAGACATAATAATAATGATACATAATTAATATATCTTCCCATTACCAGTGTTTACATGCCACCAACTCACATATTAATAAACAAACAATAATAATAATAATGATAATGATAATAATAATAATAATAATAATAATAATAATAATCGCACATATCACCACCACCTTAAGCACACACATCACCACCCTCTTAAAACTATACCTCCTCCTCTTCCTCTTCTTCTTCCTCCTCTTCGTTTAATGGTGAGGTAAAGTTTGATCTCCCTCCCTCTCCCTCCCGACTCCCTTGCTCCCTAATTTTTGGGCCTTTGGTTTCATTACTGGGACTTTATATAATGTACAGCCTAATGGGGATGGAGGGTAGCTGTGTGAGGCTGGGGTTGTGCAGAGAGAGATAGAAAAGCTGAAGAATGATGGATAGATAGTTTAACAGGGAAAGAAATATGGAGGTAAGAAACAGAGAGGAATAAGTGAGAGAGTGAGGAGAGAAAAAGGAATGTGATGAGGAGGAGGAGGAGAGATAAGGAGAAAAGACAGTGAAGGACAGAAAAGGAGTGAGTGAGTGAGAAGGAGAGGAAGAGGGACAGAGGAAGGAGATAGAGAAGGAAACGGAGAGAAAGTAGATAAGTGAGAAGGATAGGGGTAAGAGACATGGAGAGGACCGACAGTGGAGAGAAAAGAAGAGGTAAGGAGAAGAGAAACAGCAAAGGAGACAGTGAAGTACAGAGGGAAAGAGAGGAAAAGGGATGAGAAGAAAACAAAGATGACAACTGAGAATAATGAGAGGAAGAAAGATACAATAAAAAATGGGGAGATAGCAAAAGACATAGTGACACAAACAACAAAGGAAGAAGACATAGCAAGAGGCAGAGATAAAAAACAAAGGGAGAGACAGCCCCATCACCTCACACCACCTCCATCCCAAAACACTAACCTTGCTATTTACTAACTAACACCCAATCAACGCTACTGTTATATAAGGTACTCGAGGCTCTACTCTTCCTCCTCCTCCACCTCTTCCTCTTCCTCCTCCTCCTCCTCTCCTTCTCCAAACGGAATATCAGATTTTCCGAGAACACACACACACACACACACACACCAACACACACCCCTACACACACACAGGCATGCACATTTTTTAGGCTATACATGCATCTAGTGTGAAATTTGTTGATTAAAACCCATGATTATATTCTTATGTGTGTGTGTGTGCGTGTGTGTGTTTTTCGCTCTCTCTTATGTACACTTGCAACACCCATTATTCCAGAACTTCCTTTGTTTTTCTTTTCTTTAAATTTTCTTTTTCTAGTGTTGTGAAGATTTATAGATGAATGTTTTGTGTTGACTTGTCCGTTTTGTGTGTGTTTGTTTTTCAGTTACACACACTCGCAACATCTATATTCTGTGTGTTCTCTTTCTCACACACACCCGGAACACACGCCACCGTCACGCAACACTACAACACAAGAAAACGTCTCCTTCCATTCTCTCGTTTTCCCTATGTTGTTCTTGCTCCCTCGTTTTCTCTCTTCCTTTTCCATATTAAGAGAGAGCAGCCTTGAGTGTTGTTCTTAAATTGGTCATCCTCTTCCTCCTTTTCTTCTATAGAGGTTGAGGTGATTTGTTTAAGTTATATTTGTTTTTTTCATAAGTTCTTTTGCTATTCATTTTCTTCTATGTTCTTTGTCCTTATTTAGAGGCTAAGGAAGTGTTGGTGTAATTCTCATATTAATCTTCCTTTTCCAATATAGAGTTTAAGGCAAGTTGTTTAAGAGATTTATTTGACTCTTCCATGCGTTCTCTTGTATATTTTTTTCTTCGTCCATAGTTACAAGGCTATACTGCTTCTTCATCTACATTTGTGTTGCTTTCTTCTTTCTTTCTTCTTTTTTACAGATTAAGGAAGTGTGGTTTGGGTGCTGCCTTCTGTTCATGTGGTCCTCTGTTCCTCCTCCTCCTTCACAGGTTGAGAGAGCGCGGTTTCAGTGTCGTAGCGTCCTGCGTCACGAACTGCCTCGCCTGCTCAGTGAGGCGGCGCTGGTTCTCGGTCTTCCCACAGGCTACCATCTCCCACCTCACGTCCAACTGTGGAGTTGGATGGAGGAAAGGGAGGGGAAGGGGAATGGGTGGGTTAGTTATGTGTCTGAAGCTCATCTGAAGGACACAGCAACCTGGAAGATGATTAAATGTATGCAGGGAGCCAGTGAGATACTTGTGTCCCAAAGGGTTGTTTCAAGCTTATAATAAAACTTATATTACTAAAAATCTATGAATTATGATAGAAAAAAATTGGTTATACTTAAATCTACGGTGTATATGGGCCTAAAAGCTTAGTAGTTTTGGGATGACCAACTAAGCTGAAGATTATTATGTTACGGAACTGTTAATGATAAGTCCAAGTGAATGTTTCTGCAAAGCATTAGTGAAGGATTTCAGCATCTTTCCAGGATGCTGAAATAAAATGATTTCCAAGGGGAAATGTGAAACATTTAGTAGCAGGTAAACATAAATATTTATCACAGATAAACTGAGGAAACCTGAACTGTAAATAAGGAAGAGTACCTAGGAATGAAACCAAGTAAAAAAAATCACAGTAGAATGCTGAAAATTTTTTTTAAAAATCGAATAAAAATAGAAAATACAAAATCAAAATAAGCTCTGCTGGAAAAAAATGCCTAAATGAGAAGAGAATATTCAGGAGAGAAGACAAGAGGAAAGAAGAGAGATGAGGCGAGATGAGAGAGACATGCTGGCGGGCTGGGAGGGATGGAGGGAGGGAGGAGGCAGAGCTAAAAACATGCTTATGGCAAAACAAAAAATGCAAGAACAAGCAATGGGAAAAAAAGCAAAAAGTAAATGATAAAACATAGAAAACATTGTGGGAGCGGTAATGCCAGTTGTTTCAGAAGTCATGATTTATTTATTTTAGGGCCAAAGATAAAGTAAATAAACAAAACAATAAGACGGAGGTGACGGCACTAGAAGGGGCCGCAGTGGTGATGGTCAAAGTTGAAGAAAAGCAGTGGTGTTACCGATTTATTTTAACGGCATTAAAAGTCCGAACTAAATAAAGAAAACAGGCGAAAAAAATAAAATAATGGAGGTGACATTAACAGCGGTAGAATTAGCCGCAGTGATGGTAGTGGAAATTCTAAAGTGATGGTGTTACTGGTTTAGTTTTGAATGGTATTAAGAATCCGAACCAAATAAAAAAAATGATGGTGAGTTAAATAACCAAGATGATGGAGGTGACAACAATAAAAAATATCCGCAGCAGTGGTGATGGAAATTGAAGTAGTGTTACTGATTTAGTTAAGTATGGTATTAGAAGTCCAAACCAACCAAACAAAAATATGAAATGACAAGTAAAGGATGCGGCAGCAGGGGAGGTGCGGTGCGGTACAGGTGTGAACAGGTGTGGCTGCGTTTGTTTACCTTTGAGAGCGTGGCCTTGCTGGTCTGGCCCTCAGAGAAGGAAATCCGCTTAACGCAACCAATTTCTGGATCGCTCGGCTGGTGGAGGGACGGGAGGGAGGAAGGTGAGGTGGAGGGTGGATGTGGAGGAGGGACGAGGGGGTGGGCGAGTGAGAGGGAGAGGGAGTGTGTAAGAGGAAGTAAAAGAACCCTAGTCATTTTTCTTAACCATTTTTATATCACAGGAAAGTCTAATTTATTCATAATTGGCACCTTTTCAGTTTCCTCTTTCTTATATATATTCAAGATTTCTGTTAGGGTTTTATTATTTCTTTGCTTCTATATATATGCAAGGGTGGACTATTTTACTGACAACTGTGCCATTCTTCTTTCCTTTACTGGCTTTTTTTCATTTCTATCACAATCAGATTTTGCTAGACAGTTAGGCTTTTAACACTTATTTCGTTCTCCTTTTTCATACCAAGTTCTCAAGTCTTTACCTGTCACCCACATGAAGCAGGTTAAGAATGACAGAAAACACAGGTGGTTGCTGAATAGAAATATAAACTGTGAAATATTACTTTATTTCAGTGGTGCTTCATTCTTTAGGAGGAAATGTAATGGTGTGGGAGGAATGCTCGTATGTCTTTCTTCATGGTGAAAAACAGGAAAGTGGAGAGGTTACCTACTAGCATGCCTACATGATACCAACTGTTTACAGTACCAATACCTCTACCTCTTCTACAGTGCATACACATACACGCAGACAACCACACTACTTGTAATGCTAAGATACACCTACTGGTGGCTTTATAGCAAAATCAATATTGCATAAGAGACTACAGTAATGGGTGATGTGGTGTGGCCTAGTTTGGAACCCTGAGGCCCAGGTTCGATTCCAGCCAGGGGCAGCTGGCACCCAGCAAACCACGGTCACACCTGCCGTGTGTCACAGGGTGATGGGTTCTTGCTCACCAAAGGCTCAAAAGCCAATGCAACGGATGTTAGCACCGAGGCCACAGGCTGACCTCAGGGCACAGGAGGAAGATGAAGAACAAGGTAGAAAGGAGGGAGAGAGTGCTACTTTCCTATAATTTTTTTCATGCATATTCTTCTCTCTCTATGCAATACTTACTCAACATTGACTACCACAAGTATAATGGATAAAACATGGACCACCAACACAATAAACTTACAAAAACAAAACACAAAAGATGGATTTGGATCCATGTGTGTGACTGAACATGTATCTACATAAAAAGTGCATACATATACTATACACTTTGGACACATGCACACACAGAAACACAGTATGGCTTCATTGAACTGTATGAAGCATGTACACTCCTAGGTATGTATGTGTATGTATAGGTGTGTGTGTGTGTGTGTGTGTGTGTACAAGTATATATATATCATCTTCATCCTCAGTCAATACTAGTCCACTACAGAACCAAGGCCTTTCCCAATGTTCTCCACCTCTCTCTGTCTGATGTTAATGTACTTCTTCCTACTTAGGCAAACACTCTAATTCCACCTTTCCACCTGGTCCTCTGCCTGAGATTAGTGTTCTCCATCCTGATCTGGCACATGCTCTAAATTCCACCTCTCCACCTGGTCCTTTGCCTAGTGTTAAGTGTGCTCCACCCTGCTCCAGCAAATGCTCTAATACCACCTCTCCACCTGGTCCTCTTTCCACCTTGACTTCTATAAATTCTGGAGTGACATGGGGAAGTGTTACGTGTGCTGTGTGTGTGCGTAGATGTGTGTGTATGTGTGGTTGTATCATGTGTTTGTGTGTGTGTGTGTGTGTGTGTGTGTGTGTGTGTGTGTTATAAGTAAGAGCATCCATGTCTTACCTTCTTGGTGGTCTTGTCAGGCAGGATGGATGAGGGGGAGGAGAGGGGGTGGCCTTCCTCGGGCAGGGTGTCTCGGATGATGGAGGGGGGGGAGAAGAGCACAGAGGAGTCCCCTATCAGGCTCTTGCTCTGAGGGGCGGCACAGAGGCACGGAGGAACACATTTAATGGACGAGAAATAGTGTGAGGGAAAGGGGGAAAAAACTATGTATGTGCAACTAAAAACAGAGTAACACATCACAAAGAAAGGGTCTGTACACATTACAATATGAACACAAGCAAATATAGGAATGTAAAGTACAGTATATAGGGCATGAGCATTCAAATACGTACAAAAATGAATGTATATATGTATGTGAGGATCTTCAAACTACGAACTGTATGTATGCCTGTATATGTAACTGTTTGTCGTTAAGTACAGGGTAGCCCAAAAGTCCTGCACCATAGGGATTACAAATTGATTAGAAGTCATATTCCCCTATGGTGCAGGACTTTTGGGCCACCCTGTATATGTAAAGTACAGTGTGTCAGGCAACCCAGGAATTCTAAAAACCAGGGCAGACAGAGAATCAAAACCTTTAACAGAGCAGGATGGAGTACACTAACACATGACAGAGGTGGTGGAGGTGGACATTAGGAAAACCATTATCCAGCAAGGGACTAATAATGCCTGATAATGATGATATATATGTGTATGTGTGGAGGAGGATAATAGGAAAGGCAATTATCCAGCAGGAGATTAAAAATGATGATATATATGTGTATGTGTGTGTGCATCTCAACTCACCGGCGTCTCAGGCATGAGGGCAAGAGGTTCAGAGCGGAAGCCGGGGACCTGGATCTCTCCCGGGGTGGACCAGGAGTGGAGGAGGGCCTTCCGCGCCTTCTTGCTGGGGGAGTTTTCCTTTCCGCCAGGTGTAGAGGACGGTGGGGCCTTCCGCTTGACTGTCCCGTAGCCGCTGTCGTATATCCCAGACTGTGGACGTAGAGAATTAGTGGATTTGTCATGGGCGAAGTGGAGGGTTGGGTGGTGGGTGGGAGTGCAACGGTGCCAGAGTGTCGTACTTAGCCGCTTATATTTCCCGACTTCTGCCCCAAAACTGTCTCCCGGGCCCAATAACGAGACTCATTTATAGTTATCATTAAAAGTTAGATCCCGAATGAAAGTTGGAAAGTTTCGTTTAGGTGGCGCAACATCTGTGGCCATATGCCAGAGAAGGGGAAGAAATTATAGAAGGGAACAGATCCCAGGAGACAGGACACAACCCCCAATTAATACCTGGTACCCATTCGCTGCTGGGTGGACAGGGGCATAGGGTATCAAAAAAGCCGCCCAAATTTTTCCACTCCGCCCGGAAATCAAACTTGGGCTCTCTCAGTTGTGAGCCGAGTGTGCCAACCACTGTACCACGAAGCCCCCAGTTAGATCCCGATGTCTCCTGGCAATAGTTAGGTGTTAGAAACCGGTAAATACTATGATCTGAGTACGATAACCTGGCAATCGTGGTGGAAGGTAAGTTCTCTATCTAGTATTCAACACCTTTCCAAAACCCAACATCCTTCTTCAACACAGAGTTCAACACCTTTTCTAATCCCGACACCCTTAACCATAGCAGCGACGGGCCAAATTTGTGGCTTTACCGTGTAGCAGCGACAGGCCAAATTTGTGCCATGATATAAACCCCCAAAAATAGATGATGCATAAACTGATCACAAATGCGTTGATATATATATATTGAAATGGTTTGTGAGTGATGATTTTTTTCTAATTTTTCTCGCTTAGAGGGAACATTAAGAAACATGATCCCTGCTGCTACCGGGTTAACATTTCTTCATCCATTCCCTACCCCAACAACCTCTACTGCCAACCATTCACCCCTATCACAACCCCCACTATCACCCACCTGGTTGCGGAGGTTGGTCCCGCCGGATGATGGGGTCTCAAACTTGCTTCTCTCCTTCTCTGTGTCCTTGCGGATGATCTCGGTTATGTCCTCCAGGTGTGTGGGTGTCTGGGGCTGTGACGGATGAGAATGTGGATGAGGCAACGGATGAGGTGGATGAAAGGAATGTTTTTAGAGAGGAGGAGAAAGTTGAAGATGGAAAAGAAGAGGAAAATGAGGAAATAAAGCATGAAGGAAGGAACACATGAAAGAAAAAAAGAAAGAAAAGAGGAAAATGAGAAAAGACAAAAAGGAAAGAAAGAAGATGCAAAGGAGAAGGAGAAACAGACTTGGAAAATAAGAAAAGAGCAAGGAAAAAAATGAAGAACATGAAAAGAAAGAAAAACACAAAGAAAAATAAGACAAAAAAAAGGAAGAACAGGAGAACAAACAGAAAAAAGAACAAAAAGGAGACATGGCAAGTACGAGCGAATGATCAGAAAAAAAAAGGAAATACAAAAAAATTCAACTAAATAAATAAATAAATACAACAACCACAAAAACAACCCCAAATCCTCACCAGGTGCTTCAGTGGGCCACTCTTCTTCTCGATCTCCCTCAGGGCATTCTTCAGAGGGGTCGGTGTTTTCGGGGCAGACTGCAGGAGCGCACGTCGGGATTTGGGCGTCCTGGGCTGACCACCGACTGACAACACCACCGAGGTAGATGTGGAGGACAAGGAAGTAGCCGAGGGTGCGTTGGGGGGCGTACAGGTGGTGGATGGGGCGGTGGAGGAGGTGCGGAGTACATTGGAGGTGGAGGAGATGGGGTGCTGGAGTGGCGTGGACTGGGAGGAGGGGAGTGTGCCAAGGACTGGGGTGGAGGTGAGGTTGGTGTCAAAGGAGAGGTTGGGGCTGTTGAGGAACTGTGAGGGGCTGAAGGGGAGGCTGTGCATGGGGCTGACCTTCTGTGGGGTGGTCAGCAGGCTCTCCCCATGCTCCTGTGAGGGGGGAAAGAGGATTAGATGCCACACTCTCATCATTAACCCGGTAGCAGCGATGGGCCAAATTTGTGGCTTTACCGTGTACCAGCGAAGGGTCAAATTTTTGCCATCATATAAACCCCAAAAATAGATGATGTATAAACTGATCACAAATGCGTTGATATATATTATGAAATGGTTTGCGTGAGTGATGATTTTTTCTCATTTTTCTCGCTTAGAGGGACCTTTAAGAAACATGATCCCCGCAGCTACCAGGTTAAGGGGATTGAACACTGATTGGTATAGATATGAATTGAATACTGTACTTGAAATAGATTGAAAAGAAATGAGTTACCTGAATAATACAATAAAGGTGAGGGAAAAGTATAAGAGAACCATATATATACTTTTTTCAGTGCCTAGAGAAAACATGTAAAATCTCTCTCTTTCTCTTTGATCATCTCTCTCATCCCACCTTCCCCTCTTTCTCTCTTTTTTCCCTCTCTTCCTTTTTTTATTTCTATTCTCTCTCCCATCCCACCTTCACTTCTCTCCTTTTCTTCTATTTTTTCTATTTTCTCTCATTATCTCCCTTATCCCACTTTTCCTACTTCTCTATCTCTCCCTTCTTCTCTTCCATCTTTTCATTCTCTTTCCTCTCCTCTCTCTTTCTTCCATCTATTTACTCTCATCCCACCTTCCAATATCTCTCTCTCCTCTCGTCTCCCTTTCCTTCATCTACTCCTTCCCCCTTTCCTCCCTTGCTCTCTCCTTACCAGGGAGGAGAAGTGGCGTTTCGAGGGTGACGGCTGCTTCCTCCGCCCCCTCCTAAGGATCGGGGGCGTGGAGAGGCGCGAGGAGTTGTGGGAGGTGAAGGAGGCGTTGTGGTGACTGCTGCTGCTGCTGAGGTTGAGGGAGGCCGGAGTGGTGGTGGTGGTTGTGGTGGTGACCGTGGTGGAGGAGGGGTGGGTGGAGGCAAGGGTGGAGGAAGAGGAAGATTTGGTGCAGGTGGTGGTGGTGTGGATGGAGTTCCGAGTGGAGGTGGAGGTGGTGGAGGTGCTGACGGTGCTGAAGGAGGGCAGGGTCAGGGGGGTGTAGGAGGGGGCGTAGGAGTGGGGGAGGGTGGACATGATGCTGGAGAGCTCATGAACCATCTCCTGCTTGATCTGCAAATGGAAGATGATAAAAAATAATAAATAAGGATCAAAGATGAGCTCTAGGGGACAGCATGAACCAAGCAAAATGGCACCATTTGCCTATGCCATAATGGGCTAGGGCTGACCACCAGGCCCCATCAAGAAAGTCTGTTGGCACCATAAGCAGGAAGTAAAAAATAAATAAATAAATAATGACAATAGAAGGGTCTATTTTACCTTGACGGGGCTACAGGTGAGCAGCTCAAAGGCTCCCATGTCCAGGTCCACCTTGAGGGACTCCAGGCTGCCTCGGTCCTGCTTCAGGGGCGACAGTGAACCCAGCTCATCAAAGTACCTGGCGGGGAGAAGGTTAAGAATATGAGCAAAAGATGATATTACAGAAATACAAATAGAAGTAAAAGTATGAAGAAGATAAGAAGATAATAGGAATAGAAGTAGAAATAAAGTAACAAGATAAGAATAAAAATAATGAGTAAAAGTAAAATAGGAAGACTGGAGATAAGGAATAAAATAAGAAAGTAAAAATAATAAAAAGGAATCAAATCAAGAATAGAAAGTTAAAGTAAGACAAGAAATAAGAATAAAAATAAGAATGATTAAAAACAAGACAAAGAATAAGTCTAAGAGAAATGAGAAATAATAAATAGAATAACAGCAAAAATAACAATAAGCATAAAAGTAAGAGGAAAACGAGGCACAAAAATAACAGTAAGAGTACCTGCAAGAGGAACCTCAATACTCACTTGAGGGGCGAGATGATACCCAGGTCGTGATAGATGGAACTCTTATCCGGGGTGAGGAGGAAGCCTTGGTTGAGTGGGGGGCTGACCGAGGTGGCGATGGGGGGTGGGGGGGCTTGCTGCTGGGGGTGCTGCTGTTGCTGTTGTTGTTGTTGCTGCTGCTGTTGTTGTTGTTGAGGGGCCAAGGGTGTGGGGGTGGGGTGGTAGGGGTGGGGGGTGTAGTGGGGGTATGGCTGAGGGGGGGTGGGCTCTCCTGGAGGTGGTGTGGAGGTGGTGACGTTGATCTGTGGAAGGAGTGGAGGAAAGGAAGTGATAAATGTTAGGTCAAGGAAATATAACATGATAAATAATTGTACATAGAAAGTAATGAAAAAAAAAGTATGTGTGTAAAGAAGAAAGCAATGATAAAAAGTAGCTATATAGAGGGATGAAAGGATATAAAAAAATAAAAAAATAAAAAAATAAAAAAATATAGGAAAAATTAAATATAGCTAAACAGTAGTGCAAAAAAAGGGACATGGAAAAAATAAGAAAAAATAAATAGTAGTAAATAAGATAATTGATAAATGTAGAGGAAATAAAACAATGATCAAAAAATTAAAAAAATAAAACCAAGGGATGTCGAGGAAAACGAGAAACAACAAAAAGAATAACAATAACTACAAACAAGAAAAAAGACAAAAAACAAGGAATTAAAAACAAACAACCATAAATTAAAGAGGAAAACAAGACAGTGGAGGTGGTGGTATAGGTAGTGGAGATGGGTTTTTTTTTTTTTTTTTTTTTTTTTACAACAGACAGCTCAATGGCACAAAAAAAAGGAAACAATAATAAAATAAAAAAAAGCCCACTACTCACTGCTCCTAAAGAGAATCCAAATACATGGCAGAAAGAAAGCTCAAATTCGGGAGGAGAGGTGTCTAAATACCCTAATGCAGAATAGCAAGGTGAGTGAATGACTGGAAGAAGAAATTAGAAAAGGAAATAGAACAAGAAGAATAGAGAGAGGGGTCCATGATGTCTCCTCACAAACAAGGTAGCTACTCTGTCTTACCTGTGGGGAGTCAATGGGTCCCGTCATGCTGCTGGGCGAGGTCATCTGAGGCGAGCACCCCCCTGTGACCTCCTCCTTGACCCTGACCCCCAAGTTGTCCACGATGGTGCCGGGCTGGTGCAGGCTGTGGGGAGAGGGGACGGGGTGCACCGGGGTGGGGGAGGGCCCGGGGGGAACCATTCCACCCCCATAGTTGCCACCGTAGGGACTGTTCTGCTCCCAGTAACCCTGTGGGGGGAGATGAAAGAGGATGATTATGATGATGATGAGGAGGAGGAGGAGGAGGAGGGTAGTAGAGAAGGAATAGAAGGTGGAGGTGAGGGAGGAATAGGACAGTGGAGGTGAGGGAAAAGGAGATAAAGAAGGAAGAGGAGGTGGAGGAAAGAAAGAGAAGGAATGAAAAGAAGAGGAAGAGGAGAAGGAGATGAAGGAGGAGGAAGAAAAAGGCAATTAGATGTGTGTATAGAATCATCATATCATTTTAATACAATCTTAGCACATGAAAATACATCCATCCCGTACAAATATAGTCCAGAATTATACTTTATTCTATTTGAAGTGCAGCAGAAATAGAAAGATGGAAAGAACAGTGAACATAAATTGAGATAAATAATAATAATAATAATAATAATAATAATAATAATAATAATAAATAAATAAATGCAGGATTGTAAGATAATAAAATAAAATAAAGTCACATGAAAAAAATACTTATAATTGTAATAGATGACATAATTTGAGAGCGAGAGAGAGCGAGCGAGAGAGACACCTATATCCTCACCTGTGAATACGCATCTTGGTCATAAGGCGACGTATTCTTGACTGGCACAGGAGTTCCCAAGGCAGGGGGTAGGGGGGGCATCTCATACCCGGGGTGCTGCTGGGGGTGGTACTCCTGGTGGGGGGGCTGCTGGGGTGCGGGTGGTGGGGGGCCTGGCGTACCCCCTCCCCCGGCCTGGTAGCCCCCGCCCCCTCCATTACTGCTGGGGGTGTAGAGGCTGTGTGGAGGGGGTGGTGGGGGCAGGCCTTGGTTGTGGTGGTGGTGGTGGTGATGGTGGGGGTGGCTGGGGTGGTTGAGAGGGGGGCCCATGATGTCTGGAGAGAGAGACAGTGCGACATTACTTCTTCTTCTTCTTCTTCTTCTTTTTTTTTTTTTTTTTCATCCTTATGTTTTGTTGGCAGTATGAGGGTGTTTTTTTTATATAGGTATTTGTCTTGTCTTTGATCCATCTTTGTTAATTGTAGAAAATATAATAATAAACAGATTGGGTAAATAAGTCAAATCAAATAGAATAATAACAAAAAAATAAATATAATACCAGTCTTTTTAATTCTTTGACTTTTTGAATAAGAGATGGAAAAAAAAGTATTGGTAGGCTTTCCCTATTTTATTTTTTATTTCATGACCCAAGAGATGAAAAACTAAAGCAACAAATCGTAGTAGGCCTAATATTTTCATCTTTTTAATTAATGGAAATGAAAAACAAATCAAATAAACAACAGCAGACGTTTTTAGTTTATCTTTTTTCCTTGAACTTTCTTAACCGCAAAATAAAATAAGAAATAAACTCAAATAAACAACAGCAGACATTTTTAGTTTATCTTTTTCTTTGAACTTTCTTAACCGCAAAATAAAATAAGAAATAAAATCAAATAAAAGTCCCACCCCTTCCCCCTGTACCCTCCCCCAGGACGCACCCGTGAGATGGAAGTAGTCCTGGGTGTAGTGGGGCTGGGGCGGGGGCGGGGCCTGGGGCGGCTGGCGCGGCCCCCCGGCACCCCCGCGGGTCTTCTTGCGCCCCGCCGCTGTCATCTCCGCCTCGTACTTGCGTCGCATGGTGGAGTTCCAGTGGTTCTTGATGGCATTGTCCGTCCTGAGGTGGAGGAGGTGGTGGTGGTGGAGGGTTAGAAGTGGAGGGGGAGATAGGTTAGTGGTATTGGTGAAGGAAGTGGAGAGGGGGTTAGTGGTGATAGAGGTGGTGAAGGAAGTGGAAGGTTATAGACAGATTTTTGTGAGGTGGAGAAGGTGGTGGTGGTGGGTTAGAAGTGGAGGTGGAGATAGGTTAGTGGTATTGGTGAAGGAAGTGGAGAGGGGTTAAGTGGTGATAGAGGTGGTGAAGGAAGTGGAAGGTTATAGACAGATTTTTGTGAGGTGGAGGAGGTGGTGGTGGTGGAGGGTTAGAAGTGGAGGTGGAGATAGGTTAGTGGTATTGGTGAAGGAAGTGGAGAGGGGTTAGTGGTGATAGAGGTGGTGAAGGAAGTGGAAGGTTATAGAAAGATTTTTGAGATGTGGAGGAGGTGGTGATGGTGGGTTAGATGTGGAGGTGGAGATAGGTTAGTGGTATTGGTGAAGGAAGTGGAGAGGGGTTAAGTGGTGATAGAGGTGGTGAAGGAAGTGGAAGGTTATAGAAAGATTTTTGAGATGTGGAGGAGGTGGTGGTGGTGGGTTAGAAGTGGAGGTGGAGATAGGTTAGTGGTATTGGTGAAGGAAGTGGAGAGGGGTTAAGTGGTGATAGAGGTGGTGAAGGAAGTGGAAGGTTATAGAAAGGTTTTTGAGAGGTGGAGGAGGTGGTGGTGGTGGGTTAGAAGTGGAGGTGGAGATAGGTTAGTGGTATTGGTGAAGGAAGTGGAGAGGGGGTTAGTGGTGATAGAGGTGGTGAAGGAAGTGGAAGGTTATAGACAGATTTTTGTGAGGTGGAGGAGGTGGTGGTGGTGGGTTAGATGTGGAGGTGGAGATAGGTTAGTGGTATTGGTGAAGGAAGTGGAGAGGGGTTAGTGGTGATAGAGGTGGTGAAGGAAGTGGAAGGTTATAGACAGATTTTTAAGGAGGACGACAATGAAAGAATAGACTAAATAAAGGAGAACTTAAAAAAAGAACTTCAATCAAACAACTATTTTTAAACAACAAAAGTTCCCCCTGGATTATATATCTCCCTCTTACGCTCACAAACAAAAGCCTTCCCCTCCCCCCTCTTCTCCCCATTCATTCCCAACCTCTCTCTCTCTCTCCCCATACACCCCAAACTAACCCCATTCTATCTTTCCCCTTACATTCCCAACCTCTCTCCCCATACACCCCAAATCAACCCCGGTCTCTCTCCCCAAGTCCCTACACAATCCCAAGCTCTCTCTCTCTCCCAAAGTCCCCATACGACCCTATCTCCTCTCTCTCTCCCCTTAAAAACACCCCACTCTTCATCTCTACCCTCATACCTGCCTCACATCACTCTTACAGGAATACAAATTAATGCTCTACCTTTCCATATACTTTAGTTATACTTCAATCTTCTATTTTAGCCATTTTCCTTCTTTCCAACCTTTCAAGAGAACGTAAGGATTAGCTAAGGGGAAACTCTACTGGTCTACCTTCCTCTCCCTAACACCCACCTGCCGGGGATGAGCTTAGCGATCTTGGCCCACTGGTTCCCCCATTGCTTGTGTGCCTCGTAGATGATGCGGTCCTCCTCCTCGGTCCAGGCACTCTTCTTGATGGCCGGGTTGAGGTGGTTGTGCCAACGCTCACGACACTGCTTCCCGATGCGACCCTTCAGGTGCTTCGCGATCAGAGTCCAGCGCTTCGGCCCGTATTTGTCCACCAGCTCGATCACCTTCTCGTCCTCCTGTTGGGTTGAATGGATGGTTGAGGAATGGGGCAAAGGATGGATGACTTAAGTAAATAGGAAGGAAGTGGGAAGAACGAGGATGGAGCAGACAGGTAGACCACTATATATGTCATCGTTCTCCTGTAGGGTTGAAAGGATGGTTGAGGAATGGGGCAAAGGGTGGATGACTACATAAAATAGGAATGAAGTAATAGGGAAGAACAAGGATGGAGCAGAAAGGTAGATAAGTGAACAGAGAGGTAGACCATTATATTCTCGTCCTGTAGCGGTGAAGATAAGGTTGCGGAATAACTAAGGGATAAATAAAGTAAATAAAAATGTAAATATGCTACAGACAAAGGCAATGTAGTCTGACTTGCCGCCAAAACAGACAAAAGGTAAAACTAGAGGTGCTTAAACTGAGGGGGCATTAGTAATTCCCAGGGGAGCCGTGAGCCTGGGGGGAAAAGCTGGAAATTCTGTTATCAAGTTACCAGAGGGCGTGGGCTATTATGCAAGGGGGGCGTGGAGGGAAAGAGCCCGATGGTAAAAAGATGAAGAACCGCTCGTGTAGAACATAGAACATTTTGTCGCCCAAGTACACAAATTTGACAAGGCTTTCGTAGGAGTTTTAGCCATTTCCAGGAGTAGTTTTATGACCCTGGTGGTAGTTTGGCCCTTCTTCTGTACCGTGAGCCTAAAGAAACACTCATTAGAACCCAACTGATCCCCTCGTTGACCTTTAGAAATAGTTGATGTGAGAAGTGAAATTGTCTTAAAATACCGCCCTAAAAAATTTCGTCGCCCAAGTACACAAATTTGACAAGGCTTTCGTAGTTGTGGCCATTTCCAGGAGTAGTTTTATGATCCTGGTGGTAGTGTGGCCCTTCTTCTGTACCGTGAGCCTAAAGAAACGCTCATTAGAACCCAACTGATTCCCTCTTTGACCTTTAGAAATAGTTGATGATAAGCGAAAGTATCTTAAATTACCGCCCTAAAAAATTTCGTCGCCCAAGTACACAAATTTGACAAGGCTTTCGTAGGAGTTGTGGCCATTTCCAGGAGTAGTTTTATGACCCTGGTGGTAGTGTGACCCTTCTTCTGTGCCGTGAGCCTAAAGAAACACTCATTAGAACCCGAATGATCCCCTCTTTGACCTTTAGAAATAGTTGATGTGAGAAGCGAAATTGTCTAATATTGCCCAGAGTATCCATGATGGTATGTAGCCTAGCCTGATTTGCCGCCTACGTACAGACAAGGTAGGCTACAGACAAAGGTAGGTATATCTAGCCCGATTTCCCGCCAACGATCGTGCATGGCGGTTAAGAGGCACCAGGTAAAAAATAAGGTGTAGGTGTGAGTCATGTAAAAAATTTAAGTGAAAAAAAATGAAGTTGAGGATAAAGAAGGATGGTAATAGTTTGTCCTTAATAATAGTCAACCCTCAAACATATAAATAAGGAATGAATAAAAAATAATATAGTTGATGACAGTTGATGGAGGTAATAAATCATGATAAAATGGTATAGTAGAAGCAATAGAAAAAGAAGTAGGTACATGTTTTAGAAGAATTAGAATATGGTTAGGAAATAAAAATAAATATAGCCCTAACCGAATTACATAACTCTCTCTCTCTCTCTCTCTCTCTCTCTCTCTCTCTCTCTCAAGATTTGCATTTCACAGTTTGTTTGCTCATTCAGACTGTGGGTTTCTTCCTTCTGTGTGTGTGTGTGTGTGTGTGTGTGTGTGTGTGTGAAAATTTGCGTGTGGGTAGAAGGGAGGTTAGTGTGCGTAGGTTGAAAATCGTTGTGTGTGTGTGTGTGTGTGTGTGTGTGTGCTTAGGCCAAATTGGTGTGAGTGGGAAGGCAGGTATGTGTGTGTGTGTGTGTGTGTGTGTGTGTGTGTGTGTGTGTGTGTGTAGGCTGATGTTCGTTGTGTGTGTCTGTGTGTGTGTGTGTGTGCACCGACAGACGAACAAACAGGTAACTATGTAAGATGAAAACCAATACTCTCTCTCTCTCTCTCTCTCTCTCTCTCTCTCTCTCTCTCTCTCTCTCTCACGTGAACTCTCTTTCCCTGTCAGTCTCACGTTAAAATTTACAGGTCACCCCTACCCCCCCCCCTCTCCCTCTTCCTCCCCCCTCCCTCCAAGTCACGTGACCTTAATTACAACATTCCGAGAGGGGAAGGAAAAAGGGAGGGGAGAGGCAGAATGGAGGGAAAGGTGAGAGAAGGGGAGAGAAGAGGGAGAGAAAGAGGGAGAGGGTAGGAAAGCGAAGTGAAAAATGAAGAGGGAGGGAAAGAAGGGGAGAGAGAAGGGAAGGAGAGGAAACACGAAAGAGGGAGAGGAAAGGGAGGGAGAATAGGAAAGGACACGAGAGGGAGAGGGAAAAAGGGAGAGTACGAAGGGGAATGATAAATGAGGAAGAGGATGAAGAAAGAGAAGGAAGGGAAGAGGAGGAGGAGGAAGAAAGAGAAGGAAGGGAAGAGGAGGAAGAAAGAGAAGGGAGAGAGAGAGAGAGGAAGAGAGGAGTGGCCAAGTAAGTCAATAAAAGAAAAAAAGAAAAAAATAAGAGGGAGAGGATAAGAGGAAAGGAAAAGGGGAGAGAGAAAAGAAGGAAAACCTGCTCTCTCTCTCTCTCTGGTGGGTCATACATAAGGCATGCGAGAGAGAGAGAGAGAGAGAGAGAGAGAGAGAGAGAGAGAGAGAGAGAGAGAGAGAGAGAGAGAGAGGCGGAGGGAAAGGAAGGTGGAAGGAGAAAAAAAAAAGAATGAAGATGAAATACGAGATGAAAAGGAAAAGACGTGACGCAATTTCTCTCTCTCTCTCTCTACGGCAGTTGGACGATGATGCAATGGTGTGCTGCATATGACATCACCGAGAGAGAGAGAGAGAGAGAGAGAGAGAGAGAGAGAGAGAGAGAGAGAGAGAGAGAGAGAGAGAGAGAAAAGCCAAATAACAATGAAGGAAAGAGTAAACAGGAGAAATCATAAAAGAAGGAAATGAAGAGGAAGTGAGAAAGAGGAAGAAATGAAGAGGAGGAAGGAAGAAGAGGAAGTGAGAAAGAGGAAGAAATGAAGAGGAGGAAGGAAGAAGAGGAAGAGGATATAAGAGGAAGGTGAAACAAGAAAAGGTGATTCAATAAAGTTAATTAAATAAAGAGGAAGTTAAGAGAGGAAGTGAAGGAGGAAGAGAGAAAGGAAGAGGAGGAAGAAGAGGTAAAAGAGGAAGGAAGTGAAATATGAAAAAATAAAAATACAACACTAATAAATAAAAGAGTAAGAGGAGGAAGAAGAGGAAAGAAGAGGAAAAGGAATAGAAAAGTGGACGAATCGGAGAAAGGCTAGATAAATAAAGAGGTACAGGAAGTGGGGAAGAGGAAGAGAGGAAGGAAGAGGAGGAAGCGAGTGAAGGAAGAGGAGGAAGCGAGTGGATGTAACAAGAGGAAGGAAGGAGGAGGAGGAGGAAGAGAGGGAGGGAGAGAAATGTCATCACGAAAGAGAGGAAGAGAGAGGGAGAATTTTCAGGAACGAATGAAGGGCATGGAAGGGAGGGAGAGGGAAAGAAAGGGAGGAAGAGGGAGAGGGAAAGGGAAAAAATAAAGCGAGCAGAAAACAGTAGCCGGCAACCTTTCCACCAATGAGAGAGAAGGGAGGGAACAGCGTGGGAAAAAGACCCCAGTTTGAACACAGAGAGAGAGAGAGAGAGAGAGAGAGAGAGAGAGAGAGAGAAGCACGTGTATTTCATCATGCCTCAGCTTTTTCACACCTTGCCTCTCTCTCTCTCTCTCTCTCTCTCTCTCTCTCTCTCAACAGATCTCTTCCTGTAGTAACCTCTAAATACACGTGTTGTTATGCGCTCTCTCTCTCTCTCTCTCTCTCTCTCTCTCTCTCTCTCTCTCTCTCTCTCATTTCTTCCTATTTTCTCTCCCACTTCCTTTCCTTTTTCCTTCCCTTCATTCATTCATTTGGTCTCTCTCTCTCTCTCTCTCTCTCTCTCTCTCCACCCCCATGAGGCCTCCCTGTGTCCTTCACGAGGCGGCCCACGCAGGGAGGGGGAGGAGGAGGAGGAGGGAAGGAGGAGTGACTCATGGAAGGGGTGGCGAGAGAGAGAGAGAGAGAGAGAGAGAGAGAGAGAGAGAGAGAGAGAGAGAGAGATGGGGCGGTCAAAATGAATGGATATGAATGAAGGAAGAGATAAGGACAAAAATAGAATGAATATAATGCAAAGAAGAAATTGGACAAGAATAAAAAGGAAGGAAGGAAGGAAAAGGAGGAAGAAAAGGAAGTAATAGAGTAAGGAAGAGAAGAGGAAGAAGTGGGAAAGATGAAAGGAAGAGGAAGGAAGAACTGGGAAAGATAAAAGGAAGAGGAAGGAAGAGTGCAGAGGTAAGAAATTGAGGAAGGAAGAAGAGGGGAAGAAAGGGGAAGGAAGGAGAGGAAGCAGAAATAAGACAAGGAAGCAAGAGAGGAAGAAGGAGAAAGAGGGCAAAGAAGCAAGGAAGAAGAGGATAAGGAAGTAGATAGGAAGGAAGAGGAGGAGGGGAAGTAGAAATATTAAGATATATATACGAAGGAGAACAAGAAAAGAGGAAGAGGAACAAGAGGAAGAAAAAGAGACCAAGGAAGAATGGAGGAGAAGAGGCCAGCTATTCACCCTCTTCTCTCCCTCTCTCTCTCTCCCTGGTAACCATGCTAGCTCCTCTCCCTGACCTTCATGACTGAGAGAATGTCACACACACACACACACACACACACACACACAGTAGGTTCATGCAAAGTTTAGTTGGAGGAAAAGGTAAGTTAGGTAAGAGGAAAGGTTAGAGAAGGGAAGGGAAGAAAGGGAAAGGTTGGGAAGAGGGGGAGGGAGGGAAAGAGGAAATGAAGAGGATATGGAAAGGGAGAAAAGAGAAGCGAAGAGGAGAAAGAGGAAGAGGGAGAGAAAGAGGAAATGGAGAGGATATGGAAGGGGAGAGAAGGGAAGAGGAAAGGAAGGAGAAGAAAAAGAGAAAGAGGTCAGGAAGAGAAGAGAAAAATGATGAGAGAAAGAGGAAGAGGGGGAGGGATAGAGAGGAATGGGAAGGAGAAATATGCAGAATGGAGGGAAAGGAGAGAATGGAGGGAGGTAAGATAGATAGACAGATAGCTTAGAATTCAGTATATCAATAGAATTCAAAACAACATTCTCGCTGACTTGAATAAACAAACTCTCTCTGGCAGACACAAACTGATAGATAGAATGAAGAGAGAGAGAGAGAGAGAGAGAGAGAGAGAGAGAGAGAGAGAGAGAGAGAGAGAGGATGGGGAGAACATAAATTAGAAGAGATAAATAAGGAAGAGAAGAAGAATGATAGAATGAAGAAAAAAAGAATGAGAGGAGAAAGGGAAGAGAAAGAAGGGAAGAAAGCAAAAGTAAAGAAGAAGGAGGAGAGGGAAAGAAAGAAGGAAGGTAAATAATAAGAAAGAAAAGACGAAGGAGAGGAAGGAAGGAGGAGGTGGAAGGAAGAGATACAAGTTACTGAAGGAAGAGGAAAAAAAAGGAAGAGAAAAGAGGAAATAAGAAAGAAAAGATGATGGAAAAGGAGGAAAAAGAAGTAGATAAGATAGATAAATGAAGTAGTAGTAGTAGTAGTAGTAGTAGTAGTAGTAGTAGTAGTAGCGGAGGTAGTAACCATAACAAAGAGGATTGGGCCATCACAGCCATGCCCAAAAAAATATTTATATCTCTACGCTTCTTTGGTCCCTTAGAAGTTGTAAAGAGGAAGAAAGGGAAGGGAAGGGAGGAAGGGGAGAAGGGGAGAGGGAGAGAAAGAAGGGAAGGAGAGGAAGGGAGGAAAGAGGATGGGGAGATGAAGAGGGAGGAAGAGCAGGGAGAGGAGGGAAGAGGGAGAGGAAGGGCGTGGCAAAGAAGGGAGGAAGGGCGGGAAGAAATGAAGGGAAGAGAGGGACAGGAAGGAGGAAAGGGAGGAAGAAAGGAAGAGATGGCGGGAAGGATAGAGAGAGAGAGAGAGAGAGAGAGAGAGAGAGAGAGAGAGAGAGAGAGAGAGAGAGAGAGAGAGAGAAGTAGGGGTATTGGAGAGAAGGAAGAAAGGGAGGTAGAATGGCGCTATACAAGAGAGAGAGAGAGAGAGAGAGAGAGAGAAGAGCAAGATTTTTTCCTTTCTGACCCCACATGGTGTTGAAATCTCTCTCTCTCTCTCTCTCTGTGTGTGTGTGTGTGTGTGTGTGTGTGTCTGCAAGTTCCAGTAGGGGAGTGTGTGTGTACCATGCGGTCGGCCACACACACACACACACACACACACAGGTGATAATAAGGGGAAGGGAAGGAAGGGAAGGAAGAAGGGAGGAGGAGGAGGAGGAGGAAGGGAGCCACAGCAACGCGAAGAACGTGAGGTATTTGGAGGAGGAAGAGGAGGGAAGGAAGGGAGGGAGGAAATTTCTCCCTCCCTCCACTTTCCCTCCTCCCTCTCCCTTTTCCCTCCATAAGTTTAATTAATTTACAAAACATGGAGGGAAAAGGGAGAGGGAGGAGAAAGGGAGAGGGAGAAAGCGAAAGGTAGGAGGAGGAATGGAAGAGAGGGAAAGGGACAGGAGGGAAGAAGGGAAGGGAAGGGAAGGGAGAGAAAGGAAAGGTCAGGCAATGAATGAAGGAAGGGAAAGGAAAGGAAGGTGAATGAAGTCAGGGAAAGGAAGGAAGGGAGGAAGAGAATGGGGAATAAGGAAAGGGAGGGAAAGGGAAGGAAGGGAGAGGAAGATAATGTAATAGAAGGAAGGAGAAGAAAGGAAAGGAAGGAAAGGAAGGAAGG
Source organism: Eriocheir sinensis (assembly GCF_024679095.1). NCBI lineage: Eukaryota > Metazoa > Arthropoda > Malacostraca > Decapoda > Varunidae > Eriocheir > Eriocheir sinensis. The sequence goes on from NC_066537.1 coordinate 6,051,044, forward strand.
GAAAGGAAGAGAAGCAAAGGAAGGAAAGGAAAGGAAGGAAACGAAGGGAAGGAAAGGAAGGAAAGGAAAGGAAGGAAAGGAAAGGAAAGGAAAGAAAGGAAAGGAAGGGAAGGAATCAAAGGAAAGGAAGGAAGGAAGGAAAGGTAAGAATGAGAGAATAGGAATAAAGAGAAGGAAGGAAGGAAGGATAAGGGAGAACGAAGGAAAGGGAAAGAAAGAGAAGGAAAGGTAAGGAGGGAGAGAAAAAGGGAGATAAGGAGGGAAGATAATGGAGTTAGGTAATGGGTGGAAAGGGAGGGAAGAAGGAGGGAGGAGGTGGAGGTATTGGAGGAAAGAGGGAGGAAGGAAAGCACTCAGGCCTGTCAGAGGAGGAGGAAACATGAAACTTATTCCCTCCACCTCTTCCTCCTCCTCCCTCCCTTCCTCCCTCTTCCTCCATTTCGTTTCCTTCCTCTCCCTCCTTTTCCTTACTTCCTCCCTTAATTTTCTTTCTCTCCCTCTCTTCTTCCTTCCTATCCATCTCTTCTTTATTTTTTTCTCCCTTCCTAATTTTCCTCCCACCTTCCTCTCCCTCCTTTTCCTTACTTCCTTCTTTCTCTCCCTCCTTTTCCTAACTTCCTCTCTCCCTTTCCTTCCTCCATTTCCTTTTTTCTCTCCCTACTTCCTTTACTCTTCTTTCTTTCCTCCCTTCTTTTTCTTCTTTATTCCTTTTCTCCCTCTCCTCCATTTTCTACCTCCCTTCTTTTCTCCTTCCTTCTCCCTCTCCCTTTTTCTCTCCTTCCCTCCATTTCTTCCTGTATTAGTCAAGTTACCAAAGAGAGAGAGAGAGAGAGAGAGAGAATTAAGCCTACCTTCTTTCTTCCTCCTTTCCCTCCATACCTAATCCTACTTCCTGTTGTTTTCTCTCTCTCTCTCTCTCTCTCGGGATAATATGGGAAAAGAAAGGAAAAGGAAGATGAGAGAGAGAGAGAGAGAGAGAGAGAGAGAGAGAGAAGGGACAGGAAGCAGTAGGGTGTGACGATATCTCTCCCTCCCTTTACCTCTCTCTCTCTCTCTCTCTCTCTCCAAACATTTGCTCACACTTGAAATGGTTCCTGAGAGAGAGAGAGAGAGAGAGAGAGAGAGAGAGAGAGAGAGAGAGAGAGAGACCTCAACTCTTCCTTCCTTCCGGCCAGTCTCTCTCTCCCTTTCCTCTCCCTCCTCCCTTCCTTCCTTCCTCTTTTCCTCCTCCGGCCCCTCCCTTCCTTCCTCCCTTTGTTCCTCTTCTCTCCCTATCTAGAGAGAGAGAGAGAGAGAGAGAGAGAGAGAGGATACTTGGTGATTTTTTTCTCTCCATTTTTTCGTTCGGCTGAAGAGGGCAGATGGAGGGATGGAGGAAACTCTCTCTCTCTCTCTCTCTCTAACAGGTGGGCAGTTTCTTTCATCCTTCACATAATACCAAGATTCCCTCCATCTCTCCCTCTCCTTTCTTCTCTCCTTCCCTCCATTCCTCCTTTCTTCCCTCCCTCCTCCTCCTCCTCCCTTCCCTTCCCTTCTTCAGGACAACGGGATGGGCTTTCAGAAGAGGAGGAAGAAGAGGAGGAGGAGGAGGAGGAAGGGTTATCTGATGGACAGGTAGAGAGAGAGAGAGAGAGAGTTATAAGGGAAAGGAAGCAATTACGTTCTTAAACATACAAAATAACTTACATCTCTCTCTCTCTCTCTCCCTTTTCCCTCCATCTCTCACATCTAACATACCGTGACGCAACCCCCCACTCTCTCTCTCTCTCCACATGGTAGGTATGAAAGGGAGGGAGCGGGAGAGAAAGAGGGAGGGAGGGAGAGGGATAAAATAGGTTAGGTTCAATGGAGGGAATCCTGGTGGTGGCCTCTCTCTCTCTCTCTCTCTCTCTCTCTCTCTCTTCGCTTGTCTCACTCTCTCAAAATTCAAACTAGACTTCTTACCAAAATTAGAGAGAGAGAGAGAGAGAGAGAGAGAGAGAGAGAGAGAGAAAGAGAGAGAGAGAGAGAGTTTCCTCCGTCCTCTCTCACCTCTCCCTTCTCTCCACCCCTCCTCATGGGACCACAAATTCCCACGGACGGAGAGAGAGAGAGAGAGAGAGAGAGAGAGAGAGAGAGTGGGGATTACTCTTTCATTTCCCGGATTTATCTTTTCCTCTCTCTCTCTCTTTCCCTTCGTTCTCACACTCTGTACCCTCGCCCTTCCCTTCTTCTTTCCCTTCCCTCCTCCTCCTCCTCCTCTTCCTCCCCAACAAAGGTTCATTAAAGGTCTGTTGATTAAAGTAGACAGCTGGTGATGATGGTGGTGGTGGTGGTGGTGGTAGTGGTGGTGGTGGTGATGATGATGGTGGTGGTGATGGTGGTGGTGGGTGATTTTTTTTCCACTTCATATTTCTTTTTTTGTTAGGGATCTTTGCCCCATATGTTTCTCTCTCTCTCTCATTTCCCTCCCCTTTCTTCTCCCTTCTCTACCTTTTCTTTCTTTTTTTCTTCTCTCCCCCTCCTATTTTTTCCTCTTTACTCTCTCCCTTTTCTTCCCTCCTCAACTCTCTCCTTCATTTCCCTCCCTTTTTTTCTTCCTTCTCTACATTTTCTTTCCTTTCACTCCCCCTTGCCTTCCTTTCCTCTCATTTTTTTTCCTCTTTATTCTCCCTATCCTTCATTTCCCTCCCTTTTCTTTCCTTTTTATCTTCCTCACACTCTCCCTTACCTCCCTTCCTCTTCTCCTTCATTTCCCTTTCTTTCCCTCCCCCACCTCATAATCCACCCTCCCTCTCCCTTTCTTCCCCCACCACATAACCCCCCCATCCCTTACCTCCCTTCCTACTTAATTTTCCTTTTCTTCCTGTCCCTCCCTTTCTTTCCCTCCCCCACATCACAACCCCCCCTCTATCTCCATTTCTTCCCCCACCACATAACCACCCCCTCTCTCCCTTTCTTCCCCCACCTCATAACCCCACCCTCCCTCTCCCTTTCCTTCCCCCCCGAATAACCACCACAACTCTCCCGTTCTTTCCCCACCTCATAACCCCACCCTCTCTCTCCCTTTCTTCCCCTACCACATAACCCCACCCTCCCTCTCCCTTTCTTTCCCTCCCCCACCACATAACCCCCCCACCTCTCTCTCTCTTCCCCCATCTCATAACCCCACCCTCTCTCTCCCTTTCTTCCCCCACAACATGACCCCACCCTCTCTCTCCCTTTCCCTTCCCCACCTCATAACCACCCCCTCTGTCTCTCACCCTTTCTTCCCCCACCACATACCCCCCTCATCCCCCTCCACCCCCCCTTACCTCTTTAGTCCACGGCCCCTTGACCAGCTCCGGGTTGACAACTTTGTGCCATCTCTGTTGACACTGCACATCGCTACGGTCCAGGAACCAACCCGCGATGACCTCCCACTTCTCCCCGTGCTGCTCCACCAGGCCCTTCAGCTTCTGCGGGGGGTGGAGAGGTGGAGGTGCAGGGTTAGTACTGGGTGAAGGTGGGAAGATAGACGGGGAAGGGGAATGGAAGGAGGGAGAGAGTAGAAGAAAGGAAGGAAGGTAGGAAGTGAATTGATGAAGGAGAGGCTGGAAGGGAGAGAGGGAGAGAAAGAGAAAGTGGTGGAAGAAGGGAGGAGGTGGATACAAGGGAAAGATGGAAGGGAGAGGAACAGAACAAATGGAAGGAAGAGGAAGGGAGAAGGACGAGTAGGAAGAGGAAGAAGGGTAGGTGAAGAAGAGGGAGAGAAAGTGGAAGGAAGGAAGGAAGGAAGGAGAGGATGGAAGGGAATGACACACAGAAAGATAAACAAAAAAAACAGGAAGAAGAAATGAAGCAAGGAAGGAAGGGGAGAGGAAAAGAAAGAGGAAGAGGAAGAAGAGAAGATAAGGTATGGGAAAGAGAGGAAGAAGAGGAAGAGAAGATAAGGTATGGGAAAGAAGAGGAAGAAGAAGAGGAAGAAGAGAAAATAAGGAATGGGAAAGAAAGAAGAGTAAGAAGAAGAGTAAGAAGAAGAAGAGAAGATAAGGTATGGGAAGAAAGAGGAAGAGGAAGAGAAAGAAGGAAAAGAAAGAAGAGAAGATATGGAATGGGAAAGAAAGAAGAGAGGAAGAAGAGGAAGAGGAAGGAGACCAGGTAAGGTGTGGGAAGGTAAGAGGAATGGTTAGGTAGGTAGGGAGGTAGGTAAGAGGGCGTGGGTGGAAGGGTATTGTAAGGTAAGACAAAAGAAGGGAAGGTAAGGAGAGGTAAGGGTTAGGAAGGGAAGGGAAGGGAAGAAAGGTGGAGAGGAAGGGAAGGTTATGAATGAAGAAAGAAGAGGGAGAAGGAAGGGAAGGGAAGGGAAGGGAAGGGAAGAAAGGAGAGGGAGAAGGAAGGGAAGGGAAGGGAAGGGAAGGGAAGAAAGGAGAGGGAGAAGGAAGGGAAGGGAGAAAAGAAGGAAGGGAAGGAAAGAGGGAAGGGAAGGGAAGGGAAGTGAAGTGATGGGAAGGTTATATGAATGAAGAAAGGAAGAGGGAGAAGGAAGGGAAGGGAAAGGAGGAAAGAAGGAAAGGAAGGTTGTGAGAAAGAAGAGAGGGGAGGAGGAAGGAAGGGAAGGGAAAAAGATAGGTAGAGGAAGGAGAGAAAGGGAGGAAAAAGGAAGGGAAAGGGAGGAAGAAAAGGGAAGAAAAGGGAGGAAGAAAGGAAGAGAAGGGAAGGAAAAGTAGGGAAAAAGAGAAGGAAGGAAAAGGAGAAAAAAGGGAAGGAAAGGGAGGAAGAAAGGAAGAGAAGGGAAGGAAAAGTAGGGAAAAAGAGAAGGAAGGAAAAGGAGAAAAAAGGAAGAGAAGGGAGGAAGAAAAAGGAAGGGAAGGGAAGGAATGGAAGAAAAAATTATAGAAAGAGAAGAGAAAGGAGGGAAAAAGTAAGAAATGCTTAATAATAATAATAATAATAATAATAATAATAATAATAATAATAATAATAATATTTACACAATCTTATATTTTTTTCCCTCTTCTCTCTCTCTCCCTGTTATTCTTTCTCCACTCTTCCACTTAACCTCCTCTCATACCTGTTTCTCCCCTTCCCTCCTCCTCCTCCTCCATTCTTTCTCTCCAACCTCTCTCCTCCACCCTTTCTTCTCCTTTTCTCCCCTCTTCCCTCCCTCCTTGTCCCTTTCATCTTCCCTCCACCCCCTCCTCCTCCTTCTCCATCCCAGCTATTCATCCTTCCTCCTCCTCCTCCTTCTTCCTTCCTTTCCTTTCTTCTCTTCCTTCGTAAAAATAATTCAGAGTCCGGTTGCCTTTCTTCTCTCTCTCTCTCTCTCTCTCTCCTATTCCCCCTTTCTCCTTCTTCCCATCTTCTTTTCTACATCAATTCCTGTCTTTCGCCTCTTCCTCATCCTCTCCCCTTCCCTATATCTCTTCCTCTTCCTCCCCTCTTCTTCCTATCATTATCCTTCTCACACTTCCTCTTTTCTCTCCTCTCTCCACTTCCCCTTCTTCCTCTTCTTCAAATACAAATAAGAACATAACTTGGGAGTCTGCACACACCGTCCCGACCCTTCTACCCTTTCTCTTTTTTTTTCCTCACTTTCTTCCCCTCCCCTCTCTTCCATTACCCTTCTTATCATCCTCCCTTTCTCTCTCCCCTCGTCCTCAGCTTCCCCTTTTCTCTTCTACCCTTTCCCCTCCTACTTTCTGCCCCTTCTTTCCCCTCCAGTTACATCGATCACCTCTTATCCTTCCTTTCTCCCTTTTCACTTCCCTTCCCTCCAGATTACTCCCCTTCTCTTCCCCTTCCACTCACCTCCTCCTCCTCCTCCTTGTTGACCAGTTTCTCTCTCTCTCGTTCCCTCCCCTCATCCCCCTTCTTCCCCTCTTTCCAGTTCGCTCCCTTCATACTTTTCCCCTCTTTCTTATCTCCTTTTCCTCCCCTTCCACTCACCCTCATCCTCCTCCTCGTTGACCAGTTTATCTCTCTCCCCTTCCCTTCCCCTCTCTCTCCAACTCATCCCCCTTCCTCCCCTCTTTCCAGCTCACTCACTTCCCCTTTCTCCTCTCCTCCACCTCCTCCTCCACTCACCTCATCCTCCTCCTTGTTCCACCGCCCCTTGTTGACCAGTTTCTTGAGGCGGCCGCCCACCCCGCTGGTCCCGCCCCCGACTTCGCCATCCAGGGAAGAGCTCTCCTCGTACTCCTCGTCGCTGCCCTCCTCCGCCGAGCACCAGTCCTCCTCCGTCACCACCAGCGTGTGCCCGACGATGCCTGGGCTGGTGCTGCAGTCGGCGGGGTTGGTGCCCTCGATGGTGTCGGTAGGGGTGATGGTGGTGGTGGTGCTGGGGTTGGGGGAGAGAGATGGGTTTGGTTAGGTTTGGTTTTGGTGGTGAGGTTGTGGTAGTAGTAGTAGTAGTAGTAGTAGTAGTAGTAGTAGTAGTAGGAGGAGGAGGAGGAGGAAACATGGAAAGGAAGAAGAGGAGGAAAAAGGGATGGAGTATGAGGGATAGAACATAGGAGGAGGAAGAGAGAAGAAGAAGAAGAAAAAGAAAAGGGGGAGGCGGAGGAGAAAGTAGTAGTAGAAGTAGTAGAAGTAGAAGAAGAAGAAGAAGAAGAATTAGAAAAAAAAGTAAAATGAAAAAAATCTTAACAATAATATCAAGAGAGAGAGAGAGAGAGAGAGAGAGAGAGAGAGAGAGAGAGAGAGAGAGAGAGAGAATGTGTAACGTACGCTAATGGCTCCTTATCGCTTGTCTAAATATTTGTCGAACAATCTTAAGAACTCCATTACAAGAGGAGGGGGAGGGGGAGGAGGAGGAGGGGAGGAGGAAAGAGGGAGGGAAAGTGGAAGGAAGAAAGATGGTGGTGATATGTTTTGTCAAGGAGAGAGAGAGAGAGAGAGAGAGAGAGAGAGAGAGAGAGAGAGAGAGAGAGAGAGAGAGAGAGAGAGAGAGAGAGTGGTGGTGGTGGTGGTGGTGGTAGTAGTAGTAGTAGTAGTAGTAGTAGTAGTAGAGAGGAGGAGGAGGAGGTTAACACATAAGAAAAAGAAGAAAAAGAGAAAAAGAAATAAAACTAACTGAACAATATGAAAGTTTGAGAGAGAGAGAGAGAGAGAGAGAGAGAGAGAGAGAGAGAGAGAGAGAGAGAGAGAGAGAGAGAGAGAGAGATATCCCTCCTACATAAATTCAACCTCTCCAACAAAACTAATAATAATAATAATAATAATAATAATAATAATAATAATAATAATAATAATAATAATAATAATAATAATAACGAGGCGATAATTAAGGACAAATAGACAAAGGGTCATATTTTCTTTACCCAAAAATTTGAAACCCATAATTAAGTTAAATGGACCCTCTCCCCCTCTCTCTCTCTCTCTCTCTCTCTCTCTCTCTCTGGCACGCCATTGTATTCGTTCATTCGTGAGAGCGAGAGCGAGAGCGAGAGCGAGAGAGAGAGAGAGAGAGAAGCATCAGGTGACGGAGGAGGGGGAGGAGGGGAGGAGAGGGAGAGGGAGAGGCAGGTGTGAAAAAGGTGTTGAAGTCCTTTTGTGATATTTAAATCGATTTCATGGTAGTAGTAGTAGTAGTAGTAGCAGCAGTAGTAGTAGTAGTAGTAGTAGTGTTCCTCTCTAATATGAAAAGAGAATGAGGGAAAAAGAAAATGAGGAGAAAGAAGAGAAGAGGGAAAGAGAATACATGAGAGGAAGAGAAGGATGAAGAGAAGAAGAGGGAGAGATGGATGATAAAAATGGAGGAAGAGGAGAAATGAAGAAGAGAGACGGGAGAAAGAGAGGGAGAAAAGAAGCAGAAAAGAGGAGAAGGGGGAAGGAAAGAAAGGGAAAAAGGAGAAAGGAAGTAAATAAGAAGGTATAGAAGAAGGGGAAGGGAAAGAGAGGAGAGAATAATGAATAGTAGAAGTAGTAGTAGTAGTAGTAGTAAGCGTGACAATATGGCGTCTACACACTTCTTTGCACCTGGTCTCCCCCCCCTTCTTCCTCCTCCTCCTCTCCCCCTCTCTTCCCACCCTTCCTTCCTCCCTACCACACGCGCCCTTCCCCTCACACCCTCATCTTCCCTTGGTCATATAATCCTTCCCTTCCTTCCTACCTTCTTCTCCTCTTTCCTCCCCTTCCTTTCCCCCCTCTTTATCCTTTCTCCTGTCCTCTTCTTCCATTTCCTCTTTATTCTCTTTCTTTCCCTTTCCTTACTTCCTTTCTACTTCTTTCCTTCCTCTTTACTCCCTTCTTTTACTTTCCCTTCCCTTTCTTCTCTTTCCTTGCTTCCTTTCTACTTTCTTCTCCTCTCTTTCCTTATTTCCTTTCTACTTCTTCTTCCTCTCTCTTAATTTCTCTTTCACCTCCTCTCATCTAATTACCTTCATTTCTCCTTCCGTTCTCCTATCTCTCTCTCTTCTTTACTTCTTTTCCTCCAGTTTTTTTTATGACATTTTTTCCTCTTCCCCTTTTCCTCCCCTTCACTTCCATACCTTTTTTTTAATACGTCTCTCTCTCTCTCTCTCTCTCTTCTCACTTTTCATAATAGTAAGAAAACTACTACTACTACTACTACTACTACTACTACTACTTCTACAGCGCTAGGAGAGTTCATAATATCGGGGTTGGACAGGTGATGTGGTGGTGGTGGTGGTGGTGTGACCCCTGGTCCCCCCCCCCCCCTCCCTCCCTCCTCCTCCCCTTCTTCCTCATTCCCTTCCTCCCCCCTCCGTCTCCTCCTCTCTCTCCCCCCTCCATCTTCCGTCC
>NC_066537.1:6062267-6109767 GCF_024679095.1 Eriocheir sinensis
TCTATTTTAGTCACGTATTTGTGCATTAGTTTATACATATGTAGATGCATTTATTTACCTATGAATTTGGGATTAAGATAGTGATAGTAGTAATAGTAGTAGTAGTTAGCATTAGAAAAATAATAAAGAAAAAGGAAGAAAGGGAAAACATGACAAGAAAAAGAAAAAAAATAATTAAAGAAAGGAAGAAAGATACATAAGACAAAGACAGCTATACCACAAAGACCAATGAATATAAATAACTTTTTGCTAATACATCCGTTCAACGAATTGCAATGACTCCAGCGTGACAGAGAGAGAGAGAGAGAGAGAGAGAGAGAGAGAGAGAGAGAGAGAGAGAGAGAGAGCACGTGGCTGACATATGCACAAAGAAAAAAAGAAGAAAAAACACGTGACCTCTGCACAAGCTTGATGGATGAGAAACGTGACCAGGGAAGAAAATAATAATAAAAAATAAAGATAAATAAGATACATAGCAACGAACACGTGGACAGACAGACAATAACTAAAACAAAAAGAAAAATAATAACAGGGTAAACAGGAAGAATGTAAATAAAGAAAAGGGAGGAAAAGGCAAGAGCTGAAAAGTGAAAGGGAAGGGAAAGAAAAGGTAGATAAAAGAGGATGGAAGGAAAATTAATAGGAGGAAAAGGAAGGATGGAAAGGGAAGTGCAGTTAAGGAAAAGGTAAAGAATTAAGAATCGCAAATAAAAGACGAACAAATAAGTAAATAAATAGAGAAATAAAACCATGAAAAAAAAAAAGCTAATAAGAAATGTGACTCCGTGCCTAATATAAGAAATCACATTATCATTATTATTATTAGCCTCTGCATCTATTTAATTATTTTTAGCTTCCAATTCTCTAAAAGGCAAAAGAACAAATTTACCCTCTACTATGAAAAGAGAATGAGGGAAAAGGAAAAAAAGAGGAGACAGAAGAAGAGAAGAGGGAAAGAGAAAACGTGAGAGGAAGAGAAGAATGAAGAGAGGAAGGGACAGAAGAGGAAGAGATGGATGATAAAAATGGAGGAAGAGGGGAAATGAAGAGACGAGAGAGAGGGAGAAAAGAAAGGAAGCAGAAAAGAGAAAAAGGGGAAGGAAAGAAAGGGAAAAAGAAGGGAAGTAAATAAGAAAGTATAGAAGAACGGGAAGGGAAAGAGACGAGATCATAATGAATGGGAATAGGCTAGGAAGTAAAGACAACCCTTATCACAAGCTGTTATCAGGAAGCCATTAGTCACTGAGGCTTATTCACTCCTTTATGTGCTGAGTAAATGAATGTGAGACGCTAGAGGGATAAAATAATACATATACTTATAAAAGGTGAGAGTATAAGGTGTTTGTTGAGGGATTAAGACATTACTAGGCTAAGTAAGAAAGACATCCTTAGCAGACACTCTTATCAGGAAGTTATTTGTCATTGAGGCTTATTCACTCCCTTATGGGCTGAGTAAATGCATGTAAGATGATAGAGGATGGAGGAAGAGAAGAAAGGTGGAGAGAAAAAGAATGTAAGGTAGAAGAAAGGGAGAGAGAGAGAAGTGGAGGGAGAGGTGGAAGAAGATGGAGAGAAAGATAAGAGAATAAAGAAGGAGAAGAGAAAAGGGAGAAAGAAAACGTTCGTAAAGAAGAAAAACTGAGGGACAAGAAGACGAGAAGAGGGAGAAGAATAGAAAGAAGAGAAAGGGAAGAAAATAATACATATACTTATAAAAGGTGTGAGTATAAGGTGTTTCCTGAGGGACTAAGGCATTGCTAGGCTAGAGAGTAAAACATCCTTATCACACGTTCTTATCAGGCAAGCTATTAGTCACCAGGGCTTGTTCACTCCTTTATGGGCTGAGTAAATAAATGTAAGATGATAGAAAGATAAAATAATACCTATACTCACACATGGTGGTGAATATTTATAAGGGAAACTAATGAATCTATGAAATATCTAAAACAAGGGAAGGTCCATTATCATTATCACTGTTATCTCGTTCTTACTCACTCTCTTCTCTCAATGGCACTATAGAGAGAATACTTGTGCTCCTATTAGGCTACACGTGGTGGTTAATTTATAAGGGAATGTAAACTGATCCATCTATGAAATTACAAGACAAAGGGAGGTATTATCATTGTTATCATTTGTCGCGTTCTACTGCATTCTCCTCTCTCACACTAGTTCGTGATAAAGATGATGGCTACCAAGATACAGTTGATATATATAAAGGTAAGTATACGCAGAAATCTAGCTATGCACACGAGGAAAATGTCAGACCAGGGAAAACTTCAGGAATTCATCTGACACTTTAAACTTTCTAACACACAAGTTCATGAAGTAGAGAATGATTAAGAAAGAGGTGATATAAGGTGGAAAAACAACACGATATAATGATGAAGGAAATGACTGCAGGAAAAAGAGAACTAGAGGGATAGGGAAAGTATGGAAAATGTGAAAAAGGAACACATGGGTAATTTTTTTTATCTTCCTCTCTCAAAAATAAGTTCGTGGATAGATAACGATAAGGAAAAAGGTGTCCTGAGTTTAAAAAAAGTAAATATAGGAAAAAAGAACATTAGAAGAACGAGAAAATGACAGAAAACGTAGAGAAAGGATCACATGGTCAACTTTTTATCTTCCTCTCTCAAAAATAAGTTCGTGGATAGATAACGATAAGGAAAAAGGTGTCCTGAGTTTAAAAAAAGTAAATATAGGAAAAAAGAACATTAAAAGAACGAATAAAAGATAAAAAACGTAGAGAAAGGAACACATGGTCAACTTTTTTTATCTTCCTCTCTCAAAAATAAGTTCGTGGATAGATAACGATAAGGAAAAAGGTGTCCTGAGTTTAAAAAAAAGTAAATATAGGAAAAAAGAACATTAGAAGAACGAGAAAATGACAGAAAACGTATAGAAAGAAACACAGTCAACTTTTTATCTTCCCACCTATAGATAAGTTCGTGGATGAGAATAATAAAAAAGAAATGAGATAATGTAAGTGGTAAAGAAGAAAATACAGCAAAAAAGACAAATAGAGGAACGAGGAAAGGATAGAAAAACAAGGACAAACAAAGAAACACATGGGCCACTTTTTAACTTTACTCTCAAAATAAGTAAATAAATAAATAAGAAGTTAGTAGACAAAACAATAGCAAGGAAATTGAAAACGGACAAAAAAAAACAATAAGGAAAGTGAAAAAAAATTAAGCTTACGAAATACAAGGGAAAGAATGACGATAGCAAGTTTGACAAGCCACAAGGTAACACACACACACACACACACACACACACACACCACTAACAAAATCAATAACCACATGACCACACAGCATCTAAAAACACAAATACACCATGAAATAAGGGAGAAAAAGAGCCGGGTGAGGGAGACTAAGGAAAGGGAGACCACCTAACCTAATCTCCCTTCCTAACAGATCCTACTTAACCCACAAACAATAACAGCAAGGACCAGAACAAACACCATCTAAAAAATATATATAACCATGGAATAAGGATGAAAATGCCCCATGAGGGAGAATAAGGTAAGGGAGGCTTGCTAACTTAATCTCCCATCTTCCCAGCCTGTTTGTCACCCTATATATAGTGACAGCAAGCACAAGATCACGTAGGACCTAAAAACACAAATAAACGATAGAAAAAGGGAGTTAATACTCGAGAAAGGGAGACTAAGGAAAGGGAGCATACCTAACCTAATCTCCCTTATTTCCACCCTGTTACAGTCAACCAACATTCAATAACAGCAAGCACAAGAACACATAGAACCCAAAAACACAAATAAAACATCGAAATAGGGAGAAAACATCCTGGAAAGGGAGGATAAGGAAAGGGAGCATACCTAACCTAATCTCCCTTCTTCACACCCTGTTTTACTCAACCAACATACAATAACAGCAAGCACAAGAACACAGAGAACCTAAAAACACAAATAAAACATCAAAAAAGGAAGAAAACAGCCAAGAAAGGGAGGATAAGGAAAGGGAGCATACCTAACCTGATCTCCCTTCTTCAGACCCTGTTATAGTCAACCAACATACAATAACAGCAAGCACATAAACACAGAGAACCTAAAAACACAAATAAACAATGGAAAAAGGGAGAAAATAGCCGAGAAAGGGAGAAAAAGATGCGTGACGGAGCCCAGCCATTCCGTCTCCCTCCCTTCCCAGCTGATCTCCCTCACCTCCCAGGCCCGTGCTCTCCTTATCTCCCTTTTCTCACCTCTGGGCGGCGTTCTGAGACATTATTCCCGGCTCGGAGGCTTCCCGCTCATGGCAGCCGCGAGCATGCTAGTTTAGGCGCACTGTCTCCCGCAATCACCACTAAAAATCCAATATAAAGTCAGAGAGGCCGCGCGTCACCACTCCGGGATTAGATCAACATGGCGCTTGTATTTTGGCGCGCAAACCTCACAGTGGAAGGACCTGCGCGCTGATTGGCTGCCCCGGAGGTCGAGCTGAGCGGTGATTGGCTGCCCGGCCCCCCGAGCCACCCGCTGATTGGTTGCCTGCTGGATGTGCGCACGCAGCTCACCTCTCCCACACCTATTTACTTATTTATTTGTGTATTTCAACCTATCTCTCCCTTGTTAGTAAATTGCTATCTTGATATTAACTTTTTTGGTTGCTTTTTTGCTCAAGATTTTGGGTCTAATGAAGGTTTATAAGGGGTTATAAGTGCCCCGGCATCATTGGAACACGCAGCTTTCCGGGCAGGCTTCTGAAAGGGTGTAAATACTCCTACCCACGGGGCGGTGACGTCACGGCCCACCTGGATACACGGCACGGCCACCACGCCGCCCTGCCACGCCGCGCCCCGGCCCAACCTTGACACCCGGCCACCCAGGGGTCAACAGCCAAAGACAAACTCAGAATACTTATCAAACAAATAGCTTATATTCGATTTGCAACACAATATATATATATATATATATATATATATATATATATATATATATATATATATATATATATATATATATATATATATATATATATATATATATATATATATATATATATATATATATATATATATATATATATATATATATATATATATATATATATATATATATATATATATATATATATATATATATATATATATATATATATATATATATATATATATATATATATATATATATATATATATATATATATATATATATATATATATATATATATATATATATATATATATATATATATATATATGTATATATATATATATAAGATCTACATGTATTATATGCCATTAGTTTGATTGTTAAAGTTCTTGTACGAAGACAACGGAGGGAATTCACGTCGACATAACTGTTAAGATTACCTTCATAAATGTAGTGAATAACGTCTTCACAAAATTTTACATGCCTCGATCACGGCGAGGCGACATTACTCACCAGGATGGCATGAAATTTCATGGAATTCTGAGTTGCAACAATCAGTGAATTATAACATGAGAAAACAGTGCATGTGGCACTTCATTTGCAATAGAGCTTATATTTTGTTCCATGCACTGCCTTTACTCTTAAAACAATTGATTATCCACAGAATGTCTCAATTGAGATAGTCATCCTACATATATTATACCCTCGACAAAAGCCATGGAGCAAGGAACGAGCATGTAGGAATCTAGAGGCCGCGTCCCTGGGAGGGCGTGGAGGCCTTGGGATGAGGCGGTGCCCCCGGAACAGGTTTGGCCTCCGGGAGCAGGTGGTGCCCTTGGAGGTGTGTGGCGGGTGGGGGGCACGTAGGCGGCGCCCTTGGGAAGTAACTAATGGGTATGTTCGCCGCCAATCTGTACGCACCGTTCAGTTTAGTAAATACTTTCGAAAAAGAAAGACTTGTGAGGTAAGATTGATGTCTCCTTAGCGATGACACACACACACACACACACACACACACACAACTACCTGACTGATTGGTTGAATAAATGATTGGTTGCAAGGTTGATTAGTAGATATATAGGCTGATTGACTGCATGGTTGATTGATTTTTTTGGTGAAGTTAAGTATATATAGTTTTGTTAGGAAGTTTTTTTTTTGTGTTGTGTTGTTGGTATAACTTTCAAGAACTTTTATTTTTGTCAAGCATGTGTAGCAGATTAATATGTTTGATAGAGCTCTATGATAGGGAGGGAAAGGCGACGAGCACCCCAACGTACTAATACCCCCATTGACAACTTCTAAATATGTCGGTAGAATCAAGAACTGTAGCGAGCATGACTTTTTTGGGGGGGTATTTCGTGCATGCCGCGCAACCACCCAGACGGCGGGTAGAGAGATGCCCAATCCTTCAAGTGGAGGCCCAACAACGGGGCTGGGGTGACGGAGAGAGCCCAACCTTTCCACTCCCAATGAGCATGACTTAATTCTTCTCTTATATGGCCAATAACTTATTATAGCGGCAGTGATCAGCGCATAGTAGGCCTATATTGATTCTCCTGCAGATATTGGATAAGGGCAATGGATGGATCGACGTCCTAATTAACTCTCTATTCATTTTACTTCTCTATATCCGTCTATCTATCCATCTATCTATTTATCTATATCTAGCCTTCATTTAACTCTATATTCAGTGCCACATATACAGTAAAACCATCAAAACCGAGCAGTCAGAATCGAAACAAATATACAAATAGCTTCCTCAGGTTCTAATAATGCCATATATGCAATTGTAATATTCTTCTTCCTAAACATGTCAGTTGTAGGGTAGGCTAATTACTATAGCTATATATAGGAGTTCACTGCAATGACAGTTCACCATTACAGAGAGTACAGTAACAAGAAAAATTAATAAGATGAATGAGATGATAAATAGACTGATATAAGTACGCTGACATGATATTCTTGATGTAATTAAAGAAACACTGGGGAAAGATAGATAGATAGATAGATAGATAAATAGATAAGTAGATAGATAAAAAAATATAGGTTGACCCTCTGAGCTATTGGTATAGATAGACAGATAGATACTGATACAGATAGACAGATAGAGATCATAATACAGAGATATAGACAGAAAGAAAGAGAGATGTATATACTGACTAGAAATAAGGAATAAAAGGATAAACTACAGAAAATGTCCTCGATAGCCAATAGATTTTAGGTCCGTATCCCTGATGTAAACAAACGTTCCTCCTGCCTTGTCCTCCTGTGTCCTGTCTGCCCCAACGTTCGCTCAGACCAACGGAGGCATTACATCACGCCTGGGACCAATTCCAAGGCGAGGAGGGACTACTAGACTGTCAAAACCTTCCACCACAATAACAACCACAGCGACCAGCGATTAATAACCACATCCAACCAACTTTCACCAGCCTCCTCCCTTCCCCTTTAACTCAGGTACGAAGAAGATGCCTTACTTTACCTTAAAATGCTGGGTTAATATAGAGTAGAGCTTAAGGTAATGTTAGTGTCATGTACTCTAGCTGCGCACTGCGTCGAGCTCATCTCCGTCACCTTAGCCTGTGATGGGGTAAAAAATATATTACTTCACGACCCAGGAACACAATTAGGCATTCAAATGTTTATTAAATGTGAGAAAATGTGCCGAAAGACCATAATGCTGATGATAATAATGACACTAGTAAAAGTAATATATAACCTCTAATGACGTTGACCTCTCTTTTGGCCACTCCTCTAAACACCTTTCTATAGGGGTGGTGATTGGTAGGCTTTTTTTCTCATTCTTCTTTTTTTTTCCCCTTGAGCTGCTTCCTACACTGCAAAATAAATCTGAATGACTCCTACTCCCTCCCCCTCTCCCCGCAAATAAATATTACGTGAAAAATGAAAAATCGTAGAAGAGAAACTACTATAAGCTCGGCAACTTAGAATGACTGTCTCCTCACACCACCCCATCAACTTGCAGAATGGACCAGAGAGAAGTGACGAAGAAGAGGAAGAAGAAATGGAGAGGAAATGAAGAGGAGGAGGGTGAGCGAAGACATGAAGAGGAAGAAGATTTGCAGTGGGTAAGAAAACAGAGAAGTGAAGAAGGAATAGAAAGAGAGAGAAGAGGAAGAGGAGACAGAAGACAGAGAAGAAGAGAAGGAAAAGAAAGAGGAGGAAAAGAAAGGGAGAATGAACAAGGAAGACTGAAAGAAGGAAGATATGAAAGAGAAATATTCAATGACCACAGAAAAGGAAAAGAAATTCGAGTGAGAGGAGAACGAGAAAGGGAGGAAGAAGGACATGAGGAAGAGGAAAGAAGATATGAAAGAGAGAACTCCTCCGACCACATTCCTTATCACCCTTCAGTCGCACCTTACCTAAAATGGAAGGTGTTTGTGAGAGGGAGTGAGAGCGTGCTGGGGGGGAGAGGCGTGAGGGAGGAGGAAGGGAGAGAGGAACACCCCTTCACATCAACACTGGATGGAGAGGAAACGAGGAATTTTTATGAGAGACTTACCAGACAGACAGACAGGCAGAGAGACAGAGATACAGACACACAGAGAGATAGTGAAACAGAGGAAGATAGTGACACAGATAGGGATAGTGAAAGCCACAGAAACACAGACAGACACACAGAAAGAGGCAGAAACAAAGATAGGGACAAACAGGAGGAAACAAACAGATACAGAGAAGGAGAAACAAACATAAACACAGATAATAACAGGCAGAGAGAAAGACACAGACACTCTCCAACAAACAGACAGAGAAAAGGATGCACAGACACCCATACAGACACACAGAAATCACCACCCAACACCCACACACCCACATACACCCCCACACCCCACGACATCCACACGGCCTTACGCTTCGCCGAGA
Source organism: Eriocheir sinensis (assembly GCF_024679095.1). Lineage (NCBI taxonomy): Eukaryota > Metazoa > Arthropoda > Malacostraca > Decapoda > Varunidae > Eriocheir > Eriocheir sinensis. Next base: position 6,071,050 of record NC_066537.1, read on the forward strand.
ACAACGACGTCACCAACTTAACTGCAATGCTCGACCAAGGCATGAGCGTCAACACAAAGGATGTATATGGATGGACACTTCTGATGGTGGCGGCCTGTGCTGGGGCGGTGGATGTCGTGCGGATGCTACTGGACCGCAAGGCACGAACTGGGTTTAGGGATGGGAAGGGAAACACCGCACTCTACCTGGCAACCATTAAGGGCCATAGGAGGGTGACGGAGATGCTCGTAAAGGCAAATAAACGCAAGATACCGGAAATAGTGGACGAGAGAGAGCGAAACGCCGAAGGGACGTCGTCGGAAACTGTAGAAGACGAGGAATATTTCTGCGACACTTGCGAGGTCACGGTTAAGAAACGGGAGAGCACGAAACACAAGGCATCCATCGTGCACCAGTTTAAGGCAGACTCAGGACCCGTTCGCACACATTACGGCATCCCACCGACCAACCGCGGATACCAGCTTCTCGTGGGGCAGGGCTGGGACACGGAGGGCGGCTTGGGCTCGGAGAAACAGGGGCAGAAGTTCCCTGTTAAGACTGTACTGAAGAGGGACAGAGAAGGGTTAGGGGCCGAAGGGGAGGCAAAAGCGAAGGCTAGGGTGACGCACTTTGGTCCAGGGGATGTGACGGCTGTTAAGAGGGGTAAGGAGGGGGATGCGAGGGTGGAGAGGGCGACGACACTGAGTAAGAGGGAGATGAGGAGGAGGAAGGAGAGGGAGCAGGAGGAGGAGGTGAGGTTACGGAGGATGCTAAATGAACCTGATTATTGATTTTCTTTTTACATCAAAGGAAGCAACTCAAGGGAAAAAAAATAAAATAATGAAAAAAGCCCACTAACCACTGCCCCATGTTCTCTCCTTCTCTTTCTCTCTCTATCATTTATCCCTGTCATCTAGGAATCATTATTAACCATATATTCATTAATTTGGGAAGGAGAGAGAGCACGAGGAGGAGGTGAGGTTACAGAGGATGCAAAATGAATGTAATTATTAATGCTTTTCCTCCCTCTCTCTCTTTCTCTCATTTTTCTATTTATTTGTCACCTGAAAATCATCATTAACTATGTATTCATAAACTTAGGTATAAAGTAAATTGCACATTATACAAAAAATAATAACTGCTCTGCTGATGTTATAAAATTATGTGTGTAATTAACTGAGTATAAACTAGCTTATTAATAAAGAGTTAGTGTTAAACATCATGATATGTTATTTTTCTGTTCCTGTCTCTGTGAATAGATAGGGATATGTGTATGAAATAATAATAGTAAAAGAATGTCTGCTGTGTTATGCTCCTAAAATAGAGAAGAATACAGTATGAACGGAAAAATTAAAGGTGCGAAAGAGAAACATCTTATTACTCCCACCATAGCCATAACCATTAATACTGCATTCCCTACAGAGCCACAACAGAAAGGAACCCAAAAAAGATAACTGGCAAAAAAACAAAAAAACAAAAAACAAAAAAACAAAAAACAAAAAAAAAAAACACATCTTTAGAACAAAAAATACCTACTACTACTACTACTACTATTACTGACACCTACTACTACTACTACTACTACTACTACTATTACTACTACTAAATAAGAAAAACACCCTATCACAGTACCACCACAAAAATAATAGCACCATCATCACCACCACCACCATCACTACCATTCCAGCATCACCACCACCACCACCACCACCTGTCACCACTACCATGGCCAAGAGTCCCGAGGTGATGCAACAGTACATGGAGGAGGTGGAGGAGGCGGCGGAGGAGGTGATGAGTGACCGCCAGGAAGTCATCACCCTCGACCGGCGACGCAACACCAACCGGGAGGCTCTGAGGCGGATGGCGGATGAGGGCAAGCCGGATGAGGCGCGGATGTGGATATGCGTGGGAAACATGTTCTTGCGGATGCCTCGTGGGTTTGTCAAGGAGAGCATTGAGAAGGGTAGGTGGATTAGAGGTAGATGAAGGGTAAAAAGTGGATGAAGAAGGGTGTAAAGTGGATGAGGAAGTTGGGTATATAGGTGGATAAGGAAGGGTCTTACAGTAGGTGGATGAGGAAGATTGTTTGGTGGATGAGAGGTGGGTGAGGAAGGAAGTATAAGGTGGATGAGGGTGGGAAGAGGAAGTTTTTTTGGTGGATGACAGTGGATGAGAAGGATCTACAGGTGGATGAGATGGGTGGGTGAGGAAGAATGTAAGGTGGATGAAGAAGGTTGAATAATAAATGGATGAGGGGTGGATCTCTCTCTCCTACCCTTTGCCTAAAAACCTAAGAATCTGTCATATAGCTACCAAATTAATGTCTGTAGCCTTAAAAAATTGGTGACAAGTCTTTTAAATGTTTCTCTTTCTCCCTCTCTCTCTCTCACACACTTTCCTCCTCTCTTTCTCTCCCTCTGACACTTATTCCCTCTCTCTCTCTCTCTCTCTCTCACACTTCCCCTTCTCAATTCTTCTCAATTACACACTCACTCTTTCCTCCTCTCTCTCTCTCTTTCTCTCTCTGACACGTACATATTCCCTCCCTCTCTCTCTTTCTCTCTCACACACACATTTATTACCTCCCTCCCTCCCTCCCTCTCTTTCCCTCAAACTCCCTCTCTCTCCCCCACAGAACAGAAACACCTTGACACTGAGATCAACAACCTTCGTAACGGGCTAAGAAGCAAGGTCAACAAACTCAATGATCTCGAACACAAGGACCCGACACTGGGCACCAACCTGAAGGCACTGTCCCAGGAGGAGTGGCAGGCCGTTAGTCAGGTGCTGGGGAAGTGAGGGGAAGAGTGAGAGTGAGGGGAGAGATGGGAAAGGGGAATGAGGGAATGTATCAAGGAAAAAGCACAAACTACCCCCTTCCAGCTCTCCCTTTTCATTCGTTTCTCCAGGGAAGTGAAGGTTAGGATACTGAGTCATGTTGGGGAAGTGAGGGAAGAGATTGAGGGGAAAGGAGTGAGGGGATGAAGGAGGGGAGAGTAAGCACTGTGGACCTATTGAACTAACTACCTCCTTTCTCTCCCTCTTCCTTCAGTGTGTTTTCTTCTCAAGGGGAAAGGAAATGGCTAAGGTGTCTCTCTTTGTTGGGGAAGTGAGGGAAGAGATTGAGGGTAAGGGAGTGAGGGGATGAAAGAGGAGAGTAAGCACTATGGACTTATTGAACTAACTACCCTCTCTCCTTTCTCTCAGTGTATTTTCTTCTCAAGGGAAAAGGAAGGGGGAAGGGAAGGGCTAAGGTTGTCTCTCTCTTTGTGCTAACCTTAAAAAAACTGTTGACGGCACTTGTAAAATCTATAAAAATCCAAAAAACCTACATTGTGCTTCATTTGCCCTTCCGTCAATGTTGTGTGTTTAAGAGTTTGGTATATATGTGTGTCTTCCTACATCATGTCGGGATCTAGAATGTGTTAGTATAGCATAATTAAATAGTGTCCCTTCCTACACTTGGTAAATATGATACAGAAATACTTACATGTCTGAATCTAGAATGTGTTAGTTTAGCATGATTAAATACTTTCTCTTCCTATAGTTGGTAAATATGGTGAAGTGATATAGAAATACTTATACATTAGAATTTAGATATGTATAGTATGATTAACCCGGTAGCAGCAGGGATCATGTTTCTTAATGGTCCCTCTAAGCGAGAAAAATGAGAACAAATCATCACTCACACAAACCATTTCATAATATATATCAATGCATTTGTGATCAGTTTATGTATCATCTATTTTTGGGGGTTTATATCATGGCACAAATTTGGCCTGTCGCTGCTACACAGTAAAGCCACAAATTTGGCCCATCGCTGCTACTGGGTTAAATAGTTAGGCAGGATCTAGAATGTGTTAGTTTAGTATAATGATTAAATAGTTTCTCTTATTATGGTTATCAAATATTATACAGAAATACATCAGAATCTAGAGTGTGTCAGTTCAGTATCATTAATAGTTTCCCTTTCTACAACAGCTGGTGAATATATGATGCAGAAATAAACCAATAAATACTACAGAAATACTTTATCAATATATGTACACAAATTTACATATACAGGGTAGGTTGAAATCTTCCATAAAAAAATGTCACGAAACTCAATACCAGAACCTGCCCCACTTTCTTTCTCTTTCCTTAATCAATCACAAGCAAGACAAGGCTAATACAAGGACTTCCACTCACCATGAACTTTGATAACATGAGGCGTTTAGCGTAAAATGAGTGACCAAATAATTTAATGTGGTTTCTGTTTTTGGTGGCAACACTGGCAGCATTGAAATCTTGCTCAGTCGTGGGGTGAAGCACGTCAAGGAAAAAGTGACCTAAGAGCGAGTGATTCATAGGTCCAATATTGCATGATTTATCAGTCGGTTGGCTGGTGTGGGGTGTGCAGAGTGGTGGTTGGTTTAAAACATGTTTTGCCCAAAACTGAACAAAAGGCGGGTCGCTCCTTCTACACTCTACACACATGGCTTGCAGTCCTTCCTCTACTTTTCCCTTCCACCTCAAGTACTAAATGTAAGGAAAGTCACACTGAGCACTGCCCATTCAATGCCCTTATCCCTGTGCTCCACTTACATGTCTTACAGTCATTGAGGGCTTTTATTTGTTTAATTTTTGTCAAGGAAATGTACAAATTAAATTGTACGTTAATGTACACACTATTAAAAAATTAACATAACGGCACAAATGCATTGTACTTCTCGGTGGCCGAGACAAACAACTCAGATGTCACAGGAAGGAAAATTTGGCGAACTTTGCATCTTTTTTTCTTTGAACTTCACAAGTCCGGGACAATACGTGTAAAGTGTCCTGAGCCTGGTGCGTGTCGTAGAACGGGCTGCTGCTGTTGCATCTGTGTGTTTATGTGCTTTGTGACACAAGACATCCTCACATTATTAACTGATGAGCATGACACTGACAGGCCAGACATCACTTCACTCTCACGGGGCAGGAAAGTAAACACAACTTACTGCCAACTGTAGGCCTGAAAACTGTCCCTTGTTGGCTGCACACACCGCCATCGTCCAGACTCCACACACTTACAAACATCCTACAACTGAGTCCCTGCAAGCTGCTAGTGTTCCTGCATTAAGTGGTCATTGAACTCCTTGACGCTGCCACACCGCACGGACACATTGTTGAAGTAGCAGAAGGCACACACGAGTGTTTTATCCGGGTGTTCCTTTTCTATGTGACTCTGCAGCTCCCCGGGTGAGTAACACAACTGTGGGCTACCTTTGTTCTCGTCCAGGCACCGCCCACACACTATGGAAGGAAACCCTTTGGCGTGGTACATGCTGGCGTCACCCTCACGCACCTCCCGGGACTCCTCCGACCCTGACACCTCCTGCAGCTCCTCTGCCGTGTCATCTGGGAGGGTGACATAGAAGACATTGTTCTCCCCAAACTCCTGACACTCGCTCTCGCCGCTCCCGACGCGCATCTTCTTGGTCTCCTCCTGAACCGCCTCCGTGGCCGCGTCCGTCTCCAGGGAGCGCTTGAGCCCCTTCTTGTTGGCCTTTCCGCTCCGCCGTCCCCGCAGGCTCTTAGGGAAGTCAATGTTTGGGCAGTAGGGGTCAGCAAGGTCTGTGACGGCGTATTTCCGCACCACGACTGAACCGTCCTGGGCCTGGAAGGTGCCATTCTTGGAGGAGGACGAGGGGGAGGTGGCTTCATGGAGGACTCGTAGGATCTGCCCTTGTCTGGCCAGCTCAAGGTCCTGCTCGGTGGCCACACGCGACACATCCTGCAAGCACTCCACCTTGTTGGCCATGTACCCGGGCAGTGTTATGGTCCTGTTGAAGTTGACGTAGGTTTTGAGGGGTACAGGGATCTTGGGGCACCAGCGAGCAGCCTCCGCCAGCACGCCCTCTAAGTCCACCAGCTGGCGTGTGGTGATGAGTGCCGCGAAGAGGTGTTTGCAGAGCTCCATCTGGCCGCGGTCGATGAAGGTGTAGCATGTGCAGGACCGCAGGTGGACGTTACAGATGTGCTCGTTGGTTGTCACGCTAGACCTCACACGCGGGGGGACGTACCGCAAGATCTCCTGCCGGTAGAGGTCGAGAGCGAGTGTCTTCAGGTGTGTGTTCTGTGTGTTGGTTCGGGCTGTCACATCCCCACTCGCCTCTTCCATCTGCATCTGTAACAGCTTCTTCGTGTGCGCCGGGTTGGTCAAGATGGGCACCTCCTCCTCATCCAAGTCCACATCGAGGTCATCGGACTGCTCCACCGCCACCGAGACAAAGCCGTGCTCCTCCCAGCCGGGGTGACACACCACGCCACCCACCTCGGATAGTCTCAGGGCTTTCTCGATGGCCAGGATCTCCCGGTCCTTGCGGTCGTCGAAGCCACCCTTGGCATCACCAGTGTGTTCGTCCTGGAAGATGCCGCGGTGCAGGACCTTGTTGAGCATCTTGACGACGTAGTGTGACATCCTCTTGTTCCTGGCGCTGGTGTCCGGCTCGTCCGCCTCCCTCACCTTCCTCTCCGGCAGGTGCTCGATGGACAACAACCCGTTCTTCCGGTAGGCACTCGGCACCCTAAACACCACCTGGCACGTGTACGAGTCGCTCCACGGCGTGTCGAACCACAATTTGTTGAGGAAGAAATTAAATCCCTCCTTGTTGGCGTGACTGATCAGTGGATCCGGGATACAGTTCATTATAAACTCCTTGTAGCTGTGCTCGAGCCTCTTCCTCATCTCATTGTTCCAGGCCATGAGGACGCACTTGAAGCCCAGCTCTATGGGGGCCAGGTACATGTGCATGCTCTCCAGGGAGCAGATCTGTGCCCTGACGGTCTCCAGGGTGTTGAAGTTGTACAGGGATGAGAACCACAGCATGTACGTGACGGCGTTCCTCAACTCGTTCTTGTTCTCGTGCTGCACCAACGGCTGGAGTTCGACCTTGGAGGAGCACGGCCGCGTCCAGAAGAACCCATTTTCGTCATTGTAGATGTGGAGGACTTTGGGATGTTTGCAGGCTGGGTCTCTGCAGGGAATATTCGCAGCGATCATCTGAAAGACCAGCATGTAGGTGTCCTCTGCTTCCTTATTGCACACCGCCGAGACCGCCACCTCCTCCTGCCCCGCCTGGTCATAGTACGTCACGTAGAGCGTCTTGAAGCACCCGTTCATGAAGTCTTCCTTGGAGTCGACCCCGATGACCTCCCGTCCCAGGTCGCGCAGGGCTAACAGATTTGCGTCAGTTGCCAGAATGATCCGGTACTCTCGGTTGAGGAGTTTATCACCTCGCTGGTAGTGCAGGATGTTCTCGAAATTCGTCTCAAGTACCTTTTCAGCCTTCCTCCAGTCTGAGCAGGTTGGGTTTGGGTCCTTCCTCCAGTTCATGGCGAGATGGAGATACTTCTTGTCGATGCTCTTACAGCGGCGCGTGATCTGCCCCAGGGCTTGCGAGGCGTTGCTGGGGTCCGAGGAGGGGAGCAACGGCATCTCCCTCTGCATGGAGTTATAGATCTCATGAGCGGTGGCATTTGACAGGATCCGCGCCTTGTCCCACACGTCGCGCTCAGTCCAGGTGGGTCGTTTCCGCTCCCCGACTGGCTCTAAGTGGTGGTAGAAGTCGTTGGTAGCCCCCTTGTACACCTTCCAAGCCTTAAGGTCCTGGTCAAGCTCAAACTTCAGCTTCCACTTGCATTTGAGGTGAGGATGGTGGATCTTGTCCTTGCGTCGCTGGGTCTTGCGTCGGCCGTTCGCGCGATAACAGGCATTGCAGAGGGTAGAGGCGACATCATTCGAGTACCAGTGAGGGCTGTCCGTGGTGAAGCATCCCTCGCACGTACGCCCAGAGTCAAGGTTTAGCTGACACCCGCTGCAGAGCTTCCCGTGGGTGGTGATGGACTTGATCGGGATGCCACAGTCGCTCCGGCACTCGCTCGTCAAGGAGGCGCACTGCAGGATCATGGTCACTGCGATGAAGCGGTCCCGAGGGCGGAATTTCTCATCCTTCATGACATACGTTTCGTCGTAGCGATGGAGACGTCCCCAGTTTGGATTAGCCTCGACGGACACGGAGAGGGTTCCCGCGTCGCTCACCGGCCTCACGCGCCTGTCCACCTTGATGCACTTCTTCTTGACGTCGAACGGAATGGTGTCGATGTACGTTCTCGTCTCCACACCCGGGTTCACCTCCTCGTCGTATATCCACTTCCGTTCCTCCTTGAGCCACTCCTCGCACATCCGGCTGCTCAGGAATTCCAGCACCTCAGACCTTATCTTGGGGTCGTCCTTCTCCCCGTTGTATATCTTGGACTTTGTGATGCCGTTCTTGAGTGTGCAGCGGAGTCTCAAGCTGCCGGCCCCCTGCGTCACGAGTTCCGCCTTCAGGAGGATGGCGTTGACGGCCTCGTTTCTGCTCCTGAGCCAGTTCTTCCGGTGCTTGGGAAGGACCCCGGACTGGTGCTTGAGGTAGACATAGACATCCTTCCGGTCCACGTAGTCCTGAACCTTCTTGAGGGCGCGCTGGTCCTTCTTGCCCGTTGCGTTGCACTTGAACCTCTTGGTGACGATCTTCCCGTTCTTGAGGTAGAAGCGGACGCGTAGGGAGGAGTAGTTCTTGAGGTAGCCCACTTCCGGAGGCTTGGTCAGGAGGTCATTCACATTTTCAAAATTGAGTTCTTCCGGAGGCTGGGTAGCGCGTGACCCCCCACCGCCGCTGCGAGGGCTATGACCCACGCTGACGCTGGGCACCTCTCGCTCAGGGCTGTTTTCTGGACTGGCTCCGAATGGTACTTTTTTCTTTCGTCGGCGTGCGCTGTAGCGAGGCGTTCTGCGAGGTGATGAGTCTTCAAGCACCTGGTACAGCATGGCCACGTTGATGTCCCCCTGCATGAGCCAGGTGATGAGAACCAGACGCAGGAACTTGGAGTACTGCGTGATGTCCTGCAGGTAGTCCAGCTTATTGGGCTGCTCGATCTCCCGCACCGTCGCCGTGATGAGACCAAACGCATCTTTGTCCACCGCAGCAAGGCAGAAACCCACCACAACTGCCAGGCCATACGCGGAGTCTGCCTGCTCCACCGGGTACAGCCGTGCACACTTGTTGGAGCACATGTGGCTCTCCCCGTCCGTGAAGCTCTCAGGGTCATGGAGGCAGGAGAATGTCGGCTCAGACAGACCGAAGTGGGCGATGAACTCGTCCATCATGAAGTAGAGCGGCTCCGGCACGCTCCAGCCTAGGGTGTCGGCGTATACCACCTCGTTACGGTCGAAGCTGAAGAGGGCGAATGAGAAGTGGCTGGCAGTGTAGAGGCGGTCATTGGGGAGCGTCTGAGCGGCTTCGTTCTCCGCCTTTCCGACATGCAGCAAGAAAATGACCTGTAGCCCTGACTGGTCTGGGTGTCGCTCCTCCAAAACGGCGCACACCTCACTCACCTCGGCCAGCTCGGTGACGTTGAACACCTCAGTTGGCCAGACAGCTGACTGGCGAACGAGGTGAGCAAAGCAGTCCAGGAGGCCGTCGGTGAACCAGCGGTCACACGGGAGCGACATCAGATCGGACACGAGGGCAGTACAGGATGGGAGGCCAACGGTAACGGAGCAGCTATTGTCTTGTATGAGCTCGTGGAATCTATAAACGGCCTCCATATCGATGCTCTCCTCGCACTGGAAAGGCAGCATTAGCCTCTCCCCAAACCACTCATTCTCCTCCTGGATCTGAATGCGGTTGAGGTGGAGCTGGTGGAGGAAATCCATGTATCTCATCCGGTGCAAGTCGAAGCTGCCCACATCCGTTTCCACCACCATGTCCGAGTGCTGGGAGAGGTACTGAAGAGTGGACTGCATCTGGGACACCGGGAGAATGTGGTTGATGCTCTTCATGTCGGCGAGCCCCTCAACCATCTTCTTGTACTCGATCTTGGTGGCGCGTTTGATGGGCGGCACGCGGATGTTGGTCCCAGCGCTGCGAGCCAAGGAGCAACCCAAGTCCTCCTCGCTGTGTGGTAAGTCGGCCCCACACACCATCTCCATCTATAGGAAGACAAAGGATCAAAGCAAATATCAGCTTATGTATAGGTAAGAAAAGACATTGGCGTCCTCCACCCCTCTCCCGCATTGTTGTAATCCATGCACTCCTTTCAACAAGTACGTAACTGATATACAAAACTGCTAAAGGCAACAGAATACACTAAAAATAATGGAATAGACTGGATTTACATTTTTCTCTCACAAGTTGGTCCTTTAACCCGGTAGCAGCGACGGGCCAAATTTGTGGCTTTACGGCGTACCAGCGACGAGCCAAATTTTTGCCATGATATAAACCCCCTAAAATAGATGATGCATAAAGTGATCACAAATGCGTTGATATATATTATGAAATGGTTTGCGTGAGTGATGATTTTTTCTCATTTTTCTCGCTTAGAGGGACTTTTAAGAAACGTGATCCCCGCAGCTACCGGGTTAACTGTTACTGTATATCAAAATTGAAGTTATGAAGTGGTAAATGTTTATAAATATAACTAGGGATAAGAAGATTTTTACTAAGGATTTTAAAACATAGAGCTAGGAAGATTTTTACTTTGGATTTTTACAACTAGGGATAGGAAGCTTTTTACTTTGGATTTTGATAACTATAGATACGATTTTTACTTAGGATTTTCACTAGATACGATTTTTACTAAGGATTTTCACAACTAGAGATACAATTTTTACTAAGGATTTTAACAAGTAGGGATAGGAAGATTTTTACTAAGGATTTTCACAACTAGAGATACAATTTTTACTAAGGATTTTAACAAGTAGGGATGATAATTTTTACTAAAGATTCTTTCTCTCCCGCATCAGCTGATCTCTACACTGTTACCAAATAGAAAATAGATCCAATCACTCATCCACAGACTTCACCTCATCCGCACCACGCCTTACCTTCGTCTCCTCATCCGGAATGTCATCGTCCTCGCACTCCTCAATAATGATCTCCTCCTTGATGGCTCGGTCACCCAGCGGAGGAACTTTGCCGTGTGGAGTGATGACCTGGGGCTTGCTCGGGTCATCACCAACCTCCACCTGCACCGTCTGGGTTTAAAGAGGTCATCAGAATCAGGTCATCACTCTTTTCCTTTCATATTCCCTTCCCATATTAACCCGACTGCAGATTTCCTACAAGAAGACATCACCAAGCTACAGGAATGGAACAAAAAGTGGCTGCTACAATTCAATGAAGAAAAATGTGAAGTCCTGCACCTTGGGAGGGGAAATCCAGCATACCAATACCACATGGGAAACATTCCACTCTCCACCACAGAGGCAGAGAAAGACCTGGGAGTATATGTTACCAGGCTACCAGTGAAGGCCAAATCCGTGCCATCGCAGCGGACGGGTCAAAAACCATAATAAAGCAGGTAAAGTTAAATACAAGTAGAATAGAGCTAATAATGTGTGAAGTAGAGGATAAATACAGTATATAAAAAGCCAAATAATATGATAATGAGTCTTCCTTCTCTTCAGTGTTAGTTTGTAGGGTATTAAAAAGCATAACAGGATAGAGATAATAACGACAAAGGTAATAATACAGAAAGGTAAGTAGAAGTAAAGAGGATAAAGATACGAAAAAAATAATAATATGGTATCGAGTCTTCCTTCTCCGCAGTACATTAGTTTTAAGGGTATAAAGAAGCATGATATTCACCTCCTTCTGGCTGTTCTTGTCATCTGGCCCCCTGAAGTCCTTGCCCTTCTGCTGGCTACATCCGCGATCCTGTTGAGGGCGGAGGGTCATTAACACGAAGACGAAATGTTGAGGGAATGAAATAAAAGAAAATTGAACAAAACTAAAAGACACAACAACGCCAATCAACAATCAAGAATAAGTCATAAGTGGGAACCATTACAAAGGCAATCCCACGCCTATTACTGGACTGGACTGAAGGTGAGGTGAGAGAGTGAGAGAGAGGGTGATATTGAGACATTCGTAACCTGACCTTGCCTCTCTCCCTCTCCCTCTTTCTCTCTCTAACACGAAGCCGACATGTTGAGGGAATGAAGGTGAAGTGAGAGAGAGTGAGAGAGAGGGTGATACTGAGACATTCGTAACCTGACCTTGCCTCTCTCCCTCTCCCTCTTTCTCTCTCTAACACGAAGCCAACATGTTAAGGGAATGAAGGTGAAGTGAGAGAGAGAGAGAGAGAGAGAGAGAGAGAGAGAGAGAGAGAGAGAGAGAGAGAGATAATAGGACATTCATAACCTGACCTTTCCCCCCTCTCTCTCTCTCTCTTACACACACACGCACATACAAACACACACAAGATCGCAAGTCTAGCACACGATCAGACCAAGGCAAATGACATAAGAGTCTTTTTAAACAGACAAACTGAGGTGCTGAGATGTCTATAAGCACAGAATATAATTACTACTGCACCCATGACCTCCACCTACTTTGCTCTCCTGCAGGAAGTGGCATAACATCCGGTCCTCCTCCGCGAAGATGGCCGAACAGAAGGGACACCCGAACGCTGGGGTCGACATGGTGATGGAGCCAATGGGAACTGCAACGACACGGCAGGGGGTCATTGTGGGGGTAGTTGAGGGGGGAAACAAACAAACACTTAAGAGTAAAAGACGATTATGGAGGTATTGGGTGTGTCAGGGAAATGGAGACAGTGTAGAGTGTTGAGAAACCATGAAAATAAAGGATGTTGGTCACTCTCCTATGGCTTATAATGGATTTATGAGGATATTATATGTTGCAGGTAAAAAACGAATGTCCGATTAATTTGCCACATGAAAAACTATCAGGAAAAAGAGTTATATCATTAGAACGGGAGGCTGCCTGATGTATATTGAAAACTTATCATTGCACTATCGATATTATTTTCATTATTTATCATTTTTCATGGCAATGTATAACTGTGAGGAGTAAGTGACATGGGATAGGGGAAGGCATGGATTACTGAACCAGTCTTAACCTAACAGTACAGAGTGTGGACTGTTAGGAATAGGACGACACACATCCTGCCATATCTGAAAGGAAATGCTAAACAGATAATGGTGCTTTGTTGCTAATGCTCTGTACTGTTAGGTTAAGATAAGTTCAAGCATACTTTGAAATAGGTAAGCTCGAACTAAGGGGCGGTGGACTCCCAAGTCGACCGTGATGAACATCAACTAAACTACTACAAGACAAGACGAGATATAAAATCACAAACAATTTACGGTAGTAGACATAAACAGACACTTATTTACACCTGACGACTACATGATCCACTAGAGGCAACCACAACCTTAAATACCACACTTACCAGACTAACACAAGTACGGTACATTCAAATATTCATTCTTTCCCCGCAGCATCCAAGAGTGGAATCATCTCCCATCTCATGTAGTTAATAGCCCCACTCTTGACATATTTAGGAATAGGATCATCAATCATTGTCTCCCTAATCCTGGCCCTTCACCATATCCCAATACCTTTCCTCATCCTAATCCTGTCCTGGCCCCTTGAATCCCCCGCACAACCCCCTCTGCGGGTCCCCTAGAAATGAAATGAATAAAATGACATGGCTGGGGTGGCTGAAGTAATCCTAACCTAACAATGTACACACCCTGCCAAGCCTTCCATAACCTCACAACCCGTCACCCATGACTATATAAAAGCTAAAAACAAGGTAGAAAAGCTATAATTGCAGGGGGACAGAGGTGGAAAGGTGACAGACAGGGGTAACTATTCTTAACCTAACAATACATACAACCAACCAAACCTCACATAACATCATAGCCCGTCACCCATGACTATATAAAAGCTAAAAACACAGTAAAAAAAGCTATAATGGCAAGGGGACAGGGGTGGCAGGGTGACAGACAGGGGTAACTATTCTTAACCTACCAGTACCCATAACCTACCAGACCTCACAACCCATCACCCATGACTATATGAAAGCTAAAAACAAGGGAAAGAAACTATAATGACAGGGTTGGCAGGGTGAGACAGGGGTAACTATTCTTAACCTAACAGTACCCATAACCTACCAGCCCTCATAATCCATCACCCATGACTATAAAAGCTAAAAACAAGGGAAAGAAACTATAATGACAGGGGTGGCAGGGTGAGACAGGGGTAACTATTCTTAACCTAACAGTACCCATAACCTACCAGACCTCATAACCCATAACCCATGACTATATAAAAGCTAAAAACACAGTAAAAAAGCTATAATGGCAGGGGGACAGGGGTGGCAGGGTGACAGACAGGGGTAAACATGGCGACACGCGGCGGCCGAGACGGGACAAGAGACGCCTTCCTTCCCGCCGCCTCCATCCCTGACCCCTGACCCCTGACCGCCCCTCACTGACCTCGGACACACTCACACGGGTCACCTCAGCACAAAATAAGGCCAGACGGTCGAGTTATCAGTCCAGGAGCCGCGAAAATAGCAGCTGCCATCTTGTCCCTTCCTCGAGCCGTGGGATCTCGCTTGGGTTGGCAATTGGTTCCCCTGACTCGCTCCTGGTTTTGTGGGTTTTATTGGGTTTATGAGGCTGTTAGATGGTTTTGGGGGGTATTTTTTAGAGTAAAGTACGATTATGGAGGTTTTGGGTGTGGTAGGGAGATCGAGAAAGCATGGAGTGTTGAGAAATCTTGGAAAATATGAAATGGTGGTCTCGGTTTTGTGGGTTTTTAGCGGTTTATGAGGCTGTTAAATGGTTTTACTGGGGATATTTTTGTGTAAAGTACGATTATGGAGGTTTTGGGAGTGTTAGGGAGTTCGAGACAGCGTGGAGTGTTGAGAAATCATGAAAAATAAAGGATGTTGGTCACTCTCGTATGGTTTATAATGGATTTATGAGGATATTATATGCTATTTTGGGGTATATATAAAAATACACTACGATTATGGAAGTTTTAAGTGCGATAGAGAAACCGAGACAGCCTGGAATGTTGAAAAATAAAGAATGTTGGTCACCCTCGTATGTCTTCTAACGGATTGATGAAGCTATTATATATTCTTTGAGTCGGTATATAACGTTAAAGTATGATTACAGAAGTTTTAATAATGACAGAAAAGCCGAGGCAGCATGGAGTATTGAAAAAATTTATTAGAAACCCGATACAAAGGCATAATCCTGAACCTGGACTTGATGTTAAATAAGTCACTCAGTACTCCCACAACAAGGCCTTCAGATATTTCTTTATTCAGACGTGACACTGGTTTTCCCTTTGCCCTAAACCTTGATAATAAAGGTGAGCCAAAACCCTACGAAACAGAGGAAGGAGAAGACTTGAAAGGGCATTTTATATTCATTCCATAGTGGGATTAACGAAGGGCTTCTTTGAGCAGGCCTATATATATTTTTTTCCTTGGTGTCCTTTTATGGTTCACAAAATTCCCAATAACAAAATAACTGTGTAAATCAGGTTAGTCTCAGGGCAGAGGTAGCCATAAAACCTGACAATTGTTATCCCTTAGATTTGTCACATAACTTTTTGTTCCCCGTATATATGTTTTGCAAAATTGATGATTACGTAGTTAGGCAAATGTTTCTTTCATCAGCAGGCCACAAGTCAGGTTATGGCATATTAGGTTAGATTTAGGGTATTATTTCAGAAGCTCACCCATCTCAGCGAAGGACATGGCTGACTGCCACAACTTTTTTCATTCATCCACTTGTGTTTTTCCATGATTTCAGCTTTCCCTTCATCTGCAACACTTTTTCCATTCATCCACTTGTGTTTTTCCATTACTTTAGCTTTCCCTTCATCTGCAATACTTTTTCCATTCATCCACTTGTGTTTTTCTGTGATTTTAGCTTTCCCTTCATCCACAACATGTTTTTCCATTCATCCACTTGTGTTTTCCCATTCATCCACTTGTGTTTTCCCATTCATCCACTTTTTTCTCCATTCATCCACTTGTGTTTTTCCATTACTTTAGCTTTCCCTTCATCTGCAACATTTTTTCCATTCATCCATTTGTTTCTCCATTCATCCTCTTGTGTTTTTCCATGATTTTAGCTTTCCCTTCATCCACAATATTTTTTCTATTCATCCACTTGTGTTTTTCTATTACTAGCTTTCCCTTCATCCACAACATTTTTTACATTCATCCACTTGTTTCTCCATTCATCCACTTGTGTTTTCCCTTCATCCACTTATTCTTTCCCTTCATTCACTAAAGTTTTTCCTTTCATATGTCTATCCATCACCTCTCTTCTCTTCCCCACTGTTTATTCATCTATCTCCCTCCCCTTCTATATATCTATTTATTTTATATGTCTCTTTTATTTCTACATATTTCTTCTTCTCTCCATCTATCAGTATTTGTCTACTTATTTTATCCTTCACTTATTCCACGTCATCCACTCCCCCGGCAGGCAGGAGGCACCATGGCGGAATTGGAGGATGACTATAACTGGCAGCCGCCCTCGGAGTCGGAGCTGAAGGTGATCGAGGCGCGGCGGGAGCGGAACAACAAGATCAGCTCCATCATGGGACAGTACCTGCTCAAGGGCTACAAGATGCTGGCCGTCACCTGTGCCGTCTGTGATGTGGGTAGTCTGAGGTTATTTTATTTATTTATTTATTTTTTTTTTACCGCAAAGGAGTCAGGTCAAGGGCATAAAAAAAGGAATCAATAATGAAAAAAAATCCTGCTAATCACTGCTCCTAAAAAGAGTTAGAGGAGTGGCCGAAAGATAGGTCAATTTCGGGAGGCAAGGGAGGCATCTGAAGGACAAAAACAAAACTATCAATGGAAAAGTCCGCTATACACTGCATCAACTAAGGAAAAAAGGATAGGGGAGAAGAGAGGTCAATTTTGGGTGGAGAGGTGGCTTGATACTCTCTACTTGAAAGGGTTGAAAATCCTAGGGTATTATTAACCATTTTAGCAGTTGTTTTGGTCTCTACGCTCTTTCCTACTAATTTCTGAGAAGCTTCAAGGTTAGTGGAATATGTATATGATAACAGAGGAGCAGTTGATTTAGTAGGAGACGAGATATCAGCGCTGTAAATAAAAGTCGTAAACTATTATTCTATCTGCTTCGTCTTCTCACTTGCATGTGCCAGTGTGTGTTGCTGGAGGATCGCCTCAAGAACAAGTACTGCATCGGCTGTTTAGAGGTGGACGCAGACACCAAAAAGGACAACCCTGGTGAGTCTGGGGTTGGCTCAATGTCGGTGTTGGTTCAATCAATCAATAAATCAACCTGTCTTGCCTCCAGCCATGAGTCAATCAATCAGTCAATCAACCTGTCTTCCCTGCAGCTGTGAGTGAGGAGGCAGCGCGGAGAACAGTCGAGGAGATACAACACCGCAACACCACCGAAGAGCAGCCACACCACACGTCCGCCAGCACCACCACAGCGTCACCCCCCTCCGCCACCTCGCACAACCAGCCGCCCGTCTCCGTACAGTCGGCGGCCACCTCATCCACGAACACCCCCACCTCGCAGCGACACAGTGCAAAGAATACGTGAGTTCCGAGGCCTCTTCTTCTTCTTTGTCTTCTTCTCTTTCTTCGTTTATATTCCATCTTCTCACGTTCGCGGGTTCGAACTTGCGATGATCCTCCTTCATCTTGCTCGGTCCAGTGCTAGTCCTCCTCTATTTCTGACACTTTCAAGTCTTGTTGCTTTTGTTTGCCTTTGAGTTGCTTCCTTTACTCTAAAAAAATGTTCTACTATCACATTCCAGGTTAACAGTGTATGGTGTTGACCTGACGGAGAGCGCAGGCGAGGCAGTGGCAGCTTTACGTGACAAGCTGGTGTGGGCGTCAGGGCAGCTGTGCACCACCAGCAGCATCCATGAGGCGCAGAGCTTGGCTGGGCTCATCACGGAGACCTGCAAAGCCATCACCGCTATCAAGGAATTGTAGGCGCTGTGATCTCAGTCCTTCCCTCCAAAATGTGTGTGATAAGGTGGATGTCTGACCCGCACCACTGGAAGGCTCTCTGGTGTTCACGACTGTCCTCGAAACACCCCCACACATTAAGTCTGGACATAACACCAACAGATCTGTTCACCTAAGCAATGGTCAACCACAACCTAGGTCCTTAAGACACCCGAGGATGTAACTTTGCACATTATAAGATACTTCATAACCAAAGTGAGTAGTGTAAGATCATAAAACATCACTATGAACAAAATTTCCTCTACTGCAGTTTTCTCATTACTCTTAACTCCTGCATCATCTCCCTGCCATATAACCACACTAATTACTTTGCCATGATGGAACACCCCAATCAGTGTGTCAGAAATTACTCATTGCCTTGTGTGTTAAGTGTTAGTCTCTGGTGCTTCATATGCAGTACTCTACCAAGGCCAGCAGGCAGATGATATTGTTCCAAGGAAGCTGTGCCCTCCATATGCAACAGCAACACTAGCACAATGTATCAAGTTCAGGGCACTCATGCAAACAGTATAGTTATCTCTAGGAGCACAAAATAACTGCAAGGTGCATTGTCCTGTCAGTTTATAATTATTTTTGCCTTAATGGAAGTTACCTTGAATCGCTGCTGCTTCTGTAATGTTTATTGTGATGTAACATGGCAGCTCTATCCAAGTGTTGTATGGAAAGGTTAGGAATAGAGTAAGGGGAACTGACCAGCCATTTTCTGCATTTATGATCAATAGAAGGGAGACTAAAGGGAATTAAGTAAAAATTGATGTAACCTCTTCTTGAGTGACCTAACATGCCAACTCAATCCAAGTGTTATATGGAAAGGTTAGGAATAGAGTAAGGGGAACTGACCAGCCATTTTCTGCATTTATGATCAATAGAAGGGAGACTAAAGGGAATTAAGTAAAAATTGATGTAACCTCTTCTTGAGTGACCTAACATGCCAACTCAATCCAAGTGTTATATGGAAAGGTTAGGAATAGAGTAAGGGGAACTGACCAGCCATTTTCTGCATTTATGATCAATAGAAGGGGGACTAAAGGGAATTAAGTAAAAATTGATATCCTCTTCTTGAGTTAGGACGGAGTACGGCAATGCTATTCAAGTGTCACAAACCATGGTCGTCATCTGGTCAGTCTGCAAACCTTTCAGTCCGCACCTTTCCCTTCAGAGAGCCACTACCATACACGCCTTTTGCTCAGAACTTAATATTTAACAAGTAATTAAGATTATATGTATTTTAATGTGTATGTGCATTATGGAAGTGATAATTTGCTATACTTATTACTTTGCTCTTAATACACTCAAAGAATCCAATGCTGTGATGATCTGTATGCTTAAAAGGCTTGCCTCACCGTGAAATAAACCCTTCAGCAAAGAAAACTTTTATTGGTACAGTTCAGAAGTAAGACAATGTTCTTCCAGGACAAAGAAACCACAGAAAGTAAAGTTTTTCATCTTGATTTGTTTTGTTCTGCGTCTGCTGTGCTGCATGTTGACCAGCACAGCAGAAGACACACTGCAACACAAGTTTACCTTCATCCCAGAGCTGGACAGGTAACAGAAGACTGAAACATGGAAGATACATTCAAAGCTCGCGTAGGATCCACGGACACCTCAAGACTGCCCAGTGACTCTGCCTCCCTTTGTTTGCTACGGGGGCACAGCAGCCCACGCCATCAGTGGAAAAAAAGACCGTGGATAGGAAAGTGAGGGAGACTGGTCACACCGGGTACCATGCGTCGCCCTACCCCAACCCCCCTGGCATGTGACACTCTGGACGTGACACTCCCACCACCGGCAGCTGTCACGTGCCTTGCCAGTGGATTTGTACTGTTCTTCCCAGAAATGAACTGGAAACTACTGTGTTACTGCTGCCACAGGCTTTTCCCAACTTCCAGGGTTGGAATCTGCGGGAACACCTGTTTCTGAGTACCTGGAACTCACGTTTTTTCCCAATAGCTTCCTGTACGCCAGCACTGATAAACTCTCTTGCACCCTATACTTGTAATTCTTTAATATCATGTAAGTGTGCAAAATTTTAATCTCTTAATTGTCTTTGAGTCTAATCTCAAGGAGCACTGCAGTGGAACAAGAAGACTGGGCAGCTCTTGCTTGAAAAAATGTGCTTGTGTGGCAGAGCTCTGGTGCTACGGGAGGACAAGGCAACAAAGAATCCACTCACTGGCTGGCAGATGCTTGCACATGAATGACAAACTCTTCCCGAAAAATAACCAAATTTCCAGTTTATAGTGATACTTTTAATCTGTTCAAATTCTGGCATTCATTTGAATCAATTAACTCTAAATTTGTTGGATAAGTTGAATATTGCACTGCGGGAAGGCTCGGCAGCACCACAACCTCTACGACACGAGATGCAGGCCAGTGATTTCCAGGTATCAGAGTGAGAAGCAGTGAGCAAGTGTTATGGGAGGATGGTAACCCAGCTTTAAAGATTATTCGCAACACGCTGAGACATGAAGAATCTGAGGGAGCAGGGAAGGCCCACTCCCGAGGCTCCCAGGTGCTTGCAAAGGCCCCGGCAGCAGTGTTCCATTTCTTAGTTTGCTTTGGCAGCCTGACGCCGCAACAGAATGTAGATCTTTTCCTTTATCCAGTCTTTGTTGTAAGGTGCATAGGTGTTGGTGCTCTTCTGGTACCTGTGAATGGAACGGTGCTAAATGAATCTGGTACTGTCATGAGGGTATTTTTTTTGTGTATACGTGTATATAGTGTGTCATGGTGTGTATGTGTGCGGACGTGTGTGAGACGTTTAGTGTTTATGCGTTGTCAATTTCAACTGTGAACTAAAACCTGACCAGAGGATACGAAACCAGTTCTCTCAACAATACACCTTTGCTAATAAATAAGTCCCACTCAAGTGCTAGTCTCCCTATACTGTTTGATGATCCCAGTGAAGAGCAGAACTGGTTATTCAATGTCACCAATACGTGACACTACATCCTTCCTCTCTGCTCCTCATCAAGACCACTAACTCTACCTCTGCTCCTCACCAAGACCACCACTACCACTAACTCTACCTTTCTACTCCTTGCCAAGACCACTAACCCTACTTCTCTGCTCCTCCCCATGACCTTATTATTATTTTTCTTTTTTTTACAGCAAGGGAGACAGTTCAAGGGGAAAGACAAAAACATATAAAAAAGTCAACTAAGAAAATGAAACGAGAGGTCATACAAGGTCACTTACACAAGGCATGAGAGGTCTGCCAGCTGGTCAATGAAATCGAAGAGCTGGGAGATGTCGTAGGTGATGCTCGGTGTGTTGGGGTTCATGCGCTTGAGGTGCTCCTCGTAGATCTTACACACACCTGCTTAGGGACAGGAAGAGAAGGCTGTTCCAACACTCTTAAAGGGCAAGGGTAAAAATGCATCACTATACCTCTTTGGAAATAAAAGAAGGTTGCTCTTACTCTGTGGTAGAAAAGACCTGCACATATTATCAAATGTTCAGGGCTCTTCCTACAAAAGTTTTTCAAGGCCAGAGAGGAGCTATGATGGGTTGTCATGAGTGTTTTTTTCTGTTCATGGCATGGAAGCCTTGCAAAACTACCATAAGGGTCAGGAAGCCACTCATGGAAACCCCTACAACTTTTGCGAGAGCCTTATTAAATATATGTATCAAGAAGCCACTCATGGAAACCCCTACAACTTTTGCGAGAGCCTTTTTAAATATATGTATCAAGAAGCCACTCATGGAAACTAATAGATATGCAACTATCAGATGATGGCAATGTAGAGGACGCCTGGCTAAGCTTTAAAAATCACTTACTCGCTCAGCAGGACACATTTGTCCCCTTGTGCGAGAAGCAAATTAACACTAATAAAAGCCCACCTTGGTTTAATAGCGAAATTAAACACTCAGTCAAGGAGAGAAAATTGTTTTACAGGTTAAAGAAAGAACAAAGCACGCCTGAAAACATCAGACTCTACAATGATGCCAGGCGACGAGTAAACAGATTAGTGCGTCAGGCAAAGCGTAAATATGAAGAAAATATTGCAGCCAACTGTAAAAATAATCCGAAATCCTTCTTCAGTTACATAAACAACAGAAAGGCAATCAGAAGTGGAATTGGACCCTTAACAAACAGCGACGGTGCACTAGTGACTGACAGCCAACACGTTGCAAACCTATTAAATAATTACTTTTCCTCGGTGTTTAATAATAACAGTCCTCCCACCACCACCACCAACACCAGTACTAATGTAAATCCTGAGCATGCATTGCCTAACTTTGAAATAAAACCCGATGAAGTCCTTAAAGCCCTCAAATCACTTAAAACAAATAAAAGTCCTGGACCTGACAAAGTATATCCAACTCTGCTGAAAGAAACAAAGAGCGAAATACTCTCCTCCCTCACAACTGTATTCAATATGTCCTTGCGACAAGGCATCGTCCCTTCAGATTGGAAAAAGGCTAACGTGACACCGATTTTTAAGAAAGGAGACAAAAAAGTACCAGGTAATTACAGGCCCATTAGTCTAACTTCGGTTGTAGGTAAGCTACTTGAGGGCATAATTAGAGACAAAATTGTGAGTTACCTTGAAAGCCACTCATTAATTGGGGACTCACAACATGGCTTCCGAAACAAAAGATCCTGCCTATCAAACCTATTAACCTTTCATAACGACCTCTTCACTGTTTATGATGTAACCAAATCACTGGACATAGTCTATCTTGATTTCCAGAAAGCGTTTGATAAAGTCCCACATCATAAATTACTTTACAAATTAAAGCAAATAGGTATTGACGGTCAAGTACACCAATGGATCGCGAATTGGTTGAGCAACAGACAACAAATAGTGATTGACGGATTTAACTCAGAGTGGGCGCCGGTCACTAGTGGCGTCCCTCACGGCTCGGTTCTTGGCCCAGTGCTCTTCATTATTTACATCAACGACGTGGATGTTGGACTCAATAATCGCATTAGTAAATTTGCAGACGACACAAAGATTGGTAACTCGGTTCTCACTGACGGGAACAGGCAAAGCCTCCAAGAGGATTTGCACAAAATTTCAGCTTGGTCGGATAGATGGGAGATGCCCTTTAACGTAAGCAAGTGCCAGGTCCTTCAAGTTGGAACGAGGAATAAGAAGTTCGATTACGAAATGCACGGCGTTAAACTCAAAAGCGTTCAATGCGTCAAGGACTTGGGGATCAAAATCGCGTCAAACCTCAAATTCTCACAGCAGTGCATCGACGCAGCAAATAAAGCGAACAGAATGTTGGGCTTCATTAAAAGAAACTTTTTATTCAAGAATAAAGATGTAATACTCCCGCTCTACAATAGTTTAGTCAGACCCCACTTGGAATATGCGGTACAGTTTTGGTATCCTCACCATGCAAAGGATATTGCTAAATTAGAAGGTGTTCAGCGTCGGGCAACGAAAATGATCCCTTCCTTGCGCAACAAATCCTACAAAGAAAGGCTTTCTACCCTTGACATGTTCTCTCTTGAGAAACGTCGCCTCCGAGGAAAATTGATCGAATGTTTTAAAATACTTAATAGTTTCACGAATGTAGACAGATCAACATTGTTTATGATCGATGACACTTTGCTCACGAGGAACAATGGCGTAAAACTCAAATGTAGACAAGTAATTTCAGACTGCACCAAATTTTTCTTCACCAACATTGTAGTGCGAGAATGGAATAAGCTTCCACCATCAGTGGTCCAGTGTAACACGACTGACTCCTTCAAAAACAAGCTCGACCGTCACTTCCTTCAACTTAATATCAACTAGAGTAGAAATGCAACGTTTAGGAGCCTTCTGATTAATGTAAAATCACTTAGGTTTAAGGACAGACCACCTAGTCTGGACCATGGGGTCTGTGTGGTTTGATTTTCTGTGTAAATCTATGTAAAACAACTTTTGCGAGAGCCTTATTAAATATATGTATCAAGAAGCCACTCATGGAAACCCCTACAACTTTTGCGAGGGCCTTTTTAAATATTTGTATCAAGAAGCCACTCATGGAAACCCCTACAACTTTTGCGAGAGCCTTTTTAAATATATGTATCAAGAAGCCACTCATGGAAACCCCTACAACTTTTGCGAGAGCCTTTTTAAATATTTGTATCAAGAAGCCACTCATGGAAACCCCTACAACTTTTGCAAGAATATATGTACTAAGGTTCCGAAGACTTTGATATTATGGGCCTAAGGTATATAGTCTGGTAATGACTGGAAGGTGTATTACTCTTGTTATTTGCCTTACAAAAATAAAAAGCTAGGCATTGACAATGAAGAGGAAGTGCAAAATCATAACAAAATATATCACTGTAAAAAAATGATAAAGTAAAGGAGAAACAGATGGAAGGAAGAGACTTAGCTAAATAATCTGCCAATGACTGCAAGGTGTAATACTTTTATTATAAGTGGGAAAATCATAGAAAAAAAACATCACTGAAAAAAAAAAAAAAAGATAAAGTGAAGGAAAGGAGAGAGAAACGGATATATTCTATGAACTGGACAAGACTGTCTCCGCCATCCACAACAGCTGCTTTATCCACAACCAACCTTCCATACACTCGTTGACACTCTCGTAATCAGAAAATGTCCTCGTCTCTGGCTTGGGTCCCGGCTGCACGAGAAGGATTGTGTGAGCCTGGAAGGGGAGCAAGGGAAAACAGAATTACCACGGGGATGAAACTATAAAGAAATAAATAAAAATCTATATATTTTTGTATAACTTTAAACATGGCATAACCTTAACAGAAAGCAACAATAAATGCCCTTACAGTATAATTTGGAGACAAACATGCTTGGAAACTAACCTAAGAAAACGTACTATAACCTGACATCCAAACCTAACTAAACCTAATGCTGTACCCCAAACTGCAGCCCCCCCCCCCCTCCCAGTTGTCTTCTAAGCATCGGTGACACTGGAATAATTGTTAGGTTAGTTCCAAACCATGTGCACCTTCAGTTTATTGTTAAGGAGCATATAATTCATCCTTCACCCATAATATGAAGACATACATAGTATTCCGAGGGGGTGGAGCTAAACCACACATTTACCTGATATTTCAGAGGTACTTTTTTTTTCTCCTTGTGTGAGTAGAAACGTAAGTGTGTACAAAGTGAGCGATACATCGTCCGTTAGCTACAATATGGGTAAATTTCCAGATTGTCACCCGTGGGACACCATTGGATGAAACTATTTTTTTTCTGGTAGTTTTCGGTGTGTTATGAAATAATTTGCTAACTGTTTTTGTTGCAAATCATTAAATCACTAGTAAAATTAGACTTTTCACTGCCTGTTGTGCACCCACCGCCGCCACCGCAAAATAACTCGCAGGGAGGTTCAACTTGCTTACTGTCTCTATATTTCATTCACTGTCCACAAAGATCACAAGTGACCAAACTAGAACAAAACCAGGCACATTAATGTCTTCCTGCTGTGTATTCCCCCAGCGCGCATGAATGATAAACAGCAAAGCGACATATTTCTGTGTCCCGTCCCGCCCTGCGCTGTGTATTTCAGCCACCCCACACTGCATGCCGAACAAATTAAAACTAACCAAACCTAACTTGATGTAACTTACCTAACGGGGGGCTTTGCCCCCTTCGATACCTCTAACAGGAGAGCTTTGCCCCCCTCGAGCCCCCTAGTGGGAGGGTCTTCGACCCCCTTCTATTTGCAACGGAAAAGCAATAAGTCAGTGTCTTGTATGGACACAAAATACATCATACAGCACCAGGGTGTTCTTTGCAGTGAGACGGGTGAAAATCTGGAATAATACCATAATATGAAGGTGTTTGTGGTATTTTGAGTTGATGGAGCTGAACTACATGGGGGCGTGGCCTGCCTACCCTGTGGCCCTGAACACCCCTGCGGGACTGAAAAAATCACCCTGTGGCCGCACCTTCCAAATGCTGGGGCCTCGCCTTACCTTACGCCCTTAACCCTTAACACACAGAGAATCCTAGTCCCCTGCAAGCATCACCGCCATTAAAATCTCCACTAAAACACGTTGCTAATGACACCTCCAATTTCTCGGCCCTCCCTAAACCAGACCGGCCAGGCACCATATCTCCTCTAACACCTTCACTACACACTCCTCAGCCTTATTTATAGTGGCCTTAGGGTCTTGAGGTTCCTAAGAATGTGATTTGGGGTCCGTACCATGACTTAGAGCTGTGTAAAGAGGAATATAAGGGATCTTTTTTCCTTCTCTATCCTCGCCTTCCCCAAACAAGCCACTCTTCCTCTTCCTCTTCTTTAGTCCTGTATCTTCTTCTTCTTCTTCCTTTTCCTCCTCTCTTCTCTTCAATGGCGTTATTTTACTTATCTTTCCTCATTATAATACGCTTAGGACTTTATATTTAACATTATTCTATATTTTCTATCTTCTTTTTACATTTATCTTCTTCTTTAGACCTGTATCTTCTTTTTCTTCCTCTCTTCTCTTCAATGGCGTTATTTTACTTATCATTCCTCATTATAACACGCTAAGGACTTTATATTTAACATTATTCTGTATTTTCTATCTTTTTACATTTATCTTCAATTCTTTAGATATATCTTCTTCGTTTTATTCTTCCTCTCTTCTCTTCAATGACGTTATTTTACTAATCATTCCTCATGATAATACGCTTAGGACTTTAGATTTAACCTAATGAGTTGGTATGAGTTGAATATGAGTTAATATGAGTTGACAATAGTTGATGAGTTGATTTGAGTTGATATGAGTTAATTGATTTGAATTGATATGAGTTGAAAATGAGTTGAATATGAGTTGAATGAGTTGATTTGAGTTGAATATGAGTTGATATGAGTTGATTTGAGTTGAATATGAGTTGAATATGAGTTGAATGAGTTAAGTTGAATATGAGTTGATATGAGTTGATTTGAGTTGAATATGAGTTGAATATGAGTTGAATGAGTTGATTTGAGTTGAATATGAGTTGATATGAGTTGATTTGAGTTGAATATGAGTTGAATATGAGTTGAATATGAGTTGAATGAATTGATTTGAGTTGAATATGAGTTGATATGAATTGACATGTTTTTTTTTTTGGGGGGGGGGGTATCTCGTTGGGGATATACCCCAATGGAGGTTCATTTGAGTTGAATATGAGTTGATTTGAGTTGAATATGAGTTGATATGAGTTGATTTGAGTTGAATATGAGTTCATATGAGTTGATTTGAGTTGAATATGAGTTGATATGAGTCGATTTGAGTTGAATATAAGTTAATTGATATGAGATGAATATATATGAGTTGAAAATGAGTTGATTTGAGTTGAATATGAGTTGATATGACTCGATTTGAGTTGAATGAGTTGAACATATGAGTGTATTTGAGCTGAATATGAGTTGATTTGAGTTGAATTTGAGTTGATATGAGTTGAATTTGAGTTGAATGAGTTGATATATGAGTTGAATATGATCGAGCTGAATATGAGTTGAATGAGTTGATATGAGTTGAATGAGTTGATATGAGGCTAATCTGAATGATGATTGAGGGCTATAGCATGGCGATCAATGTTCCAAGCTCGGTGTTAAAATGGATGATAACGATATATAGATCTCAATGGCTCTCCCGATCAATATATTCAGCATTTACGCACGAACTCTATAACCTAGCTCTGACCTTTATTTTAAGTCATGTAGACACAGCTATTCCAACAACCAGATAGGCCTATAGGAAGAGATCGAGGAGGAGGAGGAGGAGGAGAAAGAGGAGGAGGAGGAAATGTTCAAAACTTTAGAGCTTTACTTTACCAGAACATGAGATAAAGAGGAAGATGAGGATGATGATGATAAGGAGGAGGAGAAGAAATTATAAGGATGTTACGGAAAGGTGTAAGGGCGGAAGAGGATATAAGATGAAGGTGAAGAAGGGAGATGAAGAGGAGGAAGAAGAGGCGGAGAAGAACGGAAATGGATGAGGAAGAGGAGGCGGAGGAAGAGAAGAAGACGGATATGGATGCTGAGGAAAGGTGTGAGAGAGGAAGAATATAGGAGTAAAAGGGTAAGATGGAGAAGAAGAAGAGAGAAGAGGGGGAGGAGGAGAAGAGAGAGAGGGAGGTGGAGGTAGTAGCAGTAGTACATAGCAAAGGGTCAACCCGAGTCAGTTTATTCCGCTTGCCAGTCCGCGTTAGCAACACAGAGTGATCACATGTTCGTCTCCCTCGGGTTGTGGACTTCCCTTCTCCTTTTTGTCCATCACCCTACCTCATGTACCCTACCGAGACCTCTGCAACACCCTACAACATCTCCCTAGGTTAGTTTTACACGGGGACTCTTCGTAGGCGCAATATATAACTTCTCTCTCCTAGTGCACCGTGTTTTCCAAGTTATTAGCAATGCAAGACAGTGTTATAGCTCTTTATTCCAGAGTCATGTGCGAAGGTGACGTCAACGGGAACGAGAGGGAAAAAAAAGTAAAAAGGGAAAGTGTGGATCGAGGGAGGAGCGGAGAACGGGGGAGGGATTTTAATTGTGTTGTAAAGTGGACAATAGGTAGAATTTAAGTGTTTTGTGTTGTATAAGAGATAATGGGAGGAAGTATTTTGTATTGTGAATTCGAGAACGAGGGGGATATATATAATTTGTGTTGAATAGTAGAGCACAGAAAGAAGAATATATAGGCCTATAGATATTTGTTGTTTTAAAAATTCGAGAACGAGAACTATTTTGTGTTGTATGAGAACGGGAAGAAATACATTAAATTTTGTGTTGTAAATTCGAGAGCGAGAAGGATTTGAGTTGCATGAATTTTTATATAGATGCAAAGGGGAGGAATTTGTGTTGTACGTAGATTTGAGAACGAGAATTAGAACTATTTTGTGTTGTAAATTCGAGAACCGGAAGAAGTAGTACTATTTAGTATTGCGTAGACTTAGGTAATTACGTATTTATGAAGCAGCTCAGCAAAGGTTCAAGGTACACACATCTACACCTTGAAGGGTAGCACGAACGTCCTCTTGGAACGGCCCTCTTCAATGTCAGTCAGGGAACGTGTGTTTGCTGTGTTTGCTGCCGTGTTCCCTTAATCTGTATTGCCCTCGACACCTTCCAAACGTGGTGAATGTAATCGCGGTGTCTCTCCCAAGGCATACAGATTCGTCCTGGGCTGTCAGAGAAAACGGTAGATGTAACGAGGAGACTTCGAAGGCCTGGGTATTCTCGGCTAGACGCTTCCACCTCTCATGTCAACTATTTCCAAAGGCCAACAAGGAGATCAGTCGGGTTCTAATGCGTGTTTCTTTACGTTCATGGTACAAAAGAAGGGTCAATCTACCACCAGGGTCATAAGACTACTTTTAAAAATGCCCCAAACTCCTACGTAATGAGACTTAATTCGAAAGCCCCGGTATTCTCCGACGCTTCCGTTTCTTCCAAAGGCCGAAAGGGAGGTCAGTCGGGTTCTGATGAGTGTTTCTTTACGTTCATGGTACAGAAGAAGGGGCAGTCTACCACCAGGGTCATAAAAATACCCTTAGAAATGGAGACTTCGAAGGCCCAGGTATTCTGACGCTTCCTCCTCTCTCAAAATCCAAAAAGGAGATAAGTCGGGTTCTAATGCGTGTTTCTTTACGTTCATGGTACAGAAGAAGGGTCAGTCTACCACCAGGGTCATAAAAATACCCTTAGAAATGTTCAAAACTCGTGAGAAAGTCCAGTCAAATATGTGTACTTGGATGATCGGATTCGAGTGTTTCTTTAAGTTTATGGTACAGATGAAGAGCCACACTACCATCAGGGTCATAAAAATATCCTTAGAAATGCCTAAAACTCCTGAGAAAGTCTAATCAAATATGCGTACTTGGATGATCGGATTCTAATGAGTGTTTCTTTAAGTTTATGGTACAGATGAAGAGCCACACTACCATCAGGGTCATAAAAATATCCTTAGAAATGCCAAAAACTCCTGAGAAAGTCTAGTCAAATATGCGTACTTGGATGATCGGATTCTAATGAGTGTTTCTTTAAGTTTATGGTACAGATGAAGAGTCACACTACCATCAGGGTCATAAAACTACCCTTAGAAATGCCAAGAATACGGACTTTCCACCCCTCAAATCAACTATTTTCAAAGGCCAAAAGGAGATTAGTCTGGTTCTAATGCGTTTTTAAGTTCATGGTACAGAAGAAGGGTCAAACTACCACCAGGGTCATAAAACTACCTTTAGAAATGCACCAAACTCCCACGTACGAAAGCCTTGTCAAATAATTATGTGTAGGCCTATTAGGGAGGCGAAATGTTTAATTAAAAATGTAATCCCTCGAAGGTACAGCATCCACCGTCATGTCGCTTCTCTCATTATTATTATTATTATTATTATTATTTTTATTATTATTATTATTATTATTATTGAGAACCATGGAATTGATATCAAAGGGGAAAAATACCTGTATTCAGACCCAGACTGATATAGAAATGAAAAAAAAAAAAAAAAAAAGTTACATGGATAGATAGATAGATATAAGATTAGATAGATAGAAAGATAAATAGATATATAAGTAAAGATGTATAGTTACTTTTGCCTTATTGTATAAAACCGAACGTTTTATAATTATATACGAAGGCAAACGATAATAGCCTAATAATATACCCTAATTAATAGGTCTCACGAAATGAATTAAATATTGACTGAGTGATTTATTAATGATTCAGATTAATGTCGCAAGCATAAAAAAATACAACCGAGAAGAAGGAAGGGAGGTGCTTATGATATTATTGTGAAAAAAAAATCAATAAGAAGAACCATTGCAATCTTTTTCCGCCAATTTTTTTTTCGTCAGTGTATCGAGATTAGTGATGATGAGCAGACGTTTATTTTTTGCCGCCTTGTAAGTACATTTATTTATTTATTTATTTATTCGTGTTACTGGTCCAAGGCTATATGGAGATCCGGTTTTATATTGAAGTTTATAATTTCCATTTTTCTTTGGTTGTTTAATTTATCTTCATTTTATTTAGCTTGTTTTACGTTGAGACTAATTATTTTTGCTTTATATTGAGGTTATTTCTGTTATTTATTTTTGTTATTCATTTGTTATTTACTTGTTATGTATTTATTTAGTTTTATATTGAGATTGTTTCTGTTATTAATTTTTGTTATTCATATCTTATTTATTTCCGTTATTTATGTAGTTGTTGCATATTAATTGAGGCTATTTCTGTTATTTATTTAGGATTTGTTTTATATTGAGGTTATTTTATTATTATTTATGGATGGAAAACCGTGTGCCTCCGATATTTATACCTGAATACTCTTTTAAGTACTCAGTTATGCATTCAATTTGTATTCTAATTATAGTAATAGCTAATATAGGTTACTCATGCGACGATATTGAAACAAACCGATTGTTAGCTGTATTGATTACTAATCTTACTGTTGAAGAAAGTAAAACAAAGGAGCGAAGAAATTAAAGTAGTCTATATTGTTTGTAGGTGCATCTCTCTCTCTCTCTCTCTTATATGGATAGTGATGGCGGTCGTGAAATAAACATGAGAAGTCTAGCTCCCCCTTAGCATATCCCCTTCCCTCCCCTTCCCCCTTCACACACACACACACACACAGCATCGACATGTTATATCGCATGCAGCCACTCAGCACATTGTAGTTTCCCGTTTTCCGATTCCTGCTGACCCACAACTACTGTAAACAGACACCATGCAGTAATTAGAACGGTTTTGACGATAACTGTAATGGAATGTCGTTATATGTGTGTCTACGAGAGTTTTGGGTCCTGAAACATTGAGTGAAACTGATATATACATGCGTTGTTCCTTGTTCTTGTTCATAATACGGTAATTTGGTAGCGATGACACACACACACACACACACACACACACACAGACAGACAGACAGACACACACACACACACAGACACACCACGTACCCAGTTTACACCAGTCCATGCTTGTGTTTATCCACGTGAAACTAATCTGTAACTGTACTGTATTGCATCTATAACTGTACTACTGTATTGCATTTATCAATCGTAGAGAAAATATCAAGTAATAGAAGAGGTTGATTATACAGTTCATGGCGGCCACCCCTCCCTCGATCTCCTGCCCCATGGAGGTCCTG
Organism: Eriocheir sinensis; assembly: GCF_024679095.1. NCBI lineage: Eukaryota > Metazoa > Arthropoda > Malacostraca > Decapoda > Varunidae > Eriocheir > Eriocheir sinensis. The sequence goes on from NC_066537.1 coordinate 6,102,963, forward strand.
CCCCCTTTCCCTTGGCCATGTAAATCTTTAAGTACATACATAATAAGTGATGCATATTTACGTGATATAACCATGGCTTACAGTGTTAACATATAGTGTTGATGTGAAGTTTATTACATGGCCCGTATTCTTTGACACTTTCGATTATCACAACAACAATTTCCAGAGGCCACAATAATTATGAGTCGGGTTCCCACGATCGAGTGTTTTTTCCCGTTCATTGTACGGAAGCCTTATCTAACCATTACTAGGCTAGCTCCTAAAACTACCCATATATAGAATACCAACACAACCTCTGCGAAAGCTTTATCGAATGGGAGTGTCGCCCCGAAATGTGAAAATATTGTTTGTGTCACCCGCGAGGTTACGAATCCCACTAAACCTAACAAACCAGTGAAGCTTGAACGTCGAATTGCTGGATGATGAATAAATGCATAAAGTTCAGTTGCTAAAGTTCTTCAGTGGGAAAAAGACGTAAGAGGAATGACGCAACTGAAAAGCGAAGTGTATGAATGATCAAATAGAAGAGAAGGCGAACCTACGAAGGAATTCTATTTAGGTCACAAGAAGAAGAAGTCATTTATCCTTCGGCCCCCTGGCGGAGGAAGTTCAAAGTTCAAACCTTCCAGTCAGTCGCTATTCAAGCCGTTCTACATCGCCCACAAGGGTTTTGAAATATTTTTTTAACAATATGTGCATGGCAGAAGACAGTATGGCAGAAGGAAATAATAACCTCTGGATGCAATAAACTTCCGCAGCCAGTAAAGGTCAGCTAGTGTCCGTGGCATTGTGTAGTTGGTTTCTCATCCCTTAGCCTTCAAAAGCTTTCAACTGTCACAACAAACTTTTTCAAAGGTCACAAAGGAGGTTAGTCTGGTTCTCCCGAGTGTTTTTCATATTCGCGGTGCAGAAAGCCTTGTCAAGCCGTCACTAGGGTTCATAAACTAGCCATGGAAATACTCACCTCTACAAAAGCCTTATCAAATGTGCCCCAAACTATTTGAGAATGTGGGCCTAATGTTATAAGGGTAGTGAAAGAGTACGATGCCTGTAAATGTTTATTCTTCAAAATACACATGACTAGTTACTTGATACCAGTCATTCTCATAAAGCATTACAATACAATTAATCCTTAGTTAGTGAGAAAACGATGGTTAAATATATGACTAGTTACTGGACAGGAAGGATTCACAGGAAAAAAAAAATATAGAACAATTCATCCTTTGATAGTGACATAAGAAACAGATGGTTATATGAGAATAGTAGAGGATACAATGCAAAAAAATGTGCCTGGGTGATATTCCCTCAGATCCACATGCTACACTCTAATAAGCAGACATTGGGTCTATAGCAGAATTTCTATAATTATTACATTTAATCTGATGTACTATGTTATTATAGCACTGGCTTAATTTTTGCTTTTATACCCCAGCTTAATTTTTACTTCCATATTCTTCCTCGATTCTCCCGACGTCTTACTTCTGTGATGAGTACTAACTAGGATGGTGCGTCTGAATTCGGGGTATATCAGTAATGCATATCCGCAAGCTAGCCAGAGTATCAAGGAAAATCTCCTCTCATTTATTCATGATGCACTGAACAGCACACACTGTGCCTTTCTCTTGACCCTCCTTTATCCCAGAGCCTGCCTTGGCCCAGCATCTTGTGGTAAAGGCCCTGGATGTAGTGGCCAGTGTGTCTCCTCGCCTTCTCCTCTTACTGTTTCTTTTTATGCATTGAGCTGGTGGCCCCAGTGCCTGTAGGTGTCTTCTGGGCTGAGGCATCGACGTACAGTTGAGGACGGCGCCGCACTGCCCGATGCACTTTGGTGGCCTCATTGATTTGTGTCATGGCATCAAAGTTGATGTGGTACCTCTGCTGTGCAACTTTAAAGGAGAGGGGCTTGCTGGGGCTGGCCAGGTAGTGGTTCTCAATATCTGCTGAGGTGAGGTTGCTTGCACGGCCTGCCTGGCCAGTGGTGTCTGCCTGTCCATACTTTATCCACTTGCCATTTATGTCGCAGAAGTACCAGTTCAATGTGCGGGACTTGCTGTATGGAGCAGGTGCACCGTCCTGCACACAGAGGCGACGCACTGCCACCACCTTTGAGCAATCCAAGTTGGTCAGCACCATGGCCTCAAAGTTGGCATACCAGGAGTCCTGGTCCAGGACGTTTTCCAAATGACGGAGTTGGGCTTGGCTCAAGGGTGGCAGCCTCAACCCATTTTTGGCTGGGTCACAAAAAGCTGACTCTAGACAGGAAACAATGGTCCCAGGAATATTTAGCCATGAGTGCTGCCCCTTGCCATCAGACACCTGCCAGTGGAAGGGCCGTGATGAATGCAGCCTTGGGCAACCCTCGTCTTCCTTCCGACACACCTTTTCTAATGAGAAGCGGCAGATCTCGCTGAGCCTAACATTGCCTTGCCGGTGATAGGCCCACACTGTTCGCTGGATGCCCCCTGTTCTGTCTGGGGGACTCCTGTCACTGGAGGAGTGCTTCCCCACATGTCTCTTTGGAACATTGCCATTGCTACTCTTGGTTGGCTTTTGGCCTCCCACTGCCCCTGCCTCTGTGGTGTCCTCAGAGTCGTCTGACTGGTAGTGGGCTGCTGACCCTCTGCTTCTCTGTGAATGGCTTTCTTGACGTGTGTTGTTGGTGGATGAATTGTCATTTAGTCCAAACTTTTGTTTCACCTTATCAAAGAAGGTACTTGGTTTCTTGAATACTGCACCCCCATCACTGCCCCAGATGTTTGGTGGCCTTGCAGCAGTGGAGGGCACAGTGACATCAGCCTGGGTGTTTGGTGTCCTTGCAGGAGTGGAGGGCATAGTGGCAGTAGCCAGGGCAGGGTTGGCACTCAGCAGGGCCACAATGATGTCCATGATGGTTTCATTGACTGATATTCCATGGGCAGTGAGCAGCCTGCAGCAGTCTGAGGTGTTGGGGTTATGGTTTAACAAACAGTTTGACCGTCCACATCTGCCCCGACCCACCACAAAACTCAGACAAAGGTGCAGAGCCTGGCAGTCAGCTCTGTCACACCCGCCCCTATTGTAGGCCTGGCACACATCCAGGCGGCTTGAGGCAGGAGCTGCAGTGCTGACGAGGTGATGTAACAGCTTTTTCAGGCGATGTGGAGGCAGGTTTCCAAGGCAGAATTTTTCAAAGATGGCTTTGTTGTGGTTTGTAAACAGTGAGTGACCCAGAGAACAGGGTTTCTCTAGGCACCAGCCAGAGATGTAGGTGTTGCACAAATGCAGATCCTGGCAGGTTAGGCCCTGAATACAACCTTTGGGTGATGGGTAGGCTTGGCACAATTTTATTTGTGGCTGAAGCTGCACCCCGATCCTGTCCAGGTGGAAGACTTGTGTGTGAGCTGCTGCCACCTGCTGCACTGACTCTCGACCAAAGAAATTGTATTCAAAGAGATTACTGAATGTGGAACGGAAGGAGGAGCACTCTACCAAAACCTGGGCCAGATCCTCAGGTGTCAAGGCGCCACTGGCATCCTCCGTGTTGCTGGGAAACCCATCATTCAAGGCACCGGAGTAATGGCTGTTGTCGCTGTTCTTGTAATAATGGCCAGAGTTGTAGTACTGCCCCTGTCTCTGAGTCCATGGGCTTCTTGATTGCTGTGGAATACTCCTGTGTGACCATGAGTACTGATGTCTGGAAGGTGATCCATAGTTACTGTCCTCTCCACTGCTGTGTTGGTTCCTCCAGGGGCGTCTGTTGTCACTGGAGGATTCCCGGGAGCGGTGGCCTCCTTGTGCACTCCTGGCAGCCTTGTCCTGGACCTGAGGCTGCTGGTTATCTTGGTCCCTGGTGCTCATGCTGCTGTCCTGACCCTCAAGAGTAAGACGTAACTGACTCATTTCCTCTTCCTTCTTATCCTCATCAGTGTCCATCTGCTCTTCCTCATCTGTAGCATTCTGTAGTGTACTGTTGTCTCTGCCTTCGTTTTCTTCAGCATCGAGGAGTTGTTTTGCGGCATCTTCGTTCCCTTTCTCAGCAGCATTATACTCAGCATTGCGGTGAAGTGCTGTGCCATCTTCATCTTCGTCAATGTGATGCTGATGGAGTCTGCCAATCGGATTTTTCTCTTTGTTAGGATGCTGTGCTCTCTCAGCCTCATCTTTCTCTTCACTGTGATATTGCTGCCATATTCTCTCATTCTCATCATTCTCTTCGTCTTGATAATCCTGCAGTGTTCTTTTGACCTCTTCTCTCTCTTCGTATCCATAATGTTGCAGTGTTCTCTTGACCTCATCTTTCTCTTCATCTCCATAATGTTGCAGTGTTCTCTTGACCTCTTCTCTCTCTTCATCTCCATAATGTTGCAGTGTTCTCTTGACCTCATCTTTCTCTTCATCTCCATAATGTTGCAGTGTTCTCTTGACCTCATCTTTCTCTTCATCTCCATAATGTTGCAGTGTTCTCTTGACCTCATCTTTCTCTTCATCTCCATAATGTTGCAGTGTTCTCTTGACCTCATCTTTCTCTTCGTATCCATAATGTTGCAGTGTTCTCTTGACCTCATCTTTCTCTTCATCTCCATAATGTTGCAGTGTTCTCTTGACCTCATCTTTCTCTTCATCTCCATAATGTTGCAGTGTTCTCTTGACCTCATCTTTCTCTTCATCTCCATAATGTTGCAGTGTTCTCTTGACCTCATTGTTCTCTTCGTCTTTATAATTCTGCAGTGTTCTTGTGACCTCTTTCTCTTTGTCTCCATAATTCTGCAGCGTTCTCCTAACCTCATCTCTCTCTTTTTTATAATCCTCAAGTGTTCTCCTAACCTCATCTCTCTCTTCATCAGGGTAATGTTGCAGTGTTCTTGTAACCTCATCTCTCTCTTCCTTATCCTTCCTATCCATCTCATGCTGCATCGTCCTGACATAGCTCTCTTCCTCACTGGTATGATGCTGAATGCTGCCACTCTTGCCTTCATGGTCATGTAGAGTATCCTGCAGTATCTTGGTGTAATGCTCCTTATCCTGTTCCCTTTCCTTGTCCTGGTAATGCTTTTCTTGTGCCTTCCTGTCATGCTGGCCACCATCAGTTTTCAGCTTCTTCATGGACTGCAACAAAGCTTGGGCCTCGTCATCCTCGCTTGTAGATGTCTGTCGAAACAAGTTGTGTTAGTCGTCATTAGTTTCAGAGGAAGGTGCAAGAATCTCTAACAAAATGAGCCATGAAGAGCAATGGCTGGAAACTAATCTGAGGAGAAAGACATTAAGTTTTAAAATATGAATGTCATTGTGTGAAAAAGGTAATGATACTATCCTTATTTGCTCATTGTTTTGTGTGGCACTTAATGTTCTTGGGTGTTTGTAATATGTGTGGTGCCCAAACACTTCTGACACTGGTTAACATAATTGGTCCACTAGCACAATGACCTCACTTTTTTGTCACTAACGTTTTCTCCTAACACATGATTGACTCTGTGGGGGAAACACTGTTAAACTGAATGGCCTCAACTGCTGTTTCCTCCTGACACAAACATCATCACACCTGAGGGCAAAGTAGTTACCTTGAATATTTGTGCTTCCTTTAACTTCTGGGCACAGGAACACAGAGGCAGAGCATGTCTGTGGATTTATATTGAGCAAATATGGGAAAGTACCCAAGCAATGAGATTTTTTCTAGGATTCATAGCAATAACAAGGTCACTGATTTCATTTTTCCCTTGACACACCTGAGATTCAGCTTTGGCAGTGGTTTGTCGATATCTCTTGGCCAGGGCCTGCTCAAAAGGGTCATCCACATCACACTCCCACTCCATGGAGATGAGCTCTGAAAGAAACCCACAATGGGGAGTTACAGTGTGACTGACTGGTGGACTTGAAGCAGAAGGAATTCATTTCATGTTGAGACTTTAGCCTGATACTGAAAGTGTCCAGATTATTAAAGAAACCAGGTGTGGACAACAGTTACTGCGGTGGCAGGACAGACTGAGTGTCCAAAGAACCTGTCATGAATTTTAATAGAAATGTATTTATTTTGTGGAGTATTCCACCAAACTCGACCTCATTTAATAAAAAAATTAAATAAAAATAATGGAAGATATAAAGGAAATCTCCACTTAGTCGAAGGAGGTAGATCAAATTAGTCCACTCAATTGAGTTTACTGTCATTATGAGACTGATTAGTAATTCAATTTCTAAAACCAAACACTCGTTGCAAGAATTTATGGTTTGCAGAGTGATCAAGACCAAATTATTGTCTGATGGGTAGAATATGATTCATGCCTTACCTGGCTTAGCCCTCGGTGTGAGGTCACTCCACTCCAGCCTGTGAGGCTTGGTATCCATCTGGTAGCCTTCCACTTGCTGGGCCAGGGCTGGGGCACCTTCACGGAGCTGGGCCAGTGATGGGCCATCTTTATGAGTCAGGCCAGGGGCTGGGGCACCTTCATGGGCCAGTGATGGGCCATATTTATAAGAAAGGCCTGGATCTGGGGCAGGTTCATGGGGCAGGGCCAGGAGCTGGGCTAGTGATGGGCCATATTTATGAGGCAGGCTTGGGGCTGGGTCATCATGGGCCAGGGTTGGGGCTGGGCCATCTTTGCGCGTCAGGGCCGGGGCTGGGTCATCATGGGCCAGGGTCGGGGCTGGGCCATCTTTGTGAGGCAGGGCCGGGGCTGGGTCATCATGGGCCAGGGTCGGGGCTGGGCCATCTTTGTGAGGCAGGGCCGGGGCTGGGTCATCATGGGCCAGGGTCGGGGCTGGGCCATCTGTGTGAGGCAGGGCCGGGGCTGGGTCATCATGGGCCAGGGTCGGGGCTGGGCCATCTTTGTGA
>NC_066537.1:6112267-6144767 GCF_024679095.1 Eriocheir sinensis
TTACAATTAAATTACAGATAACCTCATCCTTTAATTAATTACAATTACAATTACGTCAAATTCGTCTTCTGCACGAGGAAACTAATCTCATGCATCTATTGAAACTATTCATATATAACAATTTTAACCTAACCTGACCTTCACTCCCTCCCATTGTCAACTCACTGTGGCTGGATGCAGTGAGATTTTAAAGTGAAGAATAAAATTAACCTCAAGTGCAGATAGCAACAATATCCAACTGAAAAACGGTGTTGATAATGAAGCGTACGATAAAGTCTATCAGAAAAGTCACACTCCTCCTCCTCCTCTTCTTTACTCCACATGGTCAGGGTCAGACTATATGACTCAGACAGAACATGTATTCGACTCGTACGGACGGGGACGGACCCAACACCACCAGTCCACCACCACTACCACAAGCAGCCCTTCCACAGATAGCCTACACATACATACATACATACATACACACACACACACACATCTTTCCCCACTTTACAAGCTTGATATAATGGGTAGAGGGTATGGGTGACCGTAGGCATGTGAAGGTGGCTGGCGGTATGATGTATTAACTTCCCCATCACCTGATAACACGTACCGAACGATACATTTTGACAGAGGGCGATGTTTTGCTGATGCAGAGCGGTGACTTCCCTTCCTCCTCTTCCTCCTCCTGTCTCTTATTGACTGCCAAGTTCTAACCCTCTCCACTATTCTCCTCCATACGTATGTTGCTATGACGATGTTGACTGGGACACAAATAGTTCAGTTAACAATGTATATCGAATTTCTTGATCGTTGAATTTGACACACGCCACTGTCATCATCTAACTTGGCTGACTGATAAATAAACCTGTAGGATCACACAACTGAGGAGGCAGCTCAAGGACAATATATATACAGTCAAACAAAAGCTTTATAATTTATTGATCGTTCTATTTGACACTCACGCACTGTCATCATCTAGCTTGGCTGACAATGATAAATAAACCTGTAGGATCAGACAGAACAGAGGAGGCAACTCAAGGACAATAGTTATACAGTGAAACAAAAGCTCGACATGTCACGAACTTGCATATTCACGAGGCTTTGGGTAGGGTCAACGATTTACTAATGCCCCAAAATTGAGGTAACCTGACGGAGGCGTAGACTCGTTCAAACAAGAGGAGTAGGAGTGCAAGTTCTCACCTCGTAGATGTAGTTGCTGGTGTTGGTGCTAGGCTGGTTTCCCATCTCCAGTAGTAACTTATAGAACACCTCGATAAGTTATCCTCCTTCTTGACTTGAGGCTGCCTTGATATGCCTTCCGACTCTCTCTTTGCTTCGAATGATCCTTCCTTCCTAAACTCGTCCGCTCCCTCGTCAGGTCGTCACATCACTGCTAATGCGTATTCCACCTCCATCTCCTCCCGCGCCTTTCCCCAGACGCGAACTGGTCGTGTATTGAGGCGGTTGAGTAGAGGGCCCGTTCTCTTTGCTACAGCGCTCATGACTAAGGGCAGACTTCGCTAACTTCACGCCTCGCCTTTCTTTGTAGTTTTATTATTGTTTTCTGATTTTTATAGCCGTTAGATCCGTCAATTGGATGGTACTAGTTACTATTGACCCTGCTATTAAGGTTTTGCTATTATCGCTGCTACTGCCATCCCTACTACTTCTACTAGACTATTATTGCCTACTTATATTATTTTTGCTGCTGGTGTTGGTGCTTCCTTCGCAGCTACTATAGTGAATCCACGAGGAACTGGCGGATTGGGGGGTTTCTGCGGGGGTCTCTCCTCCTGTACCACGCTGCCACATCTCTTGTCTCCAATTGTGGGATTAGAGTCAAGGTGTTAAGTGGACCACCATTAGCCTCCCTTCATTTCCTCCTCCTCCTCCTCCTCCTCCTTTCTCTCTCTCTCTCTCACTCTCACTCTCTCTCTTCTTCGGGGACGAGAATACAGGCTGTCTTGGTGACCTGTTCGTCATGCACTCATGATCCAGTTTGGCGCAGACTCTTTCAATAGTTCTTTCACTAACATTAGTGGGTCTCGCTGTTCTTGCAGTTACTCTTGTGAGTGGTATGATAAATCCTCTGTTGTTTTTTTCGTCTAAAAAGTACTTGTTTACATTGTAAATGAGTTCTTTCTCGCGGCTGTGCAGCCAACGACGTGGAGAGGGAGGGAGGGGAGAGGCAGAGGCGGGAGCGGGCCACCCATGGGCCCACCTGCTGACCCTTCCATGACCTTGAGAGAAGTGACCCTCTGGATGTGTACTACACACAGTGTTCCCAGTGGAAAAAACTAAAACGTACCATAAAAAATGATCAAAATGTAAAAATGTACCAAATGGCTGAAAAAAAGTATCAAAAAAAGTATCAACCGGTAATTTTAGGTAATTTATATTTTACAGTGAGGAAATTACTTAAATATTATTTTTTTAACTCTTACTCTTACGTCTGGCAGTGATGTAGGGTGTACACAGTCTGCAGTGTCTATTGCAGCATGATGACTTGTATGGTAACAGAGAGAGAGAGAGAGAGAGAGAGAGAGAGAGAGAGAGAGAGAGAGATTAAAACTTATAATTAAGATAACACAGACAATGTAGAATTCTAATCTATATGTGGCAAACAATACATTTGGTATAGATATACAATTTATTACATATCTTACAAAATAATATCTATGCTTTTGATAAATTAACGATCTTATGGCATTCTATGTATAATTCAATGTATAGTGAATGTTGTCCATCATGATGACAATGGTATATGAAAGTGCCCCAATATTATCTACCATTTCACAATGCTATCCAGCTCCTTCCTAAATAAAACTTTTATTTTTTTTAATAAACCGAGAGAGCAGCTCAAAAATAACAAAAAAAAAAAAAAAACGCTAATCACTGCTCCTTAACAAGAAAAAAAAAAGAGTAGTCAGTTACTTGAGCTTAAAATACCGTATCTCCTCTTTAAGCAATTAAAACAATAAGTAAAATATTATTGATTTCCTACTTTTGGTCATTATCACATTTCATTCTCCCTTGAATGCTGCTTGAGCCGAGCGTATCATTGCATTGTTTGGCTCCCAGTCAAAGCAATTCACAGCATCACCATTGCCCTTGGTTATTAAGAGGCCATTGACTGTTTCTGTATTAAGTATATTTCTGGTGTCAGTTTTGATCAGTTTTACCTGAGAAAATATTATCTCCACTGTAGCTGACACTGATCCGCGGTAGAATATATACGTCAATACAAATTTATACCGGGACTTTTACTTTTTTTCACATTTCCCTGGATGCATCGGTGAGACGAAAATGTATCATTTTTCTTACTAAATTGGTAAAAAAGTATCAAATTTTTCCTCAATGATAATTTCGTACCACTTTAGCTTAATGTCGTAAAAATGTACCGCTACCGACAAAAAGTATCAAAATGGTACTTTTGTACCGTCACTGGGAACCCTGACTACACATCCAGAGGGTCACTTCTAGACACTAGACAACGTTGTATTCCAACGTTGTCTAGTGTCGTGGTATTTATACAAAATATTTGTTATTATCTTATAAACGAAACAATCTTAACGCTATATGACCTTATTGGATTATCCAATTATTTAATTAAATTCATTTAAAGGTAGGAAATAGATGACATATGAGAGGAAGCGAGTGTTGAGAGTGTGATCTTGATCTTGATCTTGATGTCACAGGTGGCTCGGGATTTCTCCCCAGCCAGGCCTTTGTATCGGCAGCTCCTGTGAAAAGAAAACAAAACATGCGGGAAGTCAATGTTCTCGGGGCAAGATATCATTCCCTACATCTTTCACGCCACATGCCCTCCAAGAACTCTTTCACTGCCTCAATCACTCGTCCACTCGTCTCTCCACTGAGCCCCAGCAGCAGCACCATCCACTCCCTTCCAGTCCTCCCGTTTACATCACGTCCCATCTCGCTCAAAAACACATGCATCATCTTCGTTCTCTCCCTGTCATACTTCTTGCATTCCAGCACTACATGCTGCACAGTCTCGTCCACACCCCTGTCACACATCTGGCACACTTTGCTGCGGGACTCAGACCATCTATAGTTCCTTGCATTCACATCCAGACACTGCGCTCTAGCACGGAAAAGAAGATCACCTCCCAGGCTTCCCTCATACCACACCTCACACTTTGGGGCCTCTTTCTCCCTATACCAGTCGAGAGTTTCCTTTCTTTCCAAGGTGCGGGGCGGGGCTGACCCGCACCTCTCACCCCCCAATCCGCCAGTTCCTCCTGGATTGACTATATTACTATTATCATGCACTGTCACTAAAGGGTTTCTACCATCATTACTTACTATTTCTCCTTATCATTACTGTCGTGGCTTGACGTTGACCAGTCCATGTATAGGCTTGTGGTGCGCTTGTTACTATCTGGCACTATTACTGATATTTACATTACTGTTACACACTAAGGTCACTCTATTACTGACGGCAGGTGATTTGTGTCGATTTTTATTTTATGTTGCCAAATTCCATCCTCATGCTTGTTTTTCCTTTGGCTTCCGCGGGTCCTGTAATTCCCCTCCCGCCTCTCTGCCACATAGTCCCAACCATGGAGATAAAATTCTACCTCCATGGTCCCAACACCTATCGCTCCCTCTCATGTGTTAGCTACAGGCAGCATATGAGAGGGAGAGAGTGTTGGGACGGTGTGGCAGAGCAGCGGGGAGGAAAGAAAGGACCCCGGGGGACTCGCCAAAACGATCTCACCAATCAGGTTTCACTATGGCGTTTTTAGGCCGGGTTGCCACTATTCCGTTTCACGTTACCGTCTACCATCAATATCTACATGACCATCAATGACGTCATCAACGGAACCCGGACTAGGGGCCGCTTTCACAGTCATTTTGTTTGTTTTGATCGTTACCAATGGCGGCGATCGCTGCTACAGTATTTCCACGTAAAACTGGCCGATGGGGTAGTGGCGGCTGCGGAGTTAACCTAGCCCCGCACCTTACCACACACTCACCACCTCTTGCTTCCTCTGCAGCCCCCACTATCCCATAGACCAGTTTCACGTGGAAAACTAGTGTCGATCGCCGCCATTGGTAACGATCAAAACAAAGTGACTGTGAAAGCGGCCCTAAATCCTTCCTCGACTTCCTTGTAACGATGATAAGCAGAGGGAGTAATGTAGAATTGTCAGCATGTTCATTACTTACCCCTAGCATTGATGGAAAATAAAAAGTGTGCTAATCTAGGATGGAGAGGAAACACTCGCTACTTTGGGAAGTTTTATTATTTTCCAGTAAATATATCATCCCTTACAGCTACCCAATTCAATGGAAATAAAGTACAATATTGGTTATTATACAGTAAATCAAATAACTTCATTGGTAATAAGTGAAATTATAGACCACCATTCACCTGCACTAGTTCACCCTCCCTTTTCTGCCTATCTCTGACATTTTTTCATTTTAACCGATGTATTTCTGCCTAAGTTACGCACATTGTAGGAGTGTCTTTTCACGTGAAGGTCAAGCAAGTTAAGTGGGTTATATCAGCTACAATCAGATGGTGTCGGTAAGATAAGGTTTTTATCTATAGGTTTTTTTAGTATCAAGAAATTTCAACCATGACCAGAGGCATCGTTTTGGATAGTCGACTTCCCCATTTGGTGTCTTGGAACCCTTAAACACTGAAGACCCTGTTAGTGTTAGGGTGCTTAGGGTGGGGGCGACTGACTAGGCTGCTAGATGAGTTTTAGGAGGTATTCTGGGTAGTACTCCTCGGTTTTGTACTTGACAATTAACCTAGGATTGGTGGGGTTGTCCACGGTCGAGTCGAAGGGCATGGAGGTGACAGGGTTGATGGGAGGCCGCACCATGCTTGAGTTACCTACAACCATGGAGCCAACGGCCACCCTCGCCACAAACATGTATTTCAAGTTATTGGAATCTGCCCGACAGTACCCAAGAGAAAGCTTTGCGTCAGTGCCAAAGTAGGTTCCTCGCCCATAACTTTGCCCGCTGGCTGAGCCGTGGAGCCGCCAGTCAAAGTTCTCGGCACAGATGCTGGGCACCACGCTGTGCGAGGTACCGTGGAACAGCTGCCGCACATCCACCTTGGCCGGGTCCTTGTATATGGCGGTCATCTCCTTGATCTTGTTCTGTAGGGAGCGCCACATGAATGGGTTCTGAATGCGCTCCACCTGGATTACGTTAGAGGGTGACACACCCAAGCCGATAAGAGCAACCACCTTCTTGCACTCATCTGAGGTCGGGGCCAAGACAACCAGGCGAGAGCGTTCCTCAGGCTGCATGGCCTCCCAGTGCTGGGGAAGGTCTGATTCTTTATTGGTTTTGGCCTTATCACCTGTCTCCTCTTCTGGCATGTGTGGCTCGGGCCTGCGCCGCACCTCTCGACTCACCTGTGTCGACTGGTTTGTTTGTTTCATGGCAGTTAAGTCCAAGACATAGGTGAATTTGGAGTTGTTGAAGGTGATTGTCTGTTTTGGGTTCTGTAAGTAATGCTTCTCGATGTCCGCGGAAGTAAGGCTGCTGACGAGGTCTTTCCTGTCAGCGGTGTCTGCTTTGCCGTACTTCACCCACTTCTTGTTAATATCCTGGAAGTACCAGTGGTGAGTTGCCGCCTCGATGGTTTGGCCCGCCACCAGCTGTGTACACAGCCGCCGTAGCTGGAAGTTCTTGCTCTTCGAGGGGTTGGTGAGGCTCATGGTCTGAAAGTCGGCGTGCCAAACGTCGCGGCCCAGATGGATGAAAAGACCTCTGACGGAGGACTCCAGCTTGGAAGGGTCTAGGCGAGGCAGGTCCACGCCGCTGAGGTCAGGGTCACAGAAGGCCCTTTCAATGCAGGCTGCCTGCTCAAGACGAAGGTTGAACCAGCGGCCCTCCTGATCATTTACGCATATCTGCCAGTGGAAGTGAGTGAGGGAATGCAGCCGCGAACACCCAGTGGCTTCGTCCCGACACACGGTCTCCACTGAGTAGTAACAGATCTCTGGTGTGGCCACGTTTCCCTGGAGATCATGGGCCCACAGTGTTCGGGGCCGTGGGGTCGGCTTCGGCGGATCCGGTGCCTTCTGCTTGCTTGCTTCTGCTTGGGAGGGACTGGAATTTGCCTTGGGCTGTTTCTTGGTGTTTGGTTGTTTCTTTGGCAGGTTGTCACGTTGGCTACTATTTTTTGAAGTGTCATCATCAGAATCTTCAGATTCGGTTTCTGTTGCTGAGGACTCATCAGTGTTCTTCCCTTGCCTGTTTGTAGCACGATCCATCCTCTTCTTGGGTTCAGGGAGCTCTTTCTTATTGTGGATTTTCTTTCCTTTGCCATGGGAACTATGACTCTTCTTGGAGTCACTTTCACTGTCAGAGTCGTCTTCTGTGTCTGAAGATGAGTCCTTGGCATTGTCCTTCTTCATGGTTCCCCGTTGCCTGCCTAAGTCTGGGGCAACATTGCCACTGTTGCCCTTCTTTGTTCGTCCCTGCCCTGTAAACTTTGCGGGACTGGAGGTGGAGGGAGATATGTTCTTGAGGCCGGGGTTGGCCTGCAACAGGGCCATGGCTACATCTCGTGGAGCCTCGTTCACTGGCAGTTTGTATTGTTTAAGTAGATGGCAGCAGGCAGGGCCCAGTAGGTCATGGTTCAGGCGGCATTTTTTATTAGAGCACTTAGTGAGGCCCAACACGAAGCTAAGACACACATGCAGGCTGGAGCAGTGCGCTTGGTCACAGCCGGCCTCGTTGTAGTCCCTGCACACACCCAAAGGGCCAGCCTGCCTCTGGCCCTGGCCCTGCCTCTGGCGCTGGCCCTGGTTCTGGCCACCTCGTAGTAGCTGTCGCAGAACAGAGTAGGAGACACGCTCCATGAAGAGCCTCTTGAGTATAGCCATGTTGTGGTCGGTGTGCCACCTGTGGCCCAAAACACATGTCTGATTATCTCCACACCAGTTGTATATAAACTTGGGACACATGTGGAGGCCATCACAGGTGTCGCGGCTCTGGCACCCTTCCGGGCTGGAGTGAGCACCACACAGCTTGAGGCGAGGAGCAAGCGTCACCACCTCGTTCTGCAGGACGAATATGTGGCCGTGGGTCTGAACGACGATCCTTACATCCTCGGGTGGCAGGTCGTGCTGCTCTAGCAGGATCAGGAGGCTGTTGGAGCGGTCCTGGCTGTTTGAAAGTATCTCCACCAGGTGCTGGGGTGTCAAGAGATCTCCTGGCCTGAGTGGTGGTGGTTGTCCCCTCGGCCCGCCTCCACCCCGTGGTTTCCCTCGGCGCCAATTCTGATCTGGGGGCCCAGGCCGGTTGTGGTAGTCCATACGCTCATGGGGCGGCTTATATCGGTCATGATCCTCTCTCCATGGTGGTCTAGAATACCTCGGGCGCTCCTCCCACTCCTGCGATTGTGTTAACACAAATCTTAACAGCAAGCAGTCAAACTCATGGATGCTCACTAACACACACATGTGTAAACACAAATCTAATCTATTAAGATTCTATGACAGGGTAGTGGAAGTATTACAGGAGAGGTGGTTGGCTGGATATTTCTTATTCAGATTTCAAGAAAGCATTTGACAGATTATCACACCAAGAGCTTTTATGGAAACTGGAATATAAGGAGGACTTTCATGAAAGACTCATCGCAAACAGAAACAATGTAAAAATTGCAAGACCTAAAACAAGCTACATGAATAGTGTCATGTGACAGATGGACTTCACTTTGGATAAATCCCATGTAATAGTCAGAAAAAAAGACTAGACTGTGAATTAAGCTTGGATATTCGGTTACAACAGGAAAGGAAAAAAGTTGGTAGTGTACATAAGGTCATAAAAAAAGGAAATTAACACATTGCTAGCAAACATGAGCTAGTGTGGCCTTCACATCTGTAAGCCCAATTATGTTGAAAAGATAACTATATAATTTACAAGACCAAATATAGAGTATCTACGCAGCAAGTTTGGAACCCCCATTCGAAAAAAGAACACAAAGGTTGAAAAGTACAAAGGGTTGTTATGAAATGAGTTATTTCCCTAAAAAAAATAACTAAAGAAAAATTGGAAACGTGAAATCTGCCAACCATAGGAGAGGATATAATGTCATTGTTGTTTGAGTGTGCCACATGAAGAGAGAAGATAGATGTAAATGAGTATATATCATGGGAAAAAAAAAAAAAAAAAAAAAAAAAAATCCGAACCGGCTGATCAGAGGGATGTACTACCAAATGAAGTTGTGTGCGCCAATAGCATTCAGTGTTAAAACTAGGCAAATATGAACCTTTCTCAAGACTGTCAAAAAAGTATAAGTATGTAAGAACACAACACAAAGAAGCCCTACCCGGGGTGGAGACAGGTCGGGTCTCCATCGGGGCTCGTACGGGGGCGGCGGGCCTGGTAAACCGCCTCCACGCCCCCTGCCGCCACCGCCGCCTCTCACTGCAAAGGGAGGTTGGCTTTAGCTTGATTGATTGATAGTTTATTGTTGCAAGTAAAACAACAAAGAAGGGAGGAGCATGCCATCCCAACCCCCAGGCAGTACAGAGTGTGATGATACAACTAAGGATACATGTGTAAGTAGCACCAGGAAGCTTGTGTATCAAGAACTTACCAGAAATATTGACGTAGCAAAATTTATCATACACATTATACACCACCGTTGCCAGATTATCGTACTCACAGCATAGTATTTACCGGTTTCTCTGACGCCTAACTATTGCCAAGAAACATCAGGATATAACTCTTTTAACGATAACTATAAATGAGTTTCGTTATTGGAGCCCAGAAGACAGTTTTTGGGGCAGGAAGTCGGGAAATATAAGCGGCTGAGTACGACTATCTGGCAACGTTGAATTATACACACTCAAATCTCTCTCACTTACAATTCGCAATCAACCGCGTGACGTTCTCTGCCTCAGCGAAAAGGTCTTCTCGGCTCCTCCCGCCAAAGCCTCGTCGCCCCGCCATCCTGTTGTCGACCTGCGAAGAGAAACAATAAAACTATATTCTTAAACGTATCGGTCTCCCATTACCATTTCCTAAGGCCACAGGGAAGATTAACCGGGATTTCATGTTTTTTTTTCTTCCGTAATCACTGGTATCTCAAAAGTCCAAGGAAATCCCAGCAACTTCTACTTCGGAGCCCCAGCACACACATTTGACAAAGCTTCCGCAGGAGTTGTGGGCATTTCAAAGGGTAGTTTTATGACCCTATGGTGGTAATTTGACCCTCCTAATGTATCATGAAAATAAAAACACTCATTAGAACCCGACTGATCTCCTTATCGGCCTTGGGAAACAGTTGATGTGAGGGATAGAAACATTGACAATATCTACCATAGTAATTTTTAAACCCAAGAGAGAGAGAGGTGGGAGGTGGGGGTGCATCTTATCACGTGGTAGTACGTATTGCTCGCATCAGCTGTGTGTGTGTGTGTGTGTGTGTGTGATAATGCAGATATACGTGTTGATAACGTCCTAGACTAAATGCCTAAACGTCCTTATCTTACACTTTATCATCATGAAATAGATAAACAAATAAACACAACCCTAATAAGAGATTCAAATCCTCTTCGCTGTAACGGGGTTGACTGTTGCAAGAGGAGCGAGCGATCCTCAGTGCGTTGGAGCCTTGTGTTTTCCTGTTCATCGCTCGCCTGTCTCACACTCCTTCGCTCATGGCTGGTTGGGGGCAGATATACGTTTTCAACATCTCTGCTCCCATAAAACCACCAAAACGTAATTATGTCAGTGTCAGGGGAGGTGGAGATGGGTCTGTGTGAAGGGATAAGAAAAGGTTAGGGTAGGGAACAGTAGGAAGTATGAGACAGTGGTGTAGTTATATGTGTTCAAGATAGTTATTCCAGTGTGACATCTAAGACAAAGAGTAAAAAGAATGTTATACTTCTTTGATTTCTTCTCCTTAATATCTTATCTAACACCTTTTTGCTTGGTGATTAAGATTAAGGGTTTCAATATTGTTATACTTCCCTAATTCCTTTTTTTCCCCATCTCTGCTGTGACAATTACGACGGATGGTTTCATTATTACGATACACTTCTAATTCCTTCGATTGAATCTTATCTAAAACCTCTTTGCTATACGATAACTAAGACTGAGTTTAAATATTACGTTACATTCTTCTACTGCCTCCGTATCAGACCATAGTGCACATAATTATAGTACTGTACGCACAAGCCTCACCTTACCCAGCCATTCATCAATAGGATATTCTCTATTTTCTACATTTCTCCACTTTCCTGTTTTCATATAAATGCCGCTGGACGGATTATCATTTTTTTATTTTCATC
Organism: Eriocheir sinensis; assembly: GCF_024679095.1. Classification (NCBI taxonomy): domain Eukaryota; kingdom Metazoa; phylum Arthropoda; class Malacostraca; order Decapoda; family Varunidae; genus Eriocheir; species Eriocheir sinensis. The sequence continues at coordinate 6,123,550 of NC_066537.1, forward strand.
TGTAATATACCTGCCTCTTCGCTAGTCCTCTTTCTTCCACCTAAAATGACCTTGTGCCCCATACCATCTCATTATACCTGACCTACTTTGATACTTATTACAATTATCACCTCGATCCAAAACACCTGTGAACTGCAACCAACCATCACACATCCGCCACCCGCACTCAGACACTGATCACCCTCCTCCCGCGCCCCCCTCACCCACCAACCCACACATGCATCTCCAAGACCACCACCGCTGACTCACCACCACAAACGACGCGTCCAATACGTGTACAGAACACTTTCCCTCCCTGTTCCTGACCGATACGTATTCGTTTTGAGATTAAAATAAGGAATAAGTGGGGGAAGACTTCAAAATGGAGGGGGGTATAGAATAATGTGATATAGTTAACGTATGAGATGTTACAGATAGTGGGTAGTAACATTACCATAGTTACGTAGCTTGAGAGGGTCAATACAAGTTCAGAAGAGTATTATTATCATTTTACGTAGTAGTAGTTGCCAAAATAACAACAAAACGATAAAAGAGAACCACTAACAACTACATGAACTACAATTGCGTTGAGGCTGAACACTAAGTCAATCACCTAAACTTACGTCCACAAAATGTTAAAGATGCAGAAATACTTTGTGAAAACTTAAACTTTTCTCGGAGATGGAGTTACTCAAGATGGTGCAACAAATCAGAGTGAATAGATGCCTTACTGAACGTGTGTTATGTAACCATGAACATGAAACCTGTGATCGTGAGGATGGGGCTTTACGTTCGTTTAAAACTTCTCACGACACACACTTCTATCTTCTACTTATGACTACAAAACTGTCTTATACTTCCCTACCCTAACCCTTTCTTGACCCCTTCTATCTTCTACTTATGACTACAAAACTGTCTAATACTTCCCTACCCTAACCCTTTCTTGACCCCTTCTATCTTCTACTTATGACTACAAAACTGTCTTATACTTCCCTACCCTAACCCTTTCTTGACCACTTCTATCTTCTACTTATGACTACAAAACTGTCTTATACTTCCCTACCCTAACCCTTTCTTGACCCCTTCTATCTACTTATGACTACAAAACTGTCTTATACTTCCCTACCCTAACCCTTTCTTGACCCCTTCTATCTTCTACTTATGACTACAAAACTGTCTTATTCTTCCCTACCCTAACCCTTTCTTGACCCCTTCTATCTTCTACTTATGACTACAAAACTGTCTTATTCTTCCCTACCCTAACCCTTTCTTGACCCCACACACAGGCCCGTCTCCACCTCTCCTGACACTGACATAATTACATTTTGGTGGAATTCTGCGAACTTGGGAAGACAGCCATGAACGTACCCGCGGGCCAAAATTGCCAGTTATGCATTGTGCCCCCCATGCCAATAATAGCCATATTCATAACCACTTCAGGCGTCCAAGTAGACATTATTGGACAAGGCTTTCGTAGGAGTCGTGGGCATTTCCAAGGGTAGTTTTCTGACCCTGATGGTAGTCTGACAACGCCTCTGCACCACAAGCGTGAAAAGAACACTAATGAGAACCCGACGAATCTCCTTTTTGGCCTTAGAAATGGTTGATGTAAGAGAACATTCTACTAACTCATCACTCTGGCTTTGTTTCAACCTTAGCTCAGCACAGGTCACGGCATAGTGTCATGGGAAAGACGACGAGGATCCAAAACAACGATACAAAGCAACGGAAAGAATGCAAACAACTCACGGTGCTCACTCGGCTAAACTTATGACCACTGCTACGGATTGCTGTGGAGCTCTCTTCCTTTTTCTGGCGTTTCCTTCACTACTGCTGCTACTGGGGATGAATGTGATGTGTCGGGGCATGTGTCTGTCTCTTATGCACACCCGAGCGGCCCACCTCCCATCCTCACAGCCTCCACTCGGTGTTTAATGGACTAAAACAAACACGTCACACTCGCCCCTGCCTCTCCCGGACTTGACAGGTCCCACACGCGTATTGTCAGAGTGGTGGCACCACCGTTGCCAGATTATCGTACTCAGAGCCGCGTATTTATCGGTTTCTGGTCCATAATGTTGCCAAGAAACACCAATAATTAACCATTTTATTGATAATTTTATATGAAGCCAGTTTTTGGGGTGGAGGAGACAGTTTTTAGGTCGGATATCGGCAAACAGAGGAGGCTGAGTACGACAATCTGGCAATGTTGGGTGGCACTGGTGGGCGGCAGAGCGCGTTCTCCTTCTTATCTTGCAAGGGTAACTGTACTATCCGATTCGTTGACTTTTTAGATTTTTATTTGTTACTTGAGCTATCTAAAACTCATTCTCTGTCGAGCACCCCTGTTTGTATAAATGGTAAAGTGTTTGTGGATGCTTTGTTTTTCTCTTGCAAGGGTGACTGTTCTATTCCTTACGTAGTTATTTATCTAGATAAGTGGTTCCGAAACTTTTTCTGGTTGTTACCCACTTTTAACACATGATCCGTGTCCATGCCCCCCCCCCCCCAACCAAATAAAATAAGGTAAAAAAAAAAAAAAAAAAAAAAAGACGTATTACTCGTGTCTGGCAGCAAGGCACTGCACAAACCTGTAAGTTCCCTCTCCTGGCTGTCTACCCGCTAAACTCCTTTGGTTTTATCTCTACATAGCCTCACAGAGACACACCAGTCCTCGTCGACAGACCGACTTGGTCGGCTAAATTTCGATCGCCGATAGAGTCGGTCTGTCGCCATGGCCCTCAGTTTGAAAACTACTGATCTAGAAGTTTATTTGTTTGTATGAATGGTAAAATAGTGATTGTGGATGCTTTGTTTTTCTCTTGCAAGGGTGACTGTTCTAATCGATTCGTGGTCTTTTAGACGTGTTTACTTATGTTATTTGAGCCACCTAACACTCTCTAGCACCCCGGTTTGTATGAACGATAAAATAGTGTTTTTGGATGCTGCTGGTTTAGTGTTTTCCTCTCAGACTTCCATTTCTGCCACTCTTTCAGAAGTTACAGGAACCTTAAACTTTTGAAGCCTTTCAGTTCAGTCTTGGCAGCAATCCTATTTCTAATCAGTGTGGTCAGCTAGTATATGGAGTGTTATCTGAACAATCACACATGAATATAGTGTTATATAAAAAGATCCCGACCCCATAATGGTGAGTCAGGGCCTTCACTGCTACATGTAACAACCTTTATGGCTTACCTTTACAACGTACGAATGAAGTTTTCGTTTCCGGGATGTTTCTCCTCTTGGAAATTGAAGTCTCTCTCGTACAGATTTCTTGAGCATGTCCCAAGGTAGTGTTCTTTTACGTGACGCCTCTTTATTTGGAATTTCACTTCTCTTCAGTTCATAGTTCTTGCGTGTAACATTTGGAGGGTCATTCATCTCCTGTTCACTATTCTTGGATATGTCACTTGGGGGGGCATTCATCTCCTGTTCACTATTCTTAGGTGTAACACTAACAGGTTCAGTTCTTTTCGTAACACTGGCAGGTTCATCTCTCTTCGTAAAACTTGCAGGTTCATCTCTCTTCGTAACACTTGCAGGTTCATCTCTCTTCGTAACACTGGAAAGTTCATCTCTCTTCGTAACACTGGAAGGTTCATCTCTCTTCGTAACACTGGAAGGTTCATCTCTCTTCGTAACACTGGCAGGGTCATCTCTCTTCGTAACACTGGCAGGGTCATCTCTCTTCGTAACACTGGCAGGTTCATCTCTCTTCGTAACACTGGCAGGTTCATCTCTCTTCGTAACACTGGCAGGTTCATCTCTCTTCGTAACACTCACAGGTTCATCTCTCTTCGTAACACTGGCAGGTTCATCTCTCTTCGTAACACTGGCAGGTTCATCTCTCTTCGTAACACTCACAGGTTCATCTCTCTTCGTAACACTTGCAGGTTCAGTTCTCTTCGTAACACTCACAGGTTTATCTCTCTTCGTAACACTGGCAGGTTCATCTCTCTTCGTAACACTGGAAGGTTCATCTCTCTTCGTAACACTGGCAGGTTCATCTCTCATCGTAACACTGGAAGGTTCATCTCTCTTCGTAACACTGGCAGGTTCATCTCTCTTCGTAACACTGGAAGGTTCATCTCTCTTCGTAACACTGGCAGGTTCATCTCTCTTCGTAACACTCACAGGTTCATCTCTCTTCGTAACACTGGCAGGTTCATCTCTCTTCGTAACACTCACAGGTTCATCTCTCTTCGTAACACTGGCAGGTTCATCTCTCTTCGTAACACTCACAGGTTCATCTCTCTTCGTAACACTTGCAGGTTCAGTTCTCTTCGTAACACTCACAGGTTCAGTTCTCTTCGTAACACCTGCAGGTTCAGTTCTCTTCGTAACACTCACAGGCTCACTTCTCTTCGTAACACTTGCAGGTTCTATTCTTCGTCGTTTACAATTCTTGGGTGTAACACTTGGAGGCTCATTCCTCTTCCCTCCACGACTTTTGGGTGAAACACTCGCAGGTTCTGTTCTCTTTCGTTTACAGTTCTTGGGTGTAACACTTGGAGGCTCATTACACTTCCGTCCTCGATTCTTGAATGTAATACTTGGAAGTTCAGTTAATTTCCGTCCACGATTCTTGGGTGTAGTATTTGCAGGTTCAGCAGTTCTCTTCGTAACACACGGGGGTTCATTCCTCTTCCGTTTACGACTCCTTAGTGTAATACTTAAGCTTGGAGGTTCATTTTTCTTCCGTCCACGATTCTTGGGTGTATCAGCCATAGCCGTAATACTATTGACAGCCTCAGTATTCAGACAATTAGACTAAGAAAGCGAGACTAAATAAAGTGCATGTAACTCCCGTTCGGTGGTCTGCAGGCGACTGAGGCCTTGGCCCGTGACCGTTGAGGGTACTGAGGGACAGTGTTGCCAGATCAGACTCATCAAAAGTAGCACAAGGGTTCCCTAAAAGTAGCAAATTCACAGAAAAGTAGCCTAAATACTGTTCACACACACACACACACACACTGATTTTCTAAATTCTGTGACATGAATCAAGACAGGCAGCGACTGTTGGACCCGAGGGTCCGAGGGAAGCCAGTCAGCCACTGTCGGGGAGACGTACGTACGTGAAGTAGACACGTATATGAGACGTATTATACAGGGTACAGAGAAAAATTCTCTGGACCCTGGTATTATATAGTGACAGGCGGCACTGCGGCAGCCAACCATTCATTACGTCATTTTTTGAGTCAGTAATGCTAATGTATGTTGATCAAAATAATTTATAGGCCTTATAGATATTCATTAATCTCGTTGACTTTGCACAGAAGTAAGTATATACAAACATCGGAAATGTATTCTCTCACTAGATGACAAAAATATCTAAGTGTCATCTTTGAGCGACAGCACGTGCACCTCCTTTATGACGGCAGAACACCATACGCGTACGGGTATATTACAGGGCATCAGGTTGCTCACACAAAGACGGACCAAAAAGCTGGCATAAGATAATTACAAAGAAATCTGTATTCGGTAGATACGTATAGGTGTTACACACTTACTAATTATTGCAATAAAAATGATATATATATATATATATATATATATATATATATATATATATATATATATATATATATATATATATATTTCAAATTAGTAGACAATCATTTATATATCAACCCAACCCCATTCCTAAGTAGCCCAAGTCATAAGTCGCAAACGTCAAAATTTTGTAGCGCAGCATCCAAGAAAGTAGCCCAATTTGCAATAAGTAGCCCAATCTGACAACACAGCTGAGGGACTGAGGGACTCAGGTCAGCGACAGTGACTTTTAACCTGAAGCCAACAAACGTATTTTATGAGTGGCGTACATAAAAAAAAAGGTTATGTGTAACTTCAGCATATACTGAGGAAAGTTGTTGGTTGGCCAAATATCATTAATATGAAAAAGTTATTGTGGTATTTTTTATAAATTCTTATATTTCTAGATGCACTGTATACACTTGTTACATTCATTCACTTATACGGTCCAAAATAAGAGGTGAAAGAAAGTTTTAGGTACCTACCTCTTCAAAGTTTTCGACAGGTTACTATTTCAGCGTAATGTTCAACCACCGGCCCGCACACCTCACTCCAAGCACGGGCAGGCGGTGTGCCTCAACCCCAGACCACCACACAACGGGCCGTGAACAACCCAGAACAGCAAGACACACCGCGCCGCCACTCCACAGGGCCGCCAACACACCCCGAGCGGGCAAGGCAGGGCAAAGAGGCTCACAGTACAGGTTTTCCACTTTACTTAACAGCTCCAACACGTACAGAACACTGGTTTACAAGGCACAATAACTCCTGGCACTCAGAGGGGGACAGGCACAGCACAGGGCTCACAAAAGCGGGCAGGGCACACAAGGGCACGGAGACAAGCGGCGCACGTCCGTCGTCTCTCGCAGCTGGGCTCTCCGTCCCCGCGACGGGGCTCGCTTCCTTCCCGCCCGCCGCGATGCACCCCACGCTTCCGGCCATCACAGCCCTCCGCGCCTCAAACTAGCACCCCCCACACAAATAACACAAATACCTCCCAAAATAAACCCCCTGGCGTAGCACTATCCCCCCCTTAAAGAAGCAGTCGACCCGACTGCCCCAACATGCAACACACAAAAATACATGGAATACAAATAAATCAGTCCTCCACCACGTCCTCCACAGTCTCCTCTCGCGCCCCCAAGGGGCTCCGCCTGTCAGCCACGCCGTCGACCAGCCGCCAGTCCTCAGTGGGCTCTTCCACGCCATCCGCTCCACGCAACGCTCGGGACAGTCGACACCGGCTCCTGGCCTCCACCCTCGGGGCAAGGTGCCCTCGCCCGGCTGTGACTACCTCCCCACGCAGCCAAGCTCGAAAACCTCCGGAAGCAAAGGGCACCCGTCCGGTCACCCTCTCCAGCTCCCGTCCGAGGCCAACACAAGCCTTGGCCTGCGTCAGGTAGTCGAGGCCCAGCAAGCAAGGCTCTTCCACGCCCGGCGACGTCCACCGGCAGCCGCTCCACTGCGCTGCCCACGCCGGCACAAGCCTCCACTGGCCCCTCGAGCAGCACACACTGCCCCGTGTCAGGCCGCGCCGAGGACTCCTCAGCCCCGGTGTCCACTGTCACGCGATGTGGCTACATCCGCTGATCCTCCCACTGACAACGCGCTGGTCGGGCGGCGGCAGCTTACTCAAGGCGGGGCTCGGGGGCGGGAGACGGCTGGAAGTTAACCACCTTCTCCAGCCCGTCCACATTTCCCGTCCACTGTCTGTCCGCTCCATCACTCCCTGCGCCGCCCGCTCGTCGACGGCGCGCTGCACTTCCTCCCGCCTGGCTGGTGCGATTCGTCGGGGCGGGCTCTTGGTGGGCGCACTATTTCCTGTGTTGATGTGCTTCACCAACCCCGTGCGGCCCAGGTCCAAACCACCCCCGCTGATCACGTCTGCGCACCGAGCCATGGTGTGGCGCACCTCCGTCTGCGCCTCCGTCAGGTGAGCGGCGCTCCGGTGCGCCAAGTCCTTCAGGAAGTCGGGCAGCGGCCTCACAGCGGCCGACTCCGCGCTCCCCGACGCCTCCTCTTGTCGTTCCACCTTCTCACAGGTGCCCGGCTTGGCACCAGCAGGTACTTTCCGAGCCTCGTCGGAGGAGTTAGCCACCAGCACCGTGACTGACTCCTCCCCCGCTCCTTCGAGACTCTGTCCGGCTGCCACACCATCAGCCAGCTGCAGGCCCTCCGTGGACTCCACCGTGCCTTCCGCTGGCATCGCGCCCGACCGGCAACACTGGACCCTGGTCTCCGTCCCCGGGGCAAGGTGCAGTCGCTTCGCCGCGACTACCTCTGCACAACTAACCTCCGGGAGCAAAGGCGCCTGTCCGCGCAGCCTCTCCAGCTCCCGTCCAAAGTCGGCACAGACCTCGCCCTGCGTCAGGTGGTCAAGGCCCAGCAGGCACGGCTCGTCTCGATCGGCGACGTCCACCGGCCGGCACTCCACAGCGCTGCCCACGCCGATACGAACCTCCACTGAGACCTTCGACTGCACGCAGTGCCCCTGACGCCACACAGCCTCTGCGGCGCGTCCTGGAGTCGTGTGGCGGCCAGCATGTCAGGCCGCCCCCAAGGTCTTCTCGGCGCCCACTGCCAAGCGGCCTGGCTCATCCACTGAGCCCCGCAGCGGTGTTGCCAACAGAAGCGCCTCCTCTGCCTCGCCCCAGCCCTGGGCAGCAGCTGGCATTTCGAACTGGGCCTCCCATTCCAGCTTCCCGTCGTGCTCCGTTGGCTTAAGCCTCCCTGAGCGCCGGGAGACTGAGGGGCCGCAGGGGGGGAGAGGGCGGACCACGTGGACTGCAACCCGGCCAGCATGGCGGAGAGGGGGGCGGTGAGAGAGGCCACGAGGCGGGGTGAATGGGTCCGACTCCAGGACCAGCTGGACCCAAGAAAGCAGCTCCGATGGCTCCCCAGCCTCCTGCAGCCTCCACCGGCTCCGTCACGACGCCACCAGGCTTCAGGGGCCCTTGCCAGGGGCCCCACGTGGAGCCCCGCCACGGCGCCAGTCCGCCACCCTAGCGCCCGTTGCCAGCACACGTGATGCTTCTTGTTCCTCCGCGCACGATGTTGCCACCTCTCGCCGCTGCCTCTCCGAACGGCGGGAAGCTGAGGGGCTGCATGAGGGAGAGAGCGGACCACGTGGCCTGCGAGCCAGCTGGGATGGAAGAGAGGAAGGGGGTGAGGGAGGCCACCAGGCGGGGTGAATGGGTCCGACTCCGGCGCCAGCTGGACCCAAAGGAGGGGCTCCGATGGCTCCCCAACCTCCTGCGGCAGCTACTGGCTCCGCCACGACGCTACCAGGCTCCAGGGGTCCTTGCCAGGGGCCCCAGATAGGCCCCAGCTGGACCGCCGCCCCGGCGTTTCCCGCCAGAACTGGGCCTTCTTCCTCCGCGTGCCACCTCGCGTAACTGCCTCTCCGCCTCCACCTCCTCCCTCAGGCCCTGAGCCTCGCCTTCCAGGGTCTATTGGACCTCCTCCAGCCGCTCACTCCTCACGCTGTCGCAGGCCCGGTTCGTGTATGGCTGCGTTTCCACTTTCAGAGACGAGAGACTGTTCTGGAGGACCTCGGCAAGATGGCGGGCCTGCTAAGCCTGCTCGCGTGCCATCCTGGCCAGCTCGTCGGTCTTCCTCGCCTGCTCCCGTGCCTGCTCAGCGTGCTCGCGTGCCCTCTCGTCTGCCCTCTTTTCCATCTCCTCCCTCATGCCGGCCAGCATGGCAGCAATCAAGCCCAACTGGCCCGGTTTCACCTCACCCGCATCAACCTCTGCCTTGCCCTCCTCCTCACCCTCACGGCGGCCATCCTGAGACGCCATGACGACACGGCGAGCCTCACTGTTCACTGTTCACTATCCCACTCCTGACACTAAATGTTACACCACAGGCCCGCACACCCCACTCCAAGCACGGGCAGGCGGTGTGCCTCAACCCCAGACCACCACACAACGGGCCGTGAACAACCCTGAACAGCAAGACACACCACGCCTTCACTCCACAGGGCCGCCAACACACCACGAGCGGGCAAGGCAGGGCAAAGAGGCTCACAGAGTCACAGTGCAGGTTTTCCACTTTACTTAACAGCTCCAACACGTACAGAACACTGGTTTACAAGGCACAGTAACTCCTGGCACTCAGAGGGGCACAGGCACAGCACAGGGCTCACAAAAGCGGGCAGGGCACACAGGGGCACGGAGACAAGCGGCGCACGTCTCTCGTCTCCCGCAGTTGGGCTCTCTCTCCGTCCCCGCAACGGGGCTCGTTTCCTTCCCGCCCGCCGCGATGCACCCCACGCCGCCGGCCATCACAGCCCTCCGCCCCTCAAACTAGCACCCCCCACACAAATAACACAAATACCCCCAAAAATATACCCCCTGGCGTAACAGTAACAAATGAGTAGGGAAGTAAATGCATAAACAGGAGAGGACTGAAAAAATCCATTACTATAATATGACTTGTTCTTTATTTTACTATTGCAGTGATAGCGGGCAGCCGTCAGCAACCCTAGGCATCGGTTCCCGCTCGCTGATGAGAGCCAATGACAGGCGTGGATGTGCTGACGGTTCCTCGAGGGTAACCCGCCGAACACGAGGGCGCGGGGCCGGACCAACGAAGACAGGAGTACCAGTGAGCCAGAGACGAGGGGCGGCAGGAGGCAACCACACAATGAACCAACGCCAGAGACTGGTCACAGAGGGGGAAGTGGGCGTGGTCTCAGTGATTTCAAAACGCTCATTGGACAACACAACCGACGGGGGACGCTATCCACTCTACCGACTGGGGGAGGAGAGCGCGGAGACGGGCACGGGGGCAAGGGCAGCGCCACCCACATGCACGAGTGTACCTGAGGAGGGCAGGGAAGTGTCCAACGAGAGATGCAGAGGGAGGGAGCTGGACGCGTTGCTCCTGAAGGCTGATCATCGTGGGGTATACAAACGGTTCCTGGTGTGTGGTTGGTTGGTGCCCGTGTGCCTCCTCATACCCTGTGCTCACCTCAGCTTCATGCTCATGCTGTACCTGCCCCCTTCCAACTGTACCCTCCCTGACCCCCCGCCACACATCTCCCATGATGCCTGGAGGAAGTTAGCCACACCCAGGTTAGTGATTTTGTCCTATTTTGTCTGTTTTCTTGTTCTCCATACCCACGCTTCCTCCCCGTAAGTTAGTGATGTTCTCTTCTTTTTCCCTTCTCTTTTTTCCTTTTCTCATCTCTCGCCTTCTGTTGTTCGTATTTTCTTTTACTTATTCTCTTCCTTTTTTTATCTATTCCATTTTCTCCTTTCCCTCCTTGTTTTATTAATTCTCCTCTTGTAGTTTTCGTCTTTCTCCTTTCCTTATATTATTGTTACTACTACTACTACCACCACCACCTCCACTACTACTACTACTACTACTACTACTACTACCACCTTTCGCCCATTGCAGGACCTCTACGGGGGAGCTCAATGCTTGTGCCTTGTATGACTTTCCCTCCGCACTGAAGGACTCCGACTATGATCCAGGACAGCATCACCAGTACAGCTCTATCATCTCGGAAGACACCCACGACACTTTTCAGGACCCTGGCACCTTCGCACTACAACCAGATACCTCACAAGACACCGGTACACCCAGAACGGACATCGGTATTGATGTAAATGACCCCAGTGTATCAGAAATGGACGACGGTACTGATGGAGAGTTTCCCAGTATGGCGCGTGTCCCCAGTAAACCCCAAGGGGACACTGGGTCACATCAAGACGCTCCCGGTACCTATGGAGACGTAAATAGCCAAGGAAATTACACCAGTAACCCCCAGGAGAGTCAAAGCACTTCAGAACGCAAGAGTACGCCACAGCACACTCCAGTAGAGGGCCAAAGTAAACTCGAAGGAGACTCTGTGTCACAACACACTCCCGGTACCTCTGGAGACGCACGTACCCCAGAGAAGGACACCAGTAACCCCAAGGAGACTCAGGGCACTTCAGGACACAATAGTACGCCACATCACACTCCAGTAGAGGGCCACAGTACCCCGAATAATGGTCTTGAACTCAACCAGCCTGACCCCAGCTTCCCAGGACATACCGGTACATCTGAAACACATGACTACAGTGAACCAGAGCCCCCCAGTAACACAAACCACACAGACCAGCAACTCAACACCCCAGATAAACATTCCAACTCCCTAGATGACCCCAAGACCCCCGAACTGTACCTCAGCATCACCGACGACCTCTTTAACACCCCAACACAGGATCACCACCCCAACACCACCACCAACACCACCTATTCTGACCTCTCCGAATCACGTGCTGCTCATTACTTTGACCCCTTCAATGACCTTTTTGACCTGAAGAAGATCAATGAGACCCAGCCCGTACCCAAACATGACCCGCTGAAGGAGTACAGGACGGCGGCGTTGCTGTGGCAGGAGCTGTACCCTCTGGAGGCGCCCGCGAGCAACTATACGATGGGTGAGTGTGAGTTTGTGTAAGAGCAATGCCTAGTTGATTTATTTTGATTATTTAGTTTTTCCCTTTCAGCTGCTTCCTTTGCTGTATAAAAATGGGTTTATTAGGGAATATAGAAGAATTAAGTTGTGTTTTTTTGTTTGTTTATGCTTGTATATGAATTTTGAAGGGTGTGGAGGAAGGGTATGTGCTTTTGTGTATGTGTGAATGAGGTATAGCGGAAAGGACAGAGGAGCAGAGGGCAAGATGTGTAAGGGGTAGGTTGTGTCTGTTTATGTTTGTGGAAGGGTGTGGAGAAAGGGTATGTGCTTTTGTGTGTGTGTGAATGAGGTAAGGCGGAAAGGATGGAGGTGCAGAGGGCAAGGAGGTACATGGAAAGGAGAGCTTGTGTTGGGAGATGTGTAAGGAATAGATTGTGTTTGTTCATATTTTTGCAAGGGTGTGGAGGCAGGGTATTTTCTCTCTTACCCTCTCTCCTTCCCTCTTCAGGCTGCGTCTTCGGGTACGACTTCGACCAGACCTACGTGCAGGAGACACTGTCCACGAGGTTCGGCTACGCGTGCGCTGAGTCCAAGGGCAGCACCCAAATCCTGCACGCCTCCATGGCCGGGAACCTGGTGGGCTGCATCCTCTTCGGCGCCCTGGCTGACAAGTGGGTTATTAATATTACAGTAACACAACGCGAAGCTATAGCCAGGAGTATAGCCTGTACCCCCAACTTTACCTTACTTTTATCTAGTTATATAGCGTGTCTCATTGGTAAGGAAGCATATATAAATTTTCTGAGTCAAGACCTGTAGTAACTGTTTTGGGTTTTGTTAGGTTAGGTTAGGTTAAGTTTAGGGTATCTTCAAAAACATGATAGCCAGCACCGTATGGTATAAATCAGCATAGAATAACCTCACTTAGTTGTATAGAAAGTCTCATTAGTAAGGAGGCATATATTAATTTTGAGTCAAGACCTGTAATAACTGTTTTGGGTTTTGTTAGGTTAGGTTAGGTTAAGTTTAGGGTATCTCCAAACACATGATAGCCAGCAGCTTATGGTATAAATCAACAAAGAATGACCTCACTTTGTTGTATAGAAAGTCTCATTAGTAAGGAAGCATATATTAATTTTGAGTCAAGACCTGTAATAACTGTTTTGGGTTTTGTTAGGTTAGGGTAGGTTAAGTTTAGGGTATCTCCAAACACATGATAGCCAGCACCTTATGGTATAAATCAGCAAAGAATAACCTCACTTAGTTGTATAGAAAGTCTCATTAGTAAGGAGGCATATATTAATTTAGAGTCAAGACCTGTAATAACTGTTTTGGGTTTTGTTAGGTTAGGTTAGGTTAAGATTAGGGTATCTCCAAACACATGATAGCCAGCAACTTATGGTATAAATCAACAAAGAATGACTTCACTTTGTTGTACAGAAAGTCTCATTAGTAAGGAAGCATATATTAATTTTGAGTCAAGACCTGTAATAACTGTTTTGGGCTTTGTTAGGTTAGGTTAGGTTAAGTTTAGGGTATCTTCAAACACATGATAGCCAGCACCTTATGGTATAAATCAGTAAAGAATAATCTCACTTAGTTGTATAGAAAGTCTCATTAGTAAGGAGGCATATATTAATTTAGAGTCAAGACCTGTAATAACTGTTTTGGGTTTTGTTAGGTTAGGTTAGGTTAAGTTTAGGGTATCTCCAAACACATGATAGCAAGCACCTTATGGTATAAATCAATTAAGAATGACCTCACTGTAATGTATAGAAAGTCTCATTAGTATGGAAGCATATATTAATTTTGAGTCAAGACCTATAGTAACTATTTTGGGTTTTGTATTGTTAGGTTAGGTTAGGTTAAGTTTAGGGTATCTCCAGACACATGATAGCCAGCAAATTATTTTATAAATCATCAAAGAATGACCTCACTTTATTGTATAGAAAGTCTCATTAGTATGGAAGCATATATTAATTTTGAGTCAAGACCTATAGTAACTGTTTTGGGTTTTGTTAGGTTAGGTTAGGTTAAGTTTAGGGTATCTCCAGACACATGATAGCCAGCAAATTATTTTATAAATCATCAAAGAATGACCTCACTTTATTGTATAGAAAGTCTCATTAGTATGGAAGCATATATTAATTTTGAGTCAAGACCTATAGTAACTGTTTTGGGTTTTGTTAGGTTAGGTTAGGTTAAGTTTAGAGTATCTCCAAACACATGATAGCTAGCAAATTATTGTATAAATCATCAAAGAATGACCTCACTTTATTGTATAGAAAGTCTCATTAGTAAGGAAGCATATATGAATGTTCTGAGTCAAGACCTATAGTAACTGTTTTGTGTTTTGTTAGGTTAGGTTAGGTTAAGTTTAGGGTATCTCCAAACACATGATAGCCAGCACCTTATGGTATAAATCAACAAAGAATGACCTCACTTTGTTGTATAGCAAGTCTCAATAGTAGGAAGCATATATGAATTTTCTGAGTCAAGACCTATAGTAACTGTTTGGGATTTTGTTAGGTTAGGTTAGGTTAAGTTTAGGGTATCTTTAAACACATGATAGGCAGCACCATATGGTATAAATCAACAAAGAATGACCTCACTTTGTCCGATAGAAAGTCTCATTAGTAAGGACGCATACATTAATTTTCTGAGGCAAGACGTATAGTAACTGTTTTGGGTTTTGTTAGGTTAGGGTAGGTTAAGTTTAGGGTATCTTCAGGTTAGGTTAAGTTTAGGGTATCTTCAAACACATGATAGCCAGCAACTTATGGTATAAATCAACAAAGAATGACCTAACTTTTGAATTTTCTGAGTCAAGACCTATAGTAACTGTTAGGGATTTTGTTAGGTTAGGTTAGGTTAAGTTTAGGGTATCTTCAAACACATGATAGCCAGCAGCTTTGTCGTATAGAAAGTCTCATTAGTAAGGAAGCATATACGAATGTTCTGAGTCAAGACGTATAGGAACTGTTTGGAGTTTTGTTTGATCTCCTTCCCCGACGTAGGCTTGGGAGGAAGTGGGTGTTCATGGCGCTGGCAATGAAGGCGGCGCTGCTGGGGACCTTGTTTGTGCTTGCGCGAGGCCCCTGGTCGCTCCTGCTGCTTCGGTTCCTGGTCGCTCTCGGTCTGCCGGCCATATACCAGGTGGTGCTGATTACAGGTAAGATAGATAGATAGATAGATAGATAGATAGATAGATTGAGAGAGAGAGAGAGAGAGAGAGAGAGAGAGAGAGAGAGAGAGAGAGCACGATGAGATTATGCAAACCAGATATCTTGTATAACATTCATATCATGCAAAATGTAATAAAGGTACTGAATGTATAATACGACACACACACACACACACACACACACACACACACACACACACACACACACACACACACACACACACACACTCTTCCTCCCTCTCTTTCTCTCTCTATCTGTTCCTTCCTTCCTTTCCATTCTTTCCTATGCTTCACCTCCTCCTCTTCCTCTTCCTTCCCTAACCTCCTCCTCCTCCTTCCCTTGCTTCCCTTCCTCCTCTTCCTCCTTCCCTTCCTCCTTTTTTCCTTCCCTTACCTTCCTGACCCTCCCTTCCTTCCCCTTCTTCACTAATCTCCTTTCTTCCCCCCTGCTTCCTTTCCTCCTCTTCCCCTTCCCTTCCTCCTCTTCCTCTTTCCCTTCCCTTTCCTTCCTTTCCTTATCTATCCATCTTTATCTTCTCTATGTCTGCTTCCCTCCTCTTTCTCCTTCTCTAACCTCCTCCTCCTCTCTCTACTTTCCTTCCTCCTCTTCCTTTCCCTATCCATCTTTATCTCCTCCATGTCTTTTCCCGCCTCATTCTCCTTCTCTAACCTCCTCTCTACCTTTCCTTTCTTCCCTTTCATCCTCTTCCTCTTTCCTTTCCCTTTCCTTCCTTTCCCTATCCATCTTTATCTCCTCCATGTCTCTCCCCTCAGCCCTGGAGCAAGTGACGGACGGGGAACGCGGTCTGGTTACCTCTCTCTCGTCCGTGTGTTTTTCCCTCGGCCAGTGTCTCCTAGCCCTCCTGGCGTGGCTGACGGGGCACTGGGTCAACCTGGGCCTGGCTACGAGTCTCCCAGCTATTCTCGCTTTGCTCTATCTCAGGTACGGTTGGTGGCTCCCTCACACACATACACACACACACACACATATCATTCATCTTCGTTTCTTCATCTTTCTCTCGTCTCGTCTCTTCTAATCTTTCATCTCCTTTGTCATTCTTTTCTTTATTCCTTTTTCTTCATCTCTCCTTTATCGTCCATTCTTTTAGTCTTCTTCCCTTCCTTCTCACACTTGTTTCTTCCTTATCTCTTTATCTTTATCTCCTCTCTTCTAATCTTTCATCTTCTGTGTTATTCTTTTCTCCGTCTCTCCTTTCTCTTATCCTCCATTCTCTCATTTTCCTCACATTCATCTCTCTCTTCTTATCTGTTTCTCTTTTATCTCTTCATCTTTCTCTCCTCTCTTCTAATCTTTCATCTCCTTTGTTATTCTTTTCTTCATCTCTCCCTTCTCTTATCTTCCTCACATTCATCTCTCTCTCCCTCATCACACCATATCTCTCTTCCTCCTTCTTAACCACCCTCACCACCACCCACACCACCAGCCACCTACACCATGCATCACATCATCACCACACCTCACCACCCCTTCGGCAGGCTGGTTGAGGAGTCCCCGCGGTGGTTGGTGTGCAAGGGAAGGGCGGTGGTAGCGGCGAAGGTCCTGCGGCGCGTGACAGCGAGGAACAAGGACAACACTCAGCTGCTGCCTTCCCTCTCCCTCCTCCGGGCAAGGATTAGGAAGGTAAGGAGGAGGAGGAGGAGGAGAGGAGGAGAGGAGGCAAGGGAGAAGAGGAAACATGGAAACATGGAAACATGGAATTGCAGGCAACAGAAAGCCTATTGGCTCATTACAAGGTCGCCCGCTTGGGTGATTTAATCTGCTCGACCGCCACTTGGGGCTTGATGAGCAGATGAAAGCACCTCAATATTGAGGAGCAGATGAAAGCACCTCGTTATTCAGTTTACTCCCGACGCAGAGACGTGACGGTCGATTCTATATTTGAAGGAGTTGATGGTATTCGCATTTACTACTTCTGAGGGAAGATTGTTCCAGTGGCGGATGACTCTGTTTGAAAAGAAACTCGTTCCAGTGTCTGTGTTACATCGACTCGACTGAATGGGTAAACCGTTATTTCTAGTTCTTGAGTTGGTTTGCAGTTCAAAGAATTTAGAGTAATCGACGTTATTGAACTTTTTCAGATACTTGAAGACTTGAATCATATCCCCCTGTAGGCGTCTTTTCTCCAGTGTAAAGAGATTGAGTCGCTTGAGTCGTTCCTCGTACGGTTGAGCCCTTAAGGTTGGAATCATCTTCATGGCGCGTCGTTGAATCCTTTCCAGTAAAGCAATGTCCTTTCTGTAATTAGGAGACCAGAACTGTACTGCATACTCGAGGTGCGGTCTTACCATGGAATTATACAAGGATAGCATCACGTCTGGCGTTTTACACTCGAAGTTCCTCGCTATGAACCCGAGCATAGTGTTGGTTTTGTTGTATGCTTTTTTACAATGATTCGCGTGTTTCAGGTCACTGCTGATAGTGACTCCAAGATCCTTTTCCTCCTGCATCGCCTGCAGAGGTTTCCCATTCATGATGTATGTGTGGTTACTATTTTGGGACCCAATGTGCATGACTTTGCATTTGTCAACATTAAAAGACATTTGCCATTTTTCCGACCATTCGATAATGTGATTGAGGTCTTTCTGAATGATTTCGCAGTCGGTCTTTGTGAGGGCCTTTCCACCCACCTTGGTGTCATCAGCAAATTTGGATATTGTGGATTTCAGTCCTGATTCTAGGTCATTGATATATATGATAAAGAGAATGGATCCCAGCACTGACCCTTAGATAAAGAGAATGGGTCCCAGCACTGACCCTTAGATAAAGAGAATGGGTCCCAGCACTGACCCTTAAGGAGGAAAAAGAAAGGGGAAGGGAGGAACTAACAGAAAGGAAGGGAGGGAGAGGAAAGGAGGAATAGGAGGAGGAGGAGGAGGAACAGAAGGTAAGGGAAAGAGGGAGAGGAGAGGGAAAGGAAGGAGGAAGAAGGAGAAGGAGGGAGGTAAGGGAGGGAAGATAAGAAAGGGAAAGGAAGGAAGGGAAGGAGGAAGGAAATCAGGAAGAGGAAGAAGGGAACTTAAGGTAAAGGAAGGGAAGGAAGAAGGAAGAAGAGGAAGAGGTTAAGGAAGGGAGGGAAGGGAAGAAGGGAGGAAGAGAGACAAAAAGGAAGACAGCAAGGGAGAGAAAAATAGGAGGAAGGGAGAGAAAGAGAAAAGGAGAAAAGAGCAGAGAGGTAAGAAAGGAGGGAGGAGGAAGGGAGAGAGAGAGAGAGAGAGAGAGAGAGAGAGAGAGAGAGAGAGAGAGAGAGAGAGAGAGAGAGAGAGAGAGAGAGAGAGAGAGAGAGAGAGAGAGAGAGAGAGAGAGAGAGAGAGAGAGAGAGAGAGAGAGAGAGAGAAGGAACAAAATATTAATGACATGGATCAAAGGAGGGAAGAGGAAAGAAGGAGAAAGAGAAGAAGGAGGAGGAGGAGGAGGAGGAGGAGAAAGGAACTTAGAAAAAGGAAGGAAGATGAAGGAGGAAGCGATAGAGAGAGAGAGAGAGAGAGAGAGAGAGAGAGAGAGAGAGAGAGAGAGAGAGAGAGAGAGAGAGAGAGAGAGAGAGAGAGAGAGAGAGAGAAAAAAGAAGGTGAATAATGAAGGGGAGGAAAGATAATTGCACTGGAAGAAAGGAAGAAGGAGGAGGAGGAGGAGGAGGAGGAGGATAAATGCGAATAAGAGGAATCAAGTTTTGGAGGATGAAACACACACACACACACACACACACACACACACACACACACACACACGGCCAGGTTGAGTAAAGTCCAATTTGCAGGATGAACTAACGGAAATTGTTTTTATTTATTTATTTATGTATTTTTATTTATTTGATTTTTTGAGGTCAGAAAAAAAACGAGAAAAAGAAAAAAAACAGAATGTAAGTGATGTTTTTTCAAGTTTGTTTTTTCCCTCCAATTAATACTGGGTTGAGTCGTGTGTGTGTGTGTGTGTGTGTGTGTGTGTGTGTGTGTGTGTGTGTGTGTGTGTGTGTGTGTAAAAATGGCCCGTTACAGAAGTCGCTTATTTCTACTGTTTCGCTCAAATAATTCGGTCTTGTTTAATTAATTGCCTGGATGTCTTTTGTATAGTGGCGTGTGTGTGTGTGTGTGTGTGTGTGTGTGTGTATGTGTGTGTGTGTATGTTGGCCGAGAATCGAACCTGAGCCCGCGGTATTCTTAGGTTGAGATGCTAACCAATACACCACAAGAGGATAGGCAATGATGTGGCAGTATTCATAACCCTTCCGGCGCTCAACCACACATATTTGACAAGGCTATCTATCTATATCTATCTATCTATCTATACCTTACCGACCATTATATTTCAAAGGGACTAGCTCAAGCACATATTTGACAAGGCTATCTATCTATATCTATCTATCTATCTTTACCTTACCGACCATTATATTTCAAAGGGACAAACTCAAGAACATATTTGACAAGGCTATCTATCTATATCTATCTATCTGTCTATACCTTACCGACCATTATATTTCAAAGGGACAAAAGATCATGACCTCCTTATCTTAATGTTCCTTCTCTCCCTTCCTTCTATTCTCCCTTTTACTGTCTCCCTTTCTCTCTGTTTCTTCCTCCTTTCCTTTCCTCTCTTCCTTAATCTATTTCTCCTCTTCCTGCTTTCCTTCCTCCTCCTTCTTCCTCCTATCTTCTTCCTCTTCCTTCTCCTCTTCCTCCTTTCCCTCCTTTCCTTTCCTGTCTTCCTTAACTTATTTCTCCTCTTCCTGCTTTCCCTCCTCCTCCTTCCCTTCCTCCCTTTCCCTTCTGTTATCTTCCTCCTCTTCCTTCTCCTCTTCCTCCTTTCCCTCCTCCTTCCCTTCCTTCCTTTCCCTTTCCACTCCCTCCCTAACCCCCTATCGAAAACTTGTGGACGTGGGAGTATAAGAACCAGAGATAAAAGATAAGAAGAGGAACTAAAGATAAAGATAAGGATAGCGGGGATGGTGATGATGCTGGTGATAAGGAGAGATAGTGGTGGTGGTGGTGGTCGTGGGTCAGACATGTTTCGACGTGTTTGGATTGGGCGGGAAAAAAGTTGGCGGTTATTAGAGTTCGCGTTTTTTATTGTTGTTGTTGTTGTTGTTGTGTAATTAATTAAATGAAGTTGAATTACACGTAGAACAAGGATGCTTTTATTTATTTATTTTACTATTTCATTTATTTTTATTTTCATTTTCATTCTTATTTATATATATTTTATTTTTATTATTATTATTTTTGGGTGTGTTAGCTTTTCAATATCTCTTTCTCTCTGTAAGTTTGTCTATCTTTAAAATCTATCAATCGTAACCCCCTAATCTATCTATCTATCTATCTTCCTTTTATTTATTCCTCCTTCACTTCTTCTTCCATTCCTCATGTCAATTATCATCTCTTTTCATTTACTTGTTTTTCCTCACCTCTTCTTTCATTCGCTTGCTGCTATTCACCTCCTTCCTTCCATCTGTTCCATCTCCATCCTGTTCTCCTATTCCATCTCTCTCCTTACAACTCTTTCCACCTCTCTCCTTTTATCTATTCAGCCTTTTTTTCCTTTTCCTGTTTTTCCTCACCTCTTCTTTCCTTCGCTTGTTCCTATTCACCTCCTTCCTTCCATCTGTTCCATCTCCATCCTCTTCTCCTTTTCCATCTCTTTCCTTTCAACTCTTTCCACATCTTTCATCTTTTTTCACCTCCATTCTCTCTCCTGTTTCTTTTCCCCTCCTTCCCTTCACACAGCGTTACCAGGTCATCGTACTCAGAGCATAGTATTTACCGGTTTCTGACGCCTAACTATTGCCAAGAAACATCAGGATCTAACTCTTTTAACGATAACTATAAAGGAGTTTCGTTAGTGGGGCCCAGAAGATAGTTTTGGGGGGTAGAAGGTCGGGAAAGTATGACAGTCTGGTACCGTTGCTTTCATCTCCTTTTCCCCTTCTGGCTTCTCTCTCCTCCTCCTTCTTCACCCCCTTCTTCACCCCTTCCTCAGATCACCAGCAGAGCGCGCGCCGAGGAGGAGGATGAGCTGAGTGAGGCCTGCCGTGGGGCGTGTGGGTGGATTACAGGCTCCGTGACCTTCCTCATGACCTACCCCTACCTCTCTGGCAG
>NC_066537.1:6149767-6151830 GCF_024679095.1 Eriocheir sinensis
AGAGAAGCAACGTTGAAATGAAGTGTAGAGACAAAGAATAGGAAGAAACAAAGACAAAACAAAAGAAGATCAAGTCCACGGTGTAAATAATCGACTGTGGCAAAGAAAAAAGGTGATAGACATTCGGAAAGATATAGATTAAACCAGAAATGAAGAAGCATCGCTGAAATGAAGTGTAGAGAGAAAGAATAGGAAGAAACAAAGACAAAACAAAAGAAGATCAAGTCCACGGTGTAAATAATCGACTGTGGCAAAGAAAAAAGGTGATAGACATTCGGAAAGATATAGACTGAACCAGAAAAAGAGAAGCAACGTTGAAATGAAGTGTAGAGAGAAAGAATAGGAACAAACAAAGACAAAACAAAAGAAGATCAAGTCCACGGTGTAAATAATCGACTGTGGCAAAGAAAAAAGGTGATAGACATTCGGAAAGATATAGATTGAAGCAGAACAGAAGAAGCATCGCTGAAATGAAGTGTAGAGAGAAAGAAGAGAATGAAACAAAGAAAACAAAAACATATGAATAACTGATAGACTGTAGCCAAGAAAAAAAAGGTGATAGACATTCGGAAAGATACAGACTGAACCAGAAATGAAGAAGCAATGTTGAAAAAAAAAAGAAGGAAAGAAGAGAATGAAACAGAGAAACAAAACAAAACAAAACAAATGAATAACTGATAGACTGTAGCAAAGAAAAAAAGAGTGACAGATATCTTTCTTTCGCGTTCGGGGAAAATATATATTAAAACAAAACAACAAAAAAAAAAGAAGAAGCAATATTGAAATGTGCAGAAAGAATCAACGCAAAACACAGGCCAAACACTCCTCCCCCCCCCCAAAAAAAAAAAAAAGAAATAAAAGGGTCTTGATAGCCGCAGAAGTTTTCCAGAACGGGGATGGAAGGAAGGTATATTGAAACGTGAAGAATCAAAGAGCCATTCGCAACGGACCGAAATGGGAATGGCTTACGAGTTTATGAATACTTGTGTGTGTGTGTAAGCGTGTGTGTGTGTGTGTGTGTGTGTGTGTGTGTGTGTGTGTGTGTGTGTAGCAAGAAAAACACACCCACACACACACACAATTATAACGGAAAACAGTATTGTTAGTCTTCAAAGTGGAAGAAACGCGTTTCTTGACATGGATCACATTTCGAGGTGTTGAAAGATGTAAAGGAAAGGCTGTGAATTTGGCAGGTTCAATTTGGTATTCTGAGCTCTAGGGAAGGAAGGAAGGAAGGAAGGAAGGGAGAAAGAAAGGAAGGAAGGAAGAAAGGAAGGGAGGGAGAAAGAAAGGAAGGAAGGAAGGAAGGGAGAAAGAAAGAAAGGAAGGAAGAAAGAAAGAAAGAAAGAAAGAAAGAAAGGGAGGAAGGAAGGAAGGAAGGAAGAAAGAAAGAAAGAAAGAAAGAAAGGAAGGAAGGAAGGAAGAAAGAAAGAAAGAAAGAAAGAAAGAAAGAAAGAAAGAAAGGAAGGAAGAGAGAGAGAGAGAGAGAGAGAGAGAGAGAGAGAGAGAGAGAGAGAGAGAGAGAGAGAGAGAGAGAGAGAGAGAGAGAGAGAGAGAGAGAGAGAGAGAGAGGAAGGAAGGAAGGAAGGAACTGGAGGCAAGGGAAAGAACTTTAGATAGTTGTATTGTGTTGGTAAGTGGAATGAAAACTTTTACTGCAGATACAAAGTGTAGTTTAAGAGAGTGAAGGGGGAGATTAGAGGAATTTTTAAAGGTGAAGGGCAGTGGTTAGTGTTTTGGTAAAGGACTGGAGGCAAGGGAAAGGACCTCGGTTAGTTGTACTGTGTTGTATAGCTGCTAAATGGAACGGAAGCTTTTTATTGGAGGTTCTGTATGTCCGAAAGTGTAGGGGAGAGGTGAAGGAGTGTCAGACTTAAGGGATAATGGTTAGTGTGTTGGGAAAGGACTAGGGACAAAGAAAAGGAACCTCAGATAATGTATTGTGTTGGTAAATCGAATGAAAACTTTTACTGCAGATACAAAGTGTGATTTAAGAGAGTGAAGGGGGAGATGGAGGAATTTATAAGGATGAGAGGCAGTGTTTAATGTGTTGGTAAAGGACT
>NC_066537.1:6258975-6261475 GCF_024679095.1 Eriocheir sinensis
TATTATTATTACTATCATTGTCAATACTCTTATCCTTATTCTTATTCCTATTCTTAATATTATCTTATCCTCTCCCTTCCAACTCTCCCTTCCTTTCCACCTCTCCTCCTTCCCCTCCTCCTCCTCCTCCTCCTCCTCCCAATTCCTACCCTTAAAACTGCATCCCCTGTCATCTCTCTTCCACCTCTTCTTCCACCACCTCTTCCTCCTCCTCCTCCTCCTCCTCCTCCTCCTCCTCCTCCTCCTCCTCGCCCGAATGAGGTACAAAAGTTTAATCAGCGCGCGTCAGGTGTGGGCGCCTCCGTTGTATCAGCGGCAAATGGCCTCATTAAACTTGTTGATGAGCACAAGTTTTATTGTTACCGAGCTTATAGTGTTAGCATCTTGGCCCACTCTCTCTCTCTCTCTCTCTCTCTCTCTCTCTCTCTCTCTCTCTCTCTCTCTCTCTCTCTCTCTCTCTCTCTCTCTCTCTCTCTCTCTCTCTCTCTCTCTCTCTCTCTCTCTCTCTCTCTCTCTCTCTCTCTCTCTCATTCAATCTCAGGAGGATGACAGTGTTCTTTCTCTTCGCTTCTTTCCTCCTCCTCCTCCTCCTCCTCCTCCTCCTCCTCCTCACCCGCCTCCTCCTCCTCCTCCTTCTTCATCCATTTTTTGTTACTTTCTTTATCTTCTTCCTCCTCATTCTTCCTACCGTCCATTGTCTCTCCTCCTCCTCCTCCTCCTCCTCCTCCTCCTCCCTTCATCTCGGGAAATTAATGAACACCTTCGGGCCATTTTTGTCGGCGGTGCAGGAAGATCAGTCACTCTTGAGTCATTTGTTTGGGGCCATTTTTGTGCGGACATGAGAGCGGGGTGTGGGGTGTGGGGGGGGGAGGAAGAGGAGGAAGAGGAAGAAAGAGGAAGAGAAGCTGAGGACCCATGGACTCGGAAGGGGAGGAAGGGGAAGGGAGGGAGAGAAGAAGAGTGGAAGAAAGAGTTAAGGCAGAAAGGACAGGAGGGAGGGATTGAGAGGGAGGTAAGGAGGGAGAGAAAGGAAGAAAAGAGAAGATGAGAGAGGGCGTGGGGAGGGAGGAGAGAGAAGGATGGAGGGAAAAAGGGAGAGAGATGGAGGTAAAGAAAAGGAAGCAGGGGGAAAGAGAAGGAGGAGAGAGGAGGAGGAGGAGGAAGAGAGAATGCAAAAAAGAGGAAGAAAGTGAGAGAGAGAAAGAAAGGGAGGAAAGTCAGGTATTATAACATGGAAGAGAGATGAAGTCCACATTACTGCTACCACTGTGCTTTTCATAATCTTTACAAACGCACAATCCAGCATAATTAATCCCATCCTTTGCATAACAGCGTCCGCGTGTGTTCGTACCATCCATCAGACTAACTATCTCATGCTCCCGCGGCCGCCTGTGTTGTATTGTCCACGCCGAGGCCCGAGCAGCGTTGGCAAATTATCGTACTCAAAACATCGCAATTATCAGTTCCAGGGCCCAAAACCTTCCTACCCACACAGATAACGAAATTCCAGTTAAGGTTTTCGTTAAAAGCATCACTTATTGGCGTTTGTTTGCGATAGCTGTGACTCAGAAAGCGGAAAATACGACGTGCTGAGTGGCTGAGTACGATAGCTTGGTAGCCCTGGGCCCGTGGTGTTGATATTGCCAGCGGTGTTCATGGGAGGATTTCTCTGTTTGTCTGGCTCCTGAAATATGCAAGGCGGAGATTATAACATGTGCAAGCTTCAAGGGAATTCACTTTGGCTGCGCTGCTAACGTGATTATTGTATACGACTAATATATACGATTAATATTCACTCTCTATTGCTCTCATGATGCTAATGTAATATGATAAACATGAAGGTAGAATTGGGAGTATTCGCTGTAGTCGGGGGTGACATCGGTGCTCATCTCCGACTCTCAGATAATAATTGGTTCTCTCAGCTACCCAGAACTCTTGGGTCGTATCATAAGACACTCCGTCGCCCAAGAACACATAATTGACAAGGCTTTCGTAGGAGTTGTATGCATATCCAGGAGTAGTTTTATGACCATGGTGTTAGTTTGACCCTTCTTCTGTACCGTGAAACTAAAGAAACACTCATAAGAACCCGACTGACCCCTTCTTTGACCTTTAGGAAAAGTTGATATGAGAAGCGAAAGTGTCCAAAAATACCAACCTTATATTCTAATTGTCTATCTTCTATTGTAATCTAACTGTCCTTCTTGAAACAGCTGGTTATCTTCGTCACCAAGAACTTATTTTTTCTGTCTCTCTTTTTATAAATAACAATATCTCTTTCTGTTTATCTATTATATTCAGTTTCTTCAGACAATTGGTTCTCACAGTCAGTCAGAACCTATATTTATTTTGTCTGTCTTGTATTGCCTGTTTTATAATTTATTCATCCTTAGTTCTATATGTGTGTGTGTGTGTGTGTGTGTGTGTGTGTGTGTGTGTGTGTGTGTGTGTGTGTGTGTGTGTGTGTGTGTGTGTGTGTGTGTGTGTGTGTGTGTGTGTG
>NC_066537.1:6266475-6268975 GCF_024679095.1 Eriocheir sinensis
CCGCCCCCTTCCTCTTATTATTCCTCCTTGTCCTCCTTTTCCTAATCCTCCTCCTCCTCCTCCTCCTCCTCCTCCTCCTTCTTAATGAGGGAGCGCCAGGTGTATTAGTCTCCACCTGTCCTTAATTAACCCATGAGAGAGAGAGAGAGAGAGAGAGAGAGAGAGAGAGAGAGAGAGAGAGAGAGAGAGAGGCGGTAAAAGGGATGGATTTGAAGATAATGAAAGAGAATGAATCGCTTATCAGGTAGTATTAGATCTCTCTCTCTCTCTCTCTCTCTCTCTCTCTCTCTCTCTCTCTCTCTCTCTCTCTCTCTCTCTCTCTCTCTCTCTCTCTCTCAATTCGTGTATACGGAGAGAGAGAGAGAGAGAGAGAGAGAGAGATTAAAAGGGAAAAAAGATAGGGAGGTAATCAGAGGGCGAGATAGAGAAGGGAGATGGAGAGATGAGAAGGGAGAAGGGAGAGAAAGAGAAGAGAAGGGAGAAGGGAGAGAAAGAGAGAGAGAAAGAGAGAAGGGAGGAAAAAGAGATAAATAAGGAAAAAAGGAGGAAAGGGAGAATGAAAGGGAGAGAAAAAAATGGAGAAGGAGAAATGTAAGGTAGAGGAGGAGGAGGAAGAGGAGGAAGAGGAGGAGGAGGAGGAGGAGGAGGAGGATGAGGAGGAGGAGGAGGAAGAGGAGCTGTCGGGGGTGAGTTAAGAGGAAGAGGTAAAAGGGTCCACTGCAGAGGAAGAGAGGAGGAGGAGGAGGAGGAGGAGGAGGAGGAGGAGGAGGAGGAATGACAAATACTGAAAGCGATTTTTTCTCTTTCCAGTAAAGAGCGGAAGAATGAGAGAGAGAGAGAGAGAGAGAGAGAGAGAGAGAGAGAGATCACTTTGTAAGGAAGAGTAGGAGCGGCTTACAGGACTAAGGATAGGGAGAAGGAACGAAGAAGAGGAGGAGCAGGAGGAGGAGGAGAAGGAGGAGGAGAGGAAGAGGAAAGAGGAGGAACAGAGATATAAAGGAGACACATACAAAGAGGAAGACAAAAAAAACTAAAGTATAAGAGTAAGAGGAAGAGAAGGAGGAGGAAGAGGCGGAGGGGGAGGAGGAGGAGGAGGAAGAGGAGGAGGAGAAGGAGGCGGAAGAGGAGGAGGAGGCGGAGGTGGAAGATGCCGTTAAGATTTTAGAGAGTTAAGTGAGAGAGAGAGAGAGAGAGAGAGAGAGAGAGAGAGAGAGAGAGAGAGAGAGAGAGAGAGAGAGAGAGAGAGAGAGAGAGACACACACACACACACACACACACACACACACACACACACACACACACACACACACACACACACACACACACACACACACACACACACACACACACACACACACACACACACACACACACACACACACACCCACACACACACACACACACACACACACACACACACACACCACGTCATTCCCTGTGATATATATGTACGTGTGTGTGTGTGTGTGTGTGTGAGAGAGAGAGAGAGAGAGAGAGAGAGTAACTTGATTATGTACAAGACGTTCTCTCTCTCTCTCTCTCTCTCTCTCTCTCTCTCTCTCTCGCCATCATCACTTTCTCTAATTCTCTTTCTTTAATTCTATTTATTTTTCTCTCTTTCCTCTTCTTCCATTTCCTCCTTCTCCTCCTTCTCCTCCTTCTCCTCCTCCTCCTCCTCCTCCTCCTTCTCCTCCTCCTCTTGTTCTTTTTTCTTTTCCTCCTTCCTCCTTTTTCTCCTCCTCCCTCTCGTCTTATTCTTTTTCTCTTTCTGTTCTTCTTCTTCCTGTCCCTTCTCCTCCTCCTCCTCCACCTCCTCTTATTATTATTATTATTATTATTATTATTATTATTATTATTATTATTATTATTATTATTATTATTATTATTATTATTATTATTATTACTATATCTCTCTCGTGTCGCTCCTTTCCACCTGTCATAAATTAAGCCTTTCTCTCTCTCTGTCTCTCTCTCTCACATGAGGGCCATTTAATTATCCAGATTTATGTGAGGCCATTAATATCAGGCCATTTAGTGGGCCATTAGTGCATCGGAGACCGCCACTAAGTCACTGTGCGCGCGCGCGCGCACGTGTGTGTGTGTGTGTGTGTGTGTGTGTGTGTGTGTTTATCTGTCTCTCCCTCCGTCTAGGATGGGGGTAAATCTCTCTCTCTCTCTCTCTCTCTCTCTTCCCTTCCTTTCTTTCTCTTTTCCCTTCCCTTCTTTGTCTTTCCTTCCCTTCCTTTTTCTTCCTCTCTGTTTTCTTTCCCTTCACTTTCCACCCCCTCCCTTCCTTTCCTTTCTTTTCCGGATCAGTTCTAGGAAGCAGGAGGAAAGGAACCAGGGGAGGCAAAATAGAGGGTCAAAACATAATATTCGCTCTTAACGCGTCCATGTCATAAGGCCGTGAACGTCGTGATGGAAGGCCTCACACCTTCAAAAAAATGGTGAATATTTTTCCACAAACTTCACATTGCCGGAGCGTTGTTGTCAAAGATTT
>NC_066537.1:6276475-6278975 GCF_024679095.1 Eriocheir sinensis
TTAGGGAGAAAAGATTAATATTGATAAAACTAATGAAAGGGAAGAAGGGAAAATAATGATGATGATGATGAAAGTGAAAGGACCCAAAATATAGATGTAGAAGAGGAGAGGGAGAGAGAGAAAGATGATTTTTTTTCTACGTATGGAAGAGAAACACAATATTGATAAAACTATTGAAAGGGAAGAAGGGAAAATAATGATGATGATGATGAAAGAGAGAAGACCCAAAATAAAGATGTAGAAGAGGAGAGAGAGAGAGAAAGATGATTTTTTTCTACGTATGGAAGAGAAACACAATATTGATAAAACTAATGAAAGGGAAGAAGGGAAAATAATGATGATGATGAAAGAGAGAAGACCCAAAATAAAGATGTAGAAGAGGAGAGAGAGAGAGAAAGAAAGATGATTTTTTTCTTCACGTATGGAAGAGAAACACAATATTGATAAAACTGATGAAAGGGAAGAAGGGAAAATAATGATGATGATGATGAAAGAGAGAAGACCCAAAATAAAGATGTAGAAGAGGAGAGAGAGAGAGAAAGATGATTTTTTCTTCACGTATGGAATAGAAACACAATATTGATAAAGTTAATGAAAGGGAAGAGGGGAAAATAATGATGATGATGATGAAAGAGAGAGACCCCAAAATAAAGATGTAGAAGAGGAGAGAGAGAGAGAAAGATGATTTTTTCTTCACGTATGGAATAGAAACACGATATTGATAAAGCTAATGAAAGGGAAGAAGGGAAAATAATGATGATGATGATGATGATGAAAGAGAGAGACCCAAAATAAAGATAGAGAAGAGGAGAGAGAGAGAGAGAGAGAGAAAGATGATTTTTTTCTACGTATGGAAGAGAAACACAATATTGATAAAACTGATGAAAGGGAAGAAGGGAAAATAATGATGATGATGATGATGAAAGAGAGAGACCCCAAAATAAAGATGTAGGAGAGGAGAGAGAGAGAGAAAGATGATTTTTTTCTACGTATGGAATAGACACACAATATTGATAAAGCTAATGAAAGGGAAGAAGGGAAAATAATGATGATGATGATGATGAAAGAGAGAGACCCAAAATAAAGATAGAGAAGAGGAGAGAGAGAGAGAGAGAGAAAGATGATTTTTTTCTACGTATGGAAGAGAAACACAATATTGATAAAACTATTGAAAGGGAAGAAGGGAAAATAATGATGATGATGATGATGAAAGAGAGAGACCCAAAATAAAGATAGAGAAGAGGAGAGAGAGAGAGAGAAAGATGATTTTTTCTTCACGTATGGAATAGAAACACAATATTGATAAAGTTAATGAAAGGGAAGAAGGGAAAATAATGATGATGATGATGATGAAAGAGAGAGACCCAAAATAAAGATAGAGAAGAGGAGAGAGAGAGAGAGAAAGATGATTTTTTTCTACGTATGGAAGAGAAACACAATATTGATAAAGTTAATGAAAGGGAAGAAGGGAAAATAATGATGGTGATGATGATGAAAGAGAGACCCAAAATAAAGATAGAGAAGAGGAGAGAGAGAGAGAGAGAGAGAGAGAGAGAGAGAGAGAGAGAGAGAGAGAGAGAGAGAGAGAGAGAGAGAGAGAGAGAGAGAGAGAGAGAGAGAGAGAGAGAGAGAGAGAGAGCGAGAAAGATGATTTTTTTTCACGTATGGAAGAGAAACACAATATTGATAAAACTGATGAAAGGGAAGAAGGGAAAATAATGATGATGATGATGATAGAGAGAAGACCCAAAATAAAGATGTAGAAGATGAGAGAGAGAAAGAGAGATGATTTTTTTTTCACGCAAGAAAGAAAAACACAATATTGATAAAGCTAATGATAGGGAAGAAGGGAAAATAATGATGATGATGATGATGAAAGAGAGAAGACCCAAAATAAAGATAGAGAAGAGGAGAGAGAGAGAGAGAAAGATGATTTTTTTCTACGTATGGAATAGAAACACAATATTGATAAAGTTAATGAAAGGGAAGAAGGGAAAATAATGATGATGATGACGAAAGAGAGAGGACCCAAAATAAAGATAGAGAAGAGGAGAGAGAGAGAGAGAGAAAGATGATTTTTTCTTCACGTATGGAATAGAAACACAATATTGATAAAGTTAATGAAAGGGAAGAAGGGAAAATAATGATGATGATGATGAAAGAGAGAAGACCCAAAATAAAGATAGAGAAGAGGAGAGGGAGAGAGAGAAAGATGATTTTTTCTTCACGTATGGAAGAGAAACACAATATTGATAAAACTGATGAAAGGGAAGAAGGGAAAATAATGATGATGATGACGAAAGAGAGAGGACCCAAAATAAAGATAGAGAAGAGGAGAGAGAGAGAGAAAGAAAGATGATTTTTTCTACGTATGGAAGAGAAACACAATATTGATAAAACTGATGAAAGGGAAGAAGGGAAAATAACAGAGATGATGATGATGATGATAGAGAGATGACCCAAAATAAAGATAGAGAAGAGGAGAGGGAGAGAAAGAAAG
>NC_066537.1:6286475-6288975 GCF_024679095.1 Eriocheir sinensis
TTTGCATGCACTCCTTGGAATAAAATACATAATTTCCATAAGTCCCAAACATTCCTGGCACACCAACGTTCACTGGCCCCAAACGTTGCCTTCTGCCGTTAGGATTCAGACGTTTTTCCCCGCCATGAATCTCCGCAAAGTTGCTCCGAAGTTTTATTAAGCGTTTTATCTTCAACTTAAAACCACAAACGCCTTATATGTATTTTTTTTTGACGGTAAGTTCTCAAATGTTTTCTTTTTCATATTGTTTATCTCTCACAAATACTTTCTTCTTTGTTTCTGTTTCAAGTTCGGTTGCATCATTTTTTTTTCTCCTTTTTCTTCTACTTCTCTCCATCCTTCTCCTTTTCTCCCTGTCTTGTATATTTCTCCTCCTTTTTCTCCACTTTCTGTCTTTCTTCCTCCTCCTCCTCCTCCTCTTTCACCTCCTCCATATCATTTTCCCTCTTCTTCTTTTTCTGTTCCTCCTCTTCCTCCTCTTCAAATGAGCTAAAGCGTTTTCTAGTCTTCTTTTCCTTCTTCCTCCTCCTCCTCCTCTTCCACCCTCTCAAACTCATTTTCTCTCCTCTTCTTCTTCTTCTTTTCCTGTCCCTTCTCTTTCTCCTCTTCAAATGACTTAAGGCATTTTCAAGTCTTCTTTCCTCCTTCTTCCTCCTCCTCTTCCATCCTCTCCACCTCATTTTCCTTCCTCTTCTCCTTCTTCTTGTTTTCCTCCTCTTTCTCCTCTTCATATGACCTACACAACGTTTTTTTTAAGGTCAAAACGTATAAATTCAAACTTTTTTTCTTTTACCTTCCAAAGTATTCTGAGTCTACCAAATGTTTTTTTAGGGCAGCAGAGAGGAACTTAACGAAGGCCTCTCTACCTGATGACTTCCTTTACGATGTTAATTAAATCTCAGGTGTGACGCATTGTAAGCTTAAGGGAAGGTCAAATATGGAGAGAGAGAGAGAGAGAGAGAGAGAGAGAGAGAGAGAGAGAGAGAGAGAGAGAGAGACTATTCATCTCACTTTTCCTCACCTTTCTGACATAATTAAGAGGCCGTTAGTCTCTCTCTCTCTCTCTCTCTCTCTCTTTCGCAACAAACCCGTAACCGTGATCCCGCAAGTACCACCACCTGTATTACCAAGCCTCTAGATAACTTAAAAATCCTTAGTTTCAATGCGCGTAGCCTAAGAAACAAATTTGATGAACTGAGATGTCTTGCTTTAACAGAAAATTTTGACATAATTGCTATAACCGAAACATTTATCGACACCACAAAGATTGATTTAAGTTCCGAATACAACATAGATGGCTACAGACTCTTCAACAAAGATCGTAAACTGTAGAGGCGGTGGCGTCGCCCTTTATGTCAAAAGCTATTTGCAACCCACCGACAAAACACCGGGAAACAGTAACGTTGAACATTTGTGCGTGCGAGTAAACATTGCAAAAGTCAATTTAAATATATCTGTCACCTACAGACCTCCCGGGCAATCACTGATGACGACCTTGAAATGTACAGCGTCTTAAGGCAGTCACTTAATAACAACGACTCACTGATATTAGGAGACTTTAACCTCCCCATATCGACTGGGCGACACTGTCAGGTACAGAAGGCGAGTCACATAGAATGATCGAATTTCAAGAAGAAAATTATCTAAGCCAAATGGTTTCTTAGCCAACTCGACAAAATAATATACTGACCTTGTTATATCAACCCAAGATAACCTAGTCAGTAGTGTCACGGTAGGAGAACTCCTCGGTTCTTGCGATCATAAATTAGTGCGCGTCGACATTAAAGCTCAATCATCAGTGACTGAAAATAAAGTAAAGGTGCCCAATTTCAAAAGAGCTAACTTCGTAGAAATCCGACAAAACTAACAGAAATACAACTATCAGATGACGGCAACGTAGAGGAAGCCTGGCTAAGCCTTAAAATCACTTACTCACTCAGCAGAACACATTCGTCCCCTTGTGCGAGAAGCGAATTAACACTAATAAAAGCCCACCGTGGTTTAATAGCGAAATTAAACAATCAGTCAATGAGAGAAAATTGTTTTACAGGTTAAAGAAAGAACAAAGCACGCACGAGAACATTAGACTCTATAATGATGCAAGGCGACGAGTAAAAAGAATAGTAGGACAGGCAAAGCGTAGATATGAAGAAAATATAGCAGCCAACTGTAAAAATAACCAGAAATCTTTCTTCAGTTACATAAACAACAGAAAGGCGATCAAAAGTGGTATTGGACCTTTAACAAACAGCGACGGTGCACTAGTGACTGACAGCCAACACATTGCAAACCTCTTAAACAATTACTTTTCCTCGGTGTTTAATACTAACAGTCTTCCTCTCGCTACCACCAACACCAGTACTATTGTAAATCTCGAGCATGCATTGCCTAATTTTGAAATAACAACCGATGAAGTCCTTAAAGCTCTCCATTCACTTAAAACAAATAAAAGTCCTGGACCTGACAAAGTATATCCAACTCTGCTGAAAGAAACGAAGAG
>NC_066537.1:6293975-6296475 GCF_024679095.1 Eriocheir sinensis
CGGTGATCTGAATGATGATTTGCTATCCTACGGAAATAAATTAAGTACCATAATAAGCATAAACAAATTACACCAGATTATTGACAGACCTACCCGTGTCACCCCTCAGTCAGCCACACTTCTAGACGTCATTATCACTAACAAACAGGACACAATTATACACAAAGACGTAATACCTAACACTATAGTCGACCATGACCTTATAACGGCAACGTTTAACATCACCAAACCTAAGCGCAAGCCAGAAATGAGAACGTTTCGTCATCTTGGGGCTTACAGTAAAGACCTGCTCTGTGATGCCTTACTAGGCGCTGCTCCCACCCTAAATGAAATTCCCTCCACGGACAACGTAGACATACAGGTAAACACCCTCACGTCTGTACTATCAAATTGCTTGGAACAATGCTCTCCTTTTGTCACAAAAGAAATCAACAAGCCTTTTGCCCCCTGGATTAACGACGAAATTCGCTCAGCAATGTCAACACGCAACACCCTCCAAGCGCGCCTAAAGCAAAATGGAAATGATGCTGAATTACTAGAGCAATATAAACACCATCGTAATAGAGTAAAGTCACTACTGCGAAATGCTGAACAATCCTACTGCCGACAAAAAATCTACGACTGTCGAGGCAATTCAGCTGCCACCTGGAGAATAATAAAAGACCTCGCACCCAACAATAAAGAAACTAATAACAACAACTTCAGTAATGAAAATGAAGTGGCGAATAAATTCAATGACCTGTTTGTTAACGTGGGGGAACGCACCTTCCTAAAAACGCAAAACAATCTCAGCATCACAAATCAAAACTGTGTTATCCCCCAACAAGATATAAATCACAGTCATCTTTTCAGGCCCAGCCCCGTAGACATGAACACAGTCATATTAACTATCAAACACCTAAAGAACACTAACTCCGCCGGTCCAGATGGGATTGCACTTCAGTACATCAAAGATTCACTACCAGTTACGATCACATCCATCACTACTATCATCAACATGTCGATTGTTACAGGAAAATTCCCTACCATGTGGAAACACGCGACCGTCATACCTGTCTATAAAAACGGAGACAGGGACGACGTAAACAATTATCGCCCAATATCACTGTTACCTATTCTCTCAAAAATATTAGAGAAAATTGTAGCCCAACAGATGACTACCTTCCTAGAGTCCATGAAACTTCTCTCTAACAATCAACACGGCTTTAGACCTAAACTTTCAACTGAGACCGCCCTAACTACAGTTACAAATAAACTATACAGAAATATGGATGAGAAGAAATTATCCCTTATAACGTTGTGCGACCTATCAAAAGCCTTCGATAGCGTAAAACACGAAATCCTCATAAATAAACTACTCAAGGTTAACATAGACTCTTTTTGGTTCCATGACTATTTAAATGACAGAAGTCAAAAAGTTAAAGTGAATAACACCACGTCTGCGACTGCACCGATAAAATACGGAGTTCCTCAAGGGTCAATATTAGGACCAATTCTCTTCATCATTTTTGTCAACGACCTTGCTGAAGCAATACATGGATGCGAGATGGTCCAGTACGCAGACGACACGCAGCTCGTGAACACTGGTACTATTGATGCACTGCCTGACCTCATCACGGCGGCACAAACGACCTTCTCACTGGCCAGGGAATACTTTAACAAAAACGGCCTGTTACTGAACATTAACAAAACCCAGTGTATCTTTATTGGGACCAGGTCAGTTATCAAACAAACTCCCCAAAACACCACTCTCCTTTTTGACAACACTCCCA
The DNA here is from genome assembly GCF_024679095.1 of Eriocheir sinensis. Classification (NCBI taxonomy): domain Eukaryota; kingdom Metazoa; phylum Arthropoda; class Malacostraca; order Decapoda; family Varunidae; genus Eriocheir; species Eriocheir sinensis. The sequence goes on from NC_066537.1 coordinate 6,295,748, forward strand.
TCACTCCCAGCAAACACATCAAAAACCTTGGCGTTTACATGGACTCCCACTTGACGTTTAACATACATATTAACGAAACCCACAAGAAAGTCATTGGTACTCTAATGTTCATAAACAGAATTAAAGATAAATTTGACAATGTAACACGAAAAATAGCTATTGAATCACTTGCTCTAAGTATCATTAATTATTGCCTACCAGTTTACGGCACTACAAATAGCACACTAATTAAGCGAGTACAAAAACTACAGAACTTTGCAGCAAAGATACGTATTGGGGGAGCGAGGAGGCGGGACCACGCCACCCCCTTCATAACACCATTGCTCTGGCTTAAAATGAACAAGAAGGAGGAGGAGGAGGAAGAAGAAGAAGAGGAAGAAGAAGAAGAGGAGGAGGAGGAGGAGGAAAAGGCAGAAAGAGGAGATAAGAGTGGTGTGTGTGTGTGTGTGTGTGTGTGTGTGTGTGTGTGTGTGTGTGTGTGTGCGCTTAAATGTGTTGATGCTTTACCATAGTTTGATAATGACCTTCAAAGTTTTATTATGACACACTTGCCATATATATATACAGTGTTACTGCTAAATAGAATAACACATAAATTGTCCCCCGTGTACGTCAGCGAGGTCTCGGAGTCACCCTAAAAACTACGCGCTTCTCCCGCCTCCAAACACCCACCATTTTGATTTTGCCTAAGCCCCCAATGTTTCAAGGTCCTAAACACACCCCTGCAC
>NC_066537.1:6303975-6306475 GCF_024679095.1 Eriocheir sinensis
TGAATCGGACTCCAGCCGCGCTGCCACAGTCTGCGAACCTGTGTACTGTACGCGACGATCACACGTCCGCCCTGCGGGAGGCTGGAGTTGTATGAAGGAACAACGGCTGTTATTTCTGATCATGAATTTTGAAGCATTCGTCAGATTATTCGCAGAATACGATTACTTTTTCCTTGTATTCGAATACGAATGAAAATGCTTTGATTTATATCAACATATACTTGAATACGAACACACCCAAACACGGTATTCGAATGTATTCGAATACGAATACCGAATAGGAATACTCCATCCCTGAGCTTATGGGAACAGCCTTTCAATGCATTCTTCTGTTTATATAAATTGTCTACTGTTCTTCTTTTTGGTGTGAATCCTGCTTGTGGCGCGCTCATTAATCCATTATCTTTCATATGCTGTTCTGTTTTATCTTAGCCCAGACAGGGAGAGCTAATAATACGGGTACCTGAGCGTGGTTCATCCCTCCAGGTGGTGCACACGGAGGGCCGCCACGAGTGGACGCTGGTGGTCCGCTACGCCCAGCTACGGGACGCCGGCGTGTACGAGTGCCAGGTGAACACCGACCCCAAGATGTCCAGGCCCGTGACGCTGCACGTGATGGGTGAGTACACGGAGTAGTAGTAGCAGTAGTAGTAGCAGTAGTAGTAATAGTAGTAATAGTAGTAGTAGTAGAGATTTTATTGTTGTTTTCCGTTTGTTATTCTTATTACAGCTGTTTTTTTGTTATTATTATTATTATTATTACAACTAACTTGATTTTTTTTTATAAGGAATTACCACATAAGCAATTTCTACACACACACACACACACACACACACACACACACACACACACACACACACACACACACACACACACACACACACACACACACACACACACACAACCCCTTACCCCCAATCCCCCGCACACAGATCCCCTCCACTAACCCCCGCTCCCACCCACCCCAGCACACACAACCCCCTCTTCCCCTCCCCTACTCCTCCTCCTCCCCTCCTCTCCCCCCCTCACATACGCACATGACGAGAAGCTGATGAGGGGCAAAAGTGTCGGAACGAAGGCGTGAAGCAAAAGTTTGGCGACAAAAAGATGCAATTTACTTTCAGATTAAAGCACCTTATTACTTTTTTTTTATACGGGGCAAGGAACAGAGAGAGAGAGAGAGAGAGAGAGAGAGAGAGAGAGAGAGAGAGAGAGAGAGAGAGAGAGAGAGAGAGAGAGAGAGAGAGAGAGAGAGAGAGAGAGAGAGAGAGAGAGAGAGAGAGAGAGAGAGAGAGAGAGAGAGAGAGAGAGAGAGAGAGAGAGAGAGAGTAAAAATCTCGTCAAAAATATGGAGAAAAATAAATGAGAGAAGAAAAAAAATAGAAGGAGGAGGAGGAAGAGGAGGAGGAAGAGGAAACATGGAAACATGGACTAGCAGGCAGCAGAAAGCCTGTTGGCTCATTACTAGGCAGCCTGCGTTCAGTGATTCAATCAATCCGTTTGCCACAGGAGTGGCATGCAGGGAAGGATTAAAGCACTTGTGTATCTACTCTTGGGAACGTTCAGTTCACTCCCGATGCAGCAAAGTGGCGATCAATGCGTTTCTTGAAGGAGTTGATGGTCTCTGCGTTAACCACTTCTGCAGGAAGGCTGTTCCAGTGGCGAACAACTCTATTTGAGAAATAACTCCTGCCGATGTCGGTATTGCATCGCTTTGCTTGAATTGTTTTTCCGTTGTTTCTTGTTCCCAGGTTAGTTTGTAGCGTGAAGAGTTTGGAGTGATCAACGTTGCTGAGCTTGTTCAGGTACTTAAAGACTTGTATCATGTCTCCCCGCAGTCGTCTCTTTTCCAACGTGAAGAGGTTGAGTCGCTCGAGTCGTTCTTCATAGGGCTTCGTCCTCAGTGATGGTATCATCTTCGTGGCGCGGCGCTGTACTCTCTCAAGTAATTCAATGTCTTTCCTGTAATTAGGAGACCAGAATTGCACGGCGTATTCCAGGCGAATTATACAAGGATAACATAACTCCCGGCGTCTTGTATTCGAAGTTCCTCGATATGAACCCAAGCATTGTATTGGCTTTCTTACAGGCGGACTTGCAGTGTTTTGTTTGTTTCAAGTCACTGCTGATGGTGACCCCGAGGTCTCTTTCCTCTTGCACAACATGTAGTGGTTCGCCACCCATGTGGTATGTGTGGTTGCTGTTTCTGGATCCGATATGCATTACTTTACATTTGGTAGTGTTGAAGGACATCTGCCATTTTTCTGACCAACGAGTGATCTGGTCCAGGTCTCTCTGGATAATTTCGCAGTCTGCCGTTGTGAGGGCCTTCCCACCCACCTTTGTGTCGTCGGCAAATTTTGAAAGATTGGATTTTAATCCTAGTTCTAGGTCGTTGATATATATGATGAAAAGTATGGGTCCCAGCACTGACCCCTGTAGCACGGAGGAGGAGGAGGAGGAGTGAAAACAGAAAAGAAAATATGAAAAGAGAGAAAA
>NC_066537.1:6308975-6313975 GCF_024679095.1 Eriocheir sinensis
CCACCACCACCACCACCACCACCACCACCACTACCACCATCACCACCACCACAACAACAACAACCAATACGAAAGATCATCACCACCACCACCACCACCATCACCATCGAGGAGGAGGAGGAGGAGGAAGAGAAGGAGGAGGAGATTGAGTAGGAGGAAGATGGTGGCGTTTCTCTTAATGTCTTCCTCCTCCTCCTCCTCCTCCTCCTTGAATATTCATGTCTTCCTGATGAGAGTTGTCTTGGTCTGGGTCTTGGGTGTCTATAGGGCAATTTCAAGGTGTCGTGTGTGTGTGTGTGTGTGTGTGTGTGTGTGTGTGTGTGTGTGTGTGTGTGTGTGTGTGTGTGTGTGTGTGTGTGTGTGTGTGTGTGTGTGTGTGTATCTTTCTTCCCCCTTCTCCTCTTCCTCCTCCTCGTCCTTCTCTGCACTCTGCCAGCCGTACTGAGCGGACGTGTGGTAGCTTTCTCCCGACCCGTTTGCAGAGTCAGGTCAAATGCCGCCAGCAGCACGGTTCCCCTGTTTGACTTGCAGGAGGGAGTTCACGAAGGACTTCCTCAACCAGGAAAATGGTGATTACACTGTATGTTTTTTCTGTGAAACTGAACACAAGGTAAGTGTTAAGTTAGAGGCAATAGATAGCAAGGTACAGTTTCTGGAGGGTGTGTTAGGTTTGGATATAGCTAGTGTCGGGGAGAGTTTAAGGTAGTTGAAAAGGTAGAGAGGTTGGAAGATAGAGTAGGTGAGGTAGAGAAGAAGGTAGGTACCTTAGATTCCTTCCAGCAGGTTAGAAAAGGAAGTAAGGCTGTAACAGCAGATGTTAGTTACAGTGGTGTCGTGACGAGGAACAGGTTCCAGGTGTTAGGAGACCAAGTAGAGAGCGATCCTAGCATCGTTTTTGTCGGTGATAGTTTAGTTAGACAGCAGGACCAGGAGTTTTGTAGGAAGGGAGCGAGGCGCAGGCATGTAGTTTTTCCTGGACGTAGAATTGAGCATGTAGCTGAGAAGGTTGACGACTTAGTCGTCACTACCTCAGAGGAGACAGTGTTTGTTTACCTGGTCGGAACAAACAATGTACTTAAAGGTAGGTCAGAGGAGGTTCTAGACAAGTACAGGAAGTTTGTCGGGAAGTTGAGGGACAGCAGGCGGCGTTCAGTTGTGTGTGGATTGCTCCCTCGGCATGATGTTAGTTCCCTCATTCTCAGTAGAATGCTTGGGATTAACGAACGTATCAGGGATCTGTGTAGTCGTGAGGGAGTCATGTTTGTGAACGTCTGGGATCATTTTATTCATGACAGGAGCTTGTTTGCTAACGATGGACTTCACCTAAATTGTATAGGCAAGGCGAGGCTGGGCCGAGTGTTGGATGAGGAAGTTTAGAAAGAGTTAAAGAAAAGTCAGGTGCAGCGGGAACGAGGTGTGGAAACTTCCGGCTTGGCTGGGAGTGGGAGGAGTCTTCAGTCAGACGGTGAGGTCCACAGAGGTAGGAGTGTCAGGTCTCAGGTGAGGGAGGAAGTACAGGTGTGTAGTGCTGAGGAGGACGTCAGGTCGTTGGACCCCCAGGTGGGGGATACTGAGGTAGCGGTCAGGTCAACAGCCACACAGGTGAGGGGCAATGAGGTAGCGGTCAGGTCGCCAGACCCCCAGGTGGGGGATACTGAGGTAGCGGTCAGGTCAACAGCCACACAGGTGAGGGGCACTGAGGTAGCGGTCAGGTCGCCAGACCCCCAGGTGGGGGATACTGAGGTAGCGGTCAGGTCAACAGCCACACAGGTGGGTGGTGAGGTAGAGGTAGTTGTAGATAATCGGGTCTGACGCACTATTCCAGTGAATCGACAGTTGATATATGGCGCACACTCGGCGAATAAATTAAACATCTTCTATGTAAATGCCCGTAGCATTATTCAGAAGCGTAGCCACTTGATAATTCATGCAATTACTGAAAAACCCGACTTCATTTTGATCACAGAAACATGGCTAAATACGCGTGACAAGCATCAGTTAAGTGAAGTAGCTATCAATGGTTACAACGCGTTTGCTAAGTGTCGTCTACACAAAAAAGGTGGAGGTGTAATAATATATGTTAAAAGTAATTTAGAAGTCATTCAGCTTAACACAACCGAAACAGAGGCTTATGATTCATTGTATGTACAAGCGACGATCCTTAATGAAAAGTTTGTTCTGGGCGTAATTTACTGACCTCCTAAATCAAATGAAGACATTGATGGAAATCTCTACGCAGAGATAAATAAAATTATCAGAAACAGAAATGCAATAATATGCGGCGACTTCAGTAACCCCTCTGTTAACTGGTCTGCACTCTCTGCCGACAGGGAAGGAACTAGATTATTAAATTTTGCGCAAGATACATTTCTTTATCAAACAGTTACCGCGCCGACGCGAGGAAATAACATTCTGGATTTAGTCTTCACGACCGACAACCACCTCATAACCGCGTGTGAGGTAGGCGAGCCATTTGCAAGCAGTGACCACAACATAATCAGATGCGTTTTAAATATTGAAACAAAAGCACGAGCAAACTCACTCTTAATACCTAATTATAGAAAAGCAAATTTTATGGACCTAAAAAGAGAATTGGCTTCAGTAAATTGGAATCATTTGCTCAACAACGTCAGCGTTCAAGAAATGTATAATCGTTTTACTGCACAAATCACAGCGAGTGTAAATAAAGTCATTCCACTCAAGCCACGAAGGACTGATAATCAAAAACCGTTGTGGGTGAATAATTACCTACAAAAAATCATCGTCGAAAAAAGAAAACTGTATAAGAAATATAAACTGTCACATAATTCACAGGATCATACTAATTACATCAATGTCAAGAGAGAGTGCGAAAGGAAAATCAGAAAACAGAAACGCGAATATGAGATGAAAATATCACTCGATGCTAAGAAAAATCCCAGGTTATTTTTCAGTTACATAAGAAACAAAAAAACTGTTAAAAATAATATCGGCCCACTCCTGGCAATACGATTAGTGATGATAAAGGCATGGCGTCGGTCCTAAATTCAACCTTTAGTGGCGTATTTACAAAAGAGAACATGACATCGATTCCAGCCCCGAAGAAAATTTTTCAAGGCCCTGAAGAACATAAGCTTGCATTGACCGACATTGATATCAGCGAAGTGCGTGCGTACCTGCAGAAAATAGATCCAAATAAATCTCCGGGCCCCGACAATTTATCTCCTCGCGTGTTGAGAGAATGTAGTCAACAGCTAGAATTACCCATAACATTAATATTCAACAAGTCATTAGCACAGGCCAGTGTGCCTTTCGAGTGGAAAAAAGCCAATATTACCCCGATCTTTAAAAAAAGAGATAAAAAACAAGCTAGTAATTATCGTCCTATCAGCCTTACGTCTGTCCTAATTCAACTATTCGAAAAAATGATCAGGGATAAAATGATCACTTTCCTTGAAACAAATGATTTGATAACTGATAGTCAGCACGGATTTCGTAGTAATCGGTCTTGCCTTACCAACCTATTAACTTTTTCAACGATGTTTATAAATGTTGGGACGCCCGAAGCCCATATGACGTAATTTACCTAGATTTTCAGAAAGCGTTTGATAAAGTTCCTCACGTTAGACTTATTTCTAAACTGCGTTCCCACGGTATTAACGACCATCTATGTGCGTGGATTCATGACTGGCTCACCGACAGAGAACAGCGTGCAGTTCTTAATGGTGAAGCATCGGATTGGCAACCCGTCACCAGTGGCGTGCCCCAAGGTTCGGTCCTGGGGCCAACACTATTCATAATTTACGTGAACGACTTAGAAACTGATATTCTATCAAAAGTAGCCAAATTCGCCGACGACACCAAATTAGGAGGTACGGTAATGAACAGTCAAAGTTGCGAAAAGATTCAATCAGACTTAATAAGACTTGCCGACTGGAGCGAAAAATGGCAAATGAGTTTTAACGTAGATAAATGTAAAGTAATGCACATAGGTGAAAAAAATCCTAACTTTAAATATCAGATTCAAGGACATGAGCTCAGCGAAGTAAAACAAGAAAAGGATCTTGGTGTCATTATCAGCAAGACTCTTAAAATGAGTGATCAATGTTCTGCAGCGTTTAAAGCGTTTAGATATGTTTTCCCTAAAAAAAGCGAAGGATAAGAGGGGACTTAATTGAAGTGTTCAAAATCCTTAATGGATTCGACAACATTAACCCAGATAGTCTATTTCAGAGACACCAACACAATAACACGCAGCAACGGTATGAAGTTAAAAGGAAACCGATGCAACACATTGGTGCGCAAAAGTTTTTTCAATAACAGAGTCGTCGATCACTGGAATAGACTCCCACCGTCAGTAGTTAGCGCGCAGAGTATCAATAGCTTCAAGTCTTCATTGGATAAGTACTTCAGGAATATAAGATTATAATGACCCTTCTTCGTATGTTTTCAGACAGATTGCAGCAAGACGTCAACCTAAATTCATATTATTCTCCCCCACAACCTAGATTGCAAGTAGCGTAAGTTAACAATAGAGTAAAGCAACAGCTAATGTCCGCATGACAGGTGGAGTGAGGTGTGGGTGCAGTAAGGTGACAGGTTACTGGTGCCGTGCCTAGTACCGTCGGTAAAACGAGGATCAAGCCTCCACCTGTGCCCCTGAAACTACACCTCACCCATCGTGAGTATTAGGGGGGATCCTGAGGCTGCCCTGTGTAGGCCACTCGTCCTCTTCCATTCTCCTTGTGTTTCTGTGTTCTTATGTTCTTATGTAATGAAGTCATTTTCCCCCAAAGCTTAGGTTACCAGTAGTGTAAGTTAAGGGTAGTAATTTCCTCTTATTTCTCTCTTTACTGTAAAATTTCCATGTCCCTTTCTTCCTTAAAGGTACATGGTGTTCTCTTCTAACTATTTCCTGCCGGCACGTTGCCGGAGGGAGAGGTGGGTGGGGAGGAGCCTTCATCTATTCTGTCCTGTCCTACCACACGTAGATTACTAGTAGTAGCGGTAGTAAACAGGCA
>NC_066537.1:6316475-6328975 GCF_024679095.1 Eriocheir sinensis
GACCATCTATGTGCGTGGATTCATGACTGGCTCACCGACAGAGAACAGCGTGTAGTTCTTAATGGTGAAGCATCGGATTGGCAACCCGTCACCAGTGGCGTGCCCCAAGGTTCGGTCCTGGGGCCAACACTATTCATAATTTACGTGAACGACTTAGAAACTGATATTCTATCAAAAGTAGCCAAATTCACCGACGACACCAAATTAGGAGGTACGGTAATGAACAGTCAAAGTTGCGAGAATATTCAATCAGACTTAATAAGACTTGCCGACTGGAGCGAAAAATGGCAAATGAGTTTTAACGTAGATAAATGTAAAGTAATGCACATAGGTGAAAAAAATCCTAACTTTAAATATCAGATTCAAGGACATGATCTCAGCGAAGTAAAACAAGAAAAAGATCTTGGTGTCATTATCAGTAACACTCTTAAAATGAGTGATCAATGTTCTGCAGCGAGTAAAAAATCCAATATGATGTTAGGATTAATCTCAAGAAACTTTGATTATAAATCACCCGAACTTATGAAGAGATTATATTTAGCATTTGTAAGACCACACCTAGAATACGCCGTTCAGTTCTGGTCACCGAACTTTATCAAAGATCAAGTTTTGCTAGAAAGGATACAGCGACGAGCAACCAAACAAATTCCAGCGCTCCGAAACTTGCCATATGACGAGCGTTTAAAGCGTCTAGATATGTTTTCCCTAAAAAAGCGAAGGATAAGAGGGGACTTAATTGAAGTGTTCAAAATCCTTAATGGATTCGACAACATTAACCCAGATAGTCTATTTCAGAGACACCAACACAATAACACGCAGCAAGGGTATGAAGTTAAAGGGAAACCGATGTAACACATTGGTGCGCAAAAGTTTTTTCAATAACAGAGTCGTCGATCACTGGAATAGACTCCCACCGTCAGTAGTTAGCGCGCAGAGTATCAATAGCTTTAAGTCTTCATTGGATAAGTACTTCAGGAATATAAGATTATACTGACCCTTCTTCGCATGTTTTCAGACAGATTGCAGCAAGACGTCAACCTAAATTCATATTATTCTCCCCCACAACCTAGATTGCAAGTAGCGTAAGTTATCAATAGAGTAAAGCAACAGCTAATGTCCGCATGACAGGTGGAGTGAGGTGTGGGTGCAGTAAGGTGACAGGTTACTGGTGCCGTGCCTAGTACCGCCGGTAAAACGAGGATCAAGCCTCCACCTGTGCCCCTGAAACTACACCTCACCCATCTTGAATATTAGGGGGGATCCTGAGGCTGCCCTGTGCAGGCCACTCGTCCTCTTCCATTCTCCTTGTGTTTCTGTGTTCTTATGTTCTTATGTAATGAAGTCATTTTCCCCCACAGCTTAGGTTACCAGTAGTGTAAGTTAAGGGTAGTAATTTCCTCTTATTTCTCTCTTTACTGTAAAATTTCCATGTCCCTTTTTTCCTTAAAGGTACATGGTGTTCTCTTCTAACTATTTCCTGCCGGCACGTTGCCGGAGGGAGGAGCCTTCATCTATTCTGTCCTGTCCTACCACACGTAGATTACTAGTAGTAGCGGTAGTAAACAGACACCCTCGCCATAGACCGATAGGTCTTCTGGTGTCTGTTCTTCCTATGTATTCCTATGTATTCCTCCTCCTCTTCTTCTTCTTCTTCTTCTTCTTCTTCTTCCTTATTCCTCCTCCTCCTCTCTTGCTCCATTTCTTCTGGTTCCTCCTCCTCCAACTCTTCTGTTTCCCCCCCCACACCCTCCTCCTCCTCCTCCTCCTCCTTCTCTTCCTCCTCCGTGAATTCATGATGCGAAGTAAACAAGGTGTAAAGCAATTCTCTCTCTCTCTCTCTCTCTCTCTCTCTCTCTCTCTCTCTCTCTCTCTCTCTCTCTCTCTCTCTCTCTCTCTCTCAGAACGTAAAAAAATACTAAAATAAAAGTGAGAAACGAAGAACGAAAGGAATTGGAAAGAAAGAAAGAAAGAAAGAAAGAAAGAAAGAAAGAAAGAGAATAATAGGATGAGGGAGAGAAAGGTGAAAATGCTAGTAATTAGTGAAGAACACTGATTGGAGGAAGAAAGGAGGAGGAGGAGGAGGAAACGGAGAGAAAGAGAGGAAATAGATAAGATAAAGGAAGGAAGGAGAGGAGAAAGGAGATAAAGAGAAGAGAAGAGGAGAAGAAGAAGAAGAAGAAGAAGAAGAAGAAGAAGAAGAAGAAGAAGAAGAGAAAATAATTAAAAGAAGAAGAAGAAAAAAAATTGCCGGAGGAGAAAGACGAAGAGGAGGAGGAGGAGGAGGAGGAGGAAGAATAAGAAGAAGAAGGACAACAACACCTTCTCTTTGCTATAATTATTTCCATCGTCATAATCCTCTTCATCTTCCTCCTCCTCCTCCTCCTCCTCCTCCTCCTCCTCCTCCTCCTCCTCCTCCTCTTCTTCTTCCTCTGCCTCTTCCTGCTTCTCCTCCTTCAAAACCGGCGATGAAGAAAATTAGGCGGTGAAGGAGGAAGACAGAAGAAGCGGAAGAAGGAGGAGGAGGAAGAGGAGGAGGAGGAAGAAAAATATAAATGGAGGAAGGAAAGAAAAAAGGAGAGAGAGAGAGAGAGACAGAGAGAGAGAGAGGTAGATTATTATTCTGTGTGTGTGTGTGTGTGTGTGTGTGTGTTCGTGTGTGTGTGTTCGTGTGTGCGTTCCCTTTTCAGGCATCATTACTGGCTTTTGATTGGCTAGTTAATGTGATCACGTGATTGATTGGCAACACACACACACACACACACACACACACACACACACACACACACACACACACACACACACACACACACACACACACACACACACACACACACACACACACACACACAGACACACACACACACACAGGTACAGTCTCTCTCTTTCTCTACGTGTTCTCCTCTTTCTCTACCCTTCCTTTTTTCCCATGCCTCTCTCTCTCTCTCTCTCTCCCCTCATTATGGTCACCGTGATGGGCGTTTGAGGAGGTAATTATCTGGGTCCCGTGCTGGCGTCAACCCCTAATAACCCACCTCTTTATCAGCTCACCTGTTGATGCCCGGTGCAAGGTTAATTACCCTCTATTAACCTCTGGCACGCGTTATGGGCTCTATGAAAGGCCTATTAGAGCTTGTAGAGTGGTCCATAACCTGCCCTACCTGACTCTATGAAAGGCCTATAAGTGGGTCATATATGTACTCTGCCTGTTTTTTTATTATTATTGTCATTATTATCATTACTATTTTTGTATTTTTGTTTTTCCGAAGTTATTTTTTTTCAATGTTTTCTTATTTGTTATTTTATTTATCTTTCTTTTGTAGCTTTCTCTCTTTCTCCTTTTCTGTCTCTGTCTCTGTCTCTCTCTCTCTCTCTCTCTCTCTCTCTCTCTCTCTCTCTCTCTCTCTCTCTCTCTCTCTCCCTGTGTGTGTGTGTGTGTGTGTGTGTTTATCACCCCCCCCCCTACATACATAACCCCCCCCCACACACACAAAACCCTCTCTTCAAAACCCACTACACAAATAACCTCTTCCCCTCCCCTCCCTCCCTGACCCCCACACATCCCCCTCTCGTCCCCTCTCTCCCCTCTCGTTGTGTCGCCAGTCGGGCCCCATCGGCGGTGCTCCCCGGGGCGAGACTTTGATCCTGCCCCGCCCCGCCGCGCACCCAGCCACGCGCGAACACTGTTTTGTTTACCAGCCCGACGGGAAAGCGTGTTGATGACTGAGCGAACACACCACACCGACCTAACCTGACCTTGTGTAACCTTGTGTGACCTTGTGTATCTTTCCTATGATTACAGCGGCCTTATGTGACCTTGTATGCCTTTCTCTCTCTCTCTCTCTCTCTCTCTCTCTCTCTCTCTGTTTCCATCCATCTATTATCTTTAGGTGCGTCTGTAGCCCGATATTGGCGCAGGCGAATTTTATGTATCATGTCTATAAATGATCTATGACTTGCCTATATGACTATGCCTCTATGTGACCTTATTTGTGCTCCTTCTGCTTCTGTGACCTAGTGTTGCCTCCATATCGCCTAGTATTGCGCTGTGTGTTGATGTGTATGTGTTTCCTGTATTCCTTATGCTTCTGTGACCAAGTGTTGCCTCCATATCGCCTAGTATTGCGCTGTGTGTTGATGTGTATGTGTTTCCTGTATTCCTTATGCTTCTGTGACCAAGTGTTGCCTCCAAATGGCCTGGTATTGCGCTGTGTGTTGATGTGTGTGTATTTCCTTTGTTCCAGATGAGGGTCGTGAGGTGACGGTTACCAAGACCAAAGTGTTCGTGGCCAACAACACAGCCTCCACCAAGGACGGTACGTGACTCCTCCTCCTCCTCCTCCTCCTCTTCCTCCTCCTCCTCCTCCTCTTTCTCCTTTTCTTCCTATTCTTCTTTCTCCCTGCTTTTATGTATACTTTTTTTCTTCCTTTCTTTCTTTCTTGTTTTGTTCGTATTAATTATTTTCTCCTCCTCCTCCTCCTCTTCTTCTTCTTTTGTCTTCTTTCTACCTGCTTCAATGTATACTTTTTTTTCTTCCTTTTCTTTTTGTCTTCTTTCTCCTATTTCTCCTCCTCCTCCTCCTCCTCCCTCCTTTCTCCATTTCTTCCTATTCTTCTTTCTCTCCTCTTTCTTCTTTTTGTTCTTCCTTTCTTTCTTTCTTGTTTTGTTCGTATTAATTATTTTCTCTTCCTCCTCCTCTTCTTCTTCTTTTGTCTTCTTTCTCCTCCTCCTCCTCCTACTCTTCCTCTTTTGTCTTCTTTCTCCTCCTCCTCCTCCTCCTCTATCTCCCCCTTCATCCTTATTATCTTTCTCTTACCTATCTCTCCTCTCTCTCCTCTTTTTTGTCCTTCTCTTTCGATTCTTGCACCTTGTCCTCCTCCTCTTCTTCTTCTTCTTCTTCCTCCTCCTCCTCTTCCTCTTTCCACTCCAGTTTTTTTTGTCCGTTACGTCCATGTCCAGATCCTTCTTCCTCTCCTCCTCCTCTTCCTCCTCCTCCTCCTCCTCCTCCTCCTATTTTCCACACTTCCTCTTCCGTCCTTCTTTACCTTCCGTTCTTTGTCTCTCCAACTTCCTGAGACAATTTTATCTCCTCCTACCTCACTGGTTCTCTCTCTCTCTCTCTCTCTCTCTCTCTCTCTCCACTCACATTATTTTCCTCCTCCGTTCTTCAGTCTGTCCCTCCCACCCTCTTATCTCTCTCTTTCTCTCTCTCTCTTTCTCTCACTTCATGCCCCTTATATCTCTTTCTCTCTCACTCTTCCTCCTCCTCCCTCTTCCTTACTCTTCTTTCTTCTTTTCTTGTTCTTCTTGTTCTTCTACTTCCTCTTCTTCCTCAATAACTCTCTTCATTTCCTCACTCAGCTTGTCTTCCTCTTCTTAAAACCTCTTTCTCTCTCCTCTACCTCCTCCTCTTCCTCTTCCATTCCAGTACCTCTTTCTTCACCTCCTCCTCCTCCATTAGTCTCCCTTACTTGGTCTATCTCTCTCTAATCCTCCTCCTCCTGTTGTTTGTGCTTCCTGTGTGTTCCTTTGTGCTCCTCCTCCATCTAACTTCCCTCCCTCCCCAGGTCACCTCCGCGTTGAGATCCAGGGACCCCGCGAGCTGTACATTCAGGAGGGGTCGTCGCTGCACCTCACCTGCCTCGTCACGTCCTCCCGCGGCCCCTCCACGCCCGTCTACTGGTACCACGACACCAACCTCATCGACTACAACTCACCCAGGGGCGGCGTCAATCTCAAGGTGCGTGGAAACGGGCTTAGGGGATGAGAATGGATTTGTATTTGTACTATGGAGCAGTGAGTAGCGGGCTTTTATTTCACATTTGTTACCTTTTTTATGCCCTTGAACTGACTCCTCAGCTGTAAAAAAAAATTAATGTGGGTTTATAATGAAAAATAAGGGTTTGAGTGCTAGGAATTAAGGTTTGAAGGTTAGTTAGGGATTTAAAGGCAAGAGAACGAGTTTAAAAGGTTTGGTATTGGTTTAAGATGAGAGAGAGAGAGAGAGAGAGAGAGAGAGATTAAAGAGAGCTCACTCGGAGTGTTTCTGAAGTTAAGGAGACATAATTTTCTTTGGTAATGACCACCGCAGAGAGAGAGAGAGAGAGAGAGAGAGAGAGAGAGAGAGAGAGAGAGAGAGAGAGAGAGAGTGAGAGTGAGTGAGTGTGTGTGTGTGTGTGTGTGTGTGTGTGTGTGTGTGTGTGTGTGTGTGTGTGTGTGTGTGTGTGTGTGTGTGTGTTTCAATATTTCGCGTAATCATTTTTTTAATCAAATTTTTGCAAACAATTCTTTTCTTAATTCATTTATTTCTACTCTTGAGGGAAAAGGAAACTGACATACGCACGCACACACACACACACACACACACACACAGAGAGAGAGAGAGAGAGAGAGAGAGAGAGAGAGAGAGAGAGAGAGAGAGAGAGAGAGAGAGAGAGAGAGAGAGAGAGAGAGAGAGAGAGAGAGAGAGAGAGAGATAAAGCAAAGGGGAAAGAGAATTGAGAGCAGGGAACGGAAGGGGAGACAAAAAAGAAAAAAAAAAGGAGAGAAAAGAGGAGAGGAAAGGAGAGGAGAAAAGGGGAGAAAAAAGACGCTTAGAGAATACAGGAAACAAAAACCGTGGGAGGAGGAGGAGGAGGAGGAGGAGGAGGAGGAAGAAGAAGAGGAAGAAGAAGAGGAAGAAAAAAGAAATATGAATGCAAAACAATAAAGAAAACACACACACACACACACACACACACACACACACACACACACACACACACACACACACACACACACACACACACACACACACACACACACACACACACACAAACAACCACGAAAAAAACCACAATAATAATAATAATAATAATAATAATAATAATAATAATAATAATAATAATAATAATAAAAATCGGGTCCTCACCAAATTATGCTAATCTAAGCTTCATTATCACAGGTAAGGATTTAGGAAAGGGAGGGAGGGAAGGGGAGGAGAGAAGGGGAGGGAACTGGAGGGAAGGGAAGGGAAGGAGGAATAACAGAGGAGGAAATAAACGAAGAGAGAGAAAGAGAAAAGGAGAGAGAGAGAGAGAGAGGAGAGAGAGATTGAGAGATTAAACCGAAAGAGAGAGAAAGTGAGAGAGAGCGGGAGAGAGAGATAAAGGGTTGAGTCACTCGATAACCCAATAAAACCATTAGTGTCCAATACCACACACGGACTTTTTAAAACGCCGAAGAAACAAATGATTGCGTGCGTGTGCGTGTGTGTGTGCGTGTGTGAGGGGGGAGGGGGTAAGGAGGAGGAGGGAGAGGGACGGGAAGGGGTTGTGGAACGGAAGAGAAGGGAAAGAAAAGAAGAGGAAAGGAAAGGGAAAAGAAAAGGAGAGGAGAGAGAATAGAAAGGAAGAGAAAAGAAGAGAAAAGAAGGAAGGGAAGGGAGGTGGTCGTTAGGGGGGGGTAGAGTGTGTGTGTGTGTGTGTGTGTGTGTGTGTGTGTGTGTGTGTGTGTGTGTGTGTGTGTGTGTGTGTGTGTGTGTGTGTGTGTGTGTGTGTGTGTGTGTGTGTGTGTGTGCGTGTGTTAATTTATCTACGTATTTCTATATTCACTTCATTATTCATTTAAATATTATTCATGCGTTTTTTTTTAATTATTTATCGTATATTTGAGTGTGTGTGTGTGTGTGTGTGTGTGTGTGTGTGTGTGTGTGTGTGTGTGTGAGTTTGTGTGTGTGTGTGTGTGTGTGTGTGTGTGTGTGTGTGTGTGTGTTTTTACTAATGAATTTATGTTATTATTTGACGTTTGGAAATTAAGAGTAACAAGAGATATTTTTTTCTTATTTTCCTTCTTTCTTTCTTTCCTTTTCCTCTTTTTGCTTTCTTTCTTTTTTATATTCTAAATTTTTTTTTATTTTCTTCTTTCTTTTATCATTTTCCCATTTTTTTCTCTTTTATTTTTTTTTGCTTTGCAGGAGTTTTATTTTTTTCCTTTCATTTCCCGTCCCTCTATCCGTTCCGTTCCATTCCAGGTTCCGTTCCGTTACAATTCCCGTTCCTGTTTTCGTTCCGTTAAAATTCCCGTTCCTGTTCCCATTCCGTTAAAATTCCCGTTCCAGTTTCCGTTCCATCACAATTCCCGTTCCAGTTTCCGTTCCGTTCCAATTCCCGTTCCAGTTTCCGTTCCGTTACAATTCCCGTTCCTGTTTCCGTTCCGTTACAATTCCCGTTCCAGTTTCCGTTCCGTTCCAATTCCCGTTCCAGTTTCCGTTCCGTTACAATTCTCGTTCCTGTTTCCGTTCCGTTCCAATTCCCGTTCTAGTTTCCGTTCCATCATAATTCCCGTTCCAGTTTCCGTTCCGTTAAAATTCCCGTTCTAGTTTCCGTTTCATCATAATTCCCGTTCCAGTCTCCGTTCCGTTAAAATTCCCGTTCCAGCTTCCGCTCCGTTCCAATTCCCGTTCTAGTTTCCGTTCCCTCACAATTCCCGTTCTAGTTTCCGTTCCGTGACAATTCCCGTTCCAGTTTCCGTTCCGTTCCAATTCCCGTTCCAGTTTCCGTTCCGTTCCAATTTCCGTTCTTTTTTTCCGTTCCGTTCCAATTCCCGTTCCAGTTTCCGTTCCGTTCCAATTCCCGTTCTAGTTTCCGTTCCGTCACAATTCCCGTTTTAGTTTCCGTTCCCTCACAATTCCCGTTTTAGTTTCCGTTCCATCAGAATTCCCGTTCCAGTTTCCGTTCCGTTAAAATTCCCGTTCTAGTTTCCGTTTCGTTAAAATTCCCGTTCCAGTTTCCGTTCCGTTACAATTCCCGTTCCGTTCCTGTTTTCCTTCGTCTCGTTCCGCTGACCTTCGCGACGCCTCCTGTTTTTTTTCTTTTTTGGGGGGTCATTTTTTTTTGCCTCGTCAACTTTTGCTCTTTTTTTTTTACCTCAAAACTCGCAAATATTCGTGATTTTCTTAATTTTTTTTCCTCTCATTTCAACTTTTTTTTCCAGAACTTTTTTTTCCTTTCTTTCTTTCTTTCTTCTCACGACAATTTTCCTGAGGTCGATTTTTCCGGGCCAATTATTTTATCTAATTATTTTTATTATTTTATTCCTATTTTTATTCATGATTATCAATATTAACTTTTATGATGTGTTTTAGGTCTGCCACGTTTGATATTTCCATCCTCTATTGTTTCTTTTGTTTCACATTATATATCACGCATAATACATACATAAATGCATATATACATACTCTCTCTCTCTCTCTCTCTCTCTCTCTCTCTCTCTCTCTCTCTCTCTCTCTCACACACACACACACACACACACACACACACACACACACACACACACACACACAGCCCCTCATCATTTCTCACTCGTCTTGTTCGTAACCTCAATTTCATCTCCACCTGCTTCTCCTTATTCTCGTATCAGGAACGCGAGGAATTATAACAGCAGTAGTGACCAGTATAGTACATGTCTCTGTCGCTAAGTCTCTGTTTCTCTGTCTCTTTCTGTCTCTGTTTATGTGTGTCTCTGCAACGCAAGTCTCTGTCTCTCTCTTATCTCTCTTCTTTCTTTCTTTCCTTACCTTTCTATCTCTTTATCTTCTTGTATTCTTGTTTTATATCTGATTTTCTCTTTGTTTCTTATTCTCTCTCTCTCTCTCTCTTATTCTTTCTCCTCTCGTTTTCCTCCTCCTCCTCTTTCCTTATTTTTTATGCTTATCTCTCTTCTTCTTTTCCTTTTCCTTATTTCTTCCTTATCTACTTTCCTCCTTCTGTTCCTCCCTTTTCTCCTTTTGTCTCCTTCCTTATTCCTCCTCTTCCTATCCTTTCTTATTTCTTATTTTTGTTCCTCCTTCTGCTCCCTCTCCTCCTTTCTTTCTTCTTCCATTTCTATGCATTCAAAACCACTAACTGACGCCGCTGACATCTCCTTACTTACACTAACATCTTCGCTAACCACTGACCACTTACCACTAACCACTAACATCTCCCACTACTAATCTAAGCTCCCCCCTACCCATACTACCTCCCTCCCACCACTAACCACTAACCACTAACATCTCCCACCGCTAACCTAAGCTCCCCCCTTCCCATACTACCTCCCTCCCACCACTAACCACTAACCACTAACATCTCCCACCACTAATCTAAGCTCCCCCCTACCCATACTACCTCCCTCCCACCACTAACCACTAACCACTAACCACTAACATCTCCCACCGCTAATCTAAGCTCCCCCCAACCCATACTACCTCCCTCCCACCACTAACATCTCCCACCACTAATCTAAGCTTCCCCCTACCCATAATACCTCCCTCCCACCACTAACCACTAACATCTCCCACCACTAATCTAAGCTTCCCCCTACCCATACTACCTCCCTCCCACCACTAACATTCCCACCACTAACCACTAACCACTAACAGATTGATCAGAGTCGGGGGGAGACCACTACTCGGTTGGTGGTGTCCGCGGTTGGCCCAGGCGACTCGGGAATGTACTCCTGTGTGCCCCCCGGTTCGCATCCCGCCTCGGTCCTGGTCCATGTACAGAAAGGTGAGATAGATTGATAGATAGATAGATACATATTTAGATAGATTATATGATTGATAGATAGATAGATACATAGGTAGGTAGATAGATAGATAGGTAGATATATACATAGCTAGATAGATTATATGACTGATAGATAGATAGATAGATAGATAGAGTGAGAGAGAGAGAGAGAGAGAGTAACATTCAGTCTGTTCCATTAGGCATAACCAACAGCCTCCTCCTCCTCCTCCTCCTCCTCCTCCTCCTCCTCACATCTTCTTCTTCCTTCCTCAGGAGAACACGAAGCAGCCATCCAGCAGGGAGGACTAGACGACGTTTCTTCCTCCTCCTCTTCCTCCTCCTCCTCCTCCTCCTCCTCTTCCTCTTCCTCCTTTCACTCTCTCTCCTTCCACAATCATATATTCTTCCTCTTCCTTCTCTTCTTCTTCTTCTTCCTACAATTCCTTTACCTACCTGAGCTTCCTTACCTCTCCTCTTCCTCCTCCTCTTCCTCCTCTTCCTCTTCCTCCTCCTTCTCTTCATCTTCCCCCTCCTCCTCCTCCGTTGTCATTCTTCCTATTCACTTAACAAGGCAGACTCCCAACTCCTTTCCTTCTCCCTCCTCCTCCACCTCCTCCTCCTCCTCCTCCTCCTCCATTTTCTCTCACAAAGAAAATGGGGAATATATCTTCACAACGACATGATACCCCCCCCCCTTCTCTCTCTCTCTCTCTCTCTCTCTCTCTCTCTGACTATTTATCTATCTATCTCTCGCTCTCTATCTCAATTTCTCTCTCTATTTCTCACTATCTTTGTCTCGCTGTAAATGGACGCTTGTGATTGGCTGTTTCGGTGTCCGCTGGTCAAGACGCGGCCGGTGATTGGTTGTCTCCCTCGTAACGTCATCAAAGGCAAGAACCAATGAGGGGAGAGCTTCGTTACCATCACCATCGTCGTGTGTGTGTGTGTGTGTGTGTGTGTGTGACCTGACCTGATCCCTTTATCGTGTGACCACCCCTCCCCCGTAGAACTCCTTCGGCAAGTGAGTCTTTTCTACGTATAAATCGATGTAACGTTTTAGGCTAAATAAACAAAATATTACAAGATTTTACGTTGTATTATTATTATCATTATTACCTCCGCCAACGAAGTTGGGAGGAGGATTATATATATATATATATATATATATATATATATATATATATATATATATATATATATATATATATATATATATATATATATATATGTATCAGAAGAAACAGTAAACACATATAAATTTGTATAGTTTCCTATTTCAGGATGATCAACAGGTTAAGCAGACAACTAATATACCTTTTATTTTCATATTTACCCATTATTAGCAGCAGCAGAGGCCATCAACAACAGCCAGAACAATAACCCGGGGAGCCGCTGGCTGAGTGGTTAACGTGCGGGCGCGGCGTCCAGGAGGGCGCGGGTTCACGTCCACAGCTGGGGGTTTTCTGTCACCGCCGAATGGCCTAGACTACCCACATGCTGCCCTGAAGACCGCCTGTCAACCCGGACTCTAGATTCGCTCTCGAAAGAGAGGATCAAAGAAGCCATTGGAAATGGAACGGAAAAGAATGGAACGAAAAAGTACGTGTTATGCACCTGTACAGGTGCCCTGCGCATCATAAATCCAGATCCAGAAAAAGGAAAAGGTGAGAACAATAAAAATACAGAAATAACAGCAAGATTAACAAAAACGAAACGGGAACGAAACGGAACAGAATACAATGAAACAAAACCTCAAACAAAGCGGAACGGAAACTGAAGACACACAAAAGAATAAAAAGAGAAGAGAAAATAACTAAAAATTCCCGCCATGTCTATTTTCGTGTCTTTCATCCTCTTTACTCTCCTTCCCTTTTTTTCCCTCCCTGTATTTTTTTCCTTCCAGCTTATATATTTTTTTCCTCTTCTCTTTTTTTTCTCTCTCACAATAACGGAGTGAAGAGGAGCCAATTTCC
>NC_066537.1:6333975-6336475 GCF_024679095.1 Eriocheir sinensis
GAGAGAGAGAGAAGAGAGAGAGAGAGAGAGAGAGAGAGAGAGAGAGAGAGAGAGAGAATATGCTTGCCTCCCTCCAGCACTCAACAATTTCATTATTCAATTTTCAGGCTTTTTTTAGTTGAATTGTTAAGCTTCGTGTTACTCCTCCTCCTCTTCCTCCTCCTCCTCCTCCCCTTCCTCCTCCTCCTCCTCTCAACGGGAGTGAACTGAAGCAACGGGGGTGAACTGAAGCAGAGAGAGAGAGAGAGAGAGAGAGAGAGAGAGAGAGAGAGAGAGAGAGAGAGAGAGAGAGAGAGAGAGAGAGAGAGAGAGAGATATAAATATATTTACATAGAAAATCAGACCACACAGACCCCATGGTCCAGACTAGGTGGTCTGTCCTTAAACCTAAGTGATTTTACATTAATCAGATGGCTCCAAAACGTTGCTTTTCTACTCTAGTTAATATCAAGTTCAAGGAAGTGACGGTCGAGCTTGTTTTTAAAGAAGTCAATCGTGTTACACTGGACCACTGATGGTGGGAGCTTATTCCATCCTCGCACTACAACGTTGGTCAAGAAAAATTTGGTGCAGTCTGAATTTACTTGTCTACATTTGAGTTTTGTGCCATTTTTCCTCGTTCGCAATGTGTCATCGATCATAAACAATGTTGATCTGTCTACATTCGTGAAACCATTAAGTATTTTATAACATTCGATCAGTTTTCCTCGGAGGCGACGTTTCTCAAGAGAGAACATGTTAAGGGTGGAAAGCCTTTCTTCGTAGGATATGTTGCGCAAGGAAGGGATCATTTTCGTTGCTCGACGCTGAACACCTTCTAGTTTAGCAATGTCCTTTGCATGGTGGGGAGACCAAAACTGTACCGCATATTCCAAGTGGGGTCTGACTAAACTATTGTAGAGCGGAAGTATTACATCTTTATTTTTGAATAAAAAGTTTCTTTTAATGAAGCCCAACATTCTGTTCGCTTTATTTGCTGCATCGATGCGTTGATGTGAGAATCTGAGGTTTGACGCGATTTTAATCCCCAGGTCCTTAACGCATTGAACACTTGTGAGTTTAACGCCGCGTATTTCGTAATCGAACTTCTAATTTTTTGTTCCAACTTGAAGGACCTGGCACTTGTCTACGTTAGCGGGCATCTCCCATCTATCCGACCAAGCTGAAATTTTGTGCAAATCCTCTTGGAGGCTTTGCCTGTCTTCGCCAGTGAGAACCGAGTTACCAATCTTTGCGTCGTCTGCAAATTTACTAATGCGATTATTGAGTCCAACATCCACGTCGTTGATGTAAATAATGAAGAGCACTGGGCCAAGAACCGAGCCCTGAGGGACGCCACTAGTGACCGGCGCCCACTCTGAGTTAAATCCGTCAATCACAACTCTTTGTTGTCTGTTGCTCAACCAATTCGCGATCCATTGGTTTACTTGACCGTCAATGCCTATTTGCTTTAATTTATAAAGTAATTTATGATGTGGGACTTTATCAAACGCTTTCTGGAAATTAAGATACACTACGTCCACTAATTTGGTTACGTCATAAATTGAGAAGAGATCGTTATAAAAGGTCAGTAGGTTTGACAGGCAGGATCTTCTGTTACGGAAGCCATGTTGTGAATCCCCAATTAATGAGTGGCTTTCGAGGTAACTCACAATTTTGTCTCTAATTATGCTCTCGAGTAGCTTACCTACAATTGAAATTAGACTAATGGGTCGGTAGTTACCTGGTATTTTTTTGTCTCCTTTCTTGAAAATCGGTGTCACGCTAGCCTTTTTCCAATCCGAAGGGACGATGCCTTGTCGCAAGGACATATTGAATACGGTAGTGAGGGAGGAGAGTATTTCGCTCTTTGTTTCTTTAAGCAGTATAGGATATACTTTGTCGGGTCCGGGACTTTTATTTGTTTTAAGTGAATGGAGAGCTTTAAGGACTTCATCGGTTGTTATTTCAAAATTAGGCAATGCATGCTTGAGATTTACAATAGTACTGGTGTTGTTGGTAGCGAGAGGAAGACTGTTAGTATTAAACACCGAGGAAAAGTAATTGTTTAAGAGGTTTGCAATGTGTTGGCTGTCAGTCACTAGTGCACCGTCGCTGTTTGTTAAAGGTCCAATTCCACTTTTGATCGCCTTTCTGTCGTTTATGTAACTGAAGAAAGATTTCAGATTATTTTTACAGTTGGCTGCAATATTTTCTTCATATCTACGCTTTGCCTACTAGTCTTTTTACTCGTCGCCTGGCATCATTATAAAGTCTAATGTTTTCGGGCGTGCTTTGTTCTTTCTTTAACCTGTAAAACAATTTTCTCTCATTGACTGATTGTTTAATTTCGCTATTAAACCACGGTGGGCTTTTATTAGTGTTAATTCGCTTCTCGCACAAGGGGACGAATGTGTTCTGCTGAGTGAGCAAATGATTTTTAAGGCTTAGCCAGGCTTCATCTACGTTGCCGTCATCTGATAGTTGTATTTCTGTTAGTTTTTGTCGGATTTCTACGAAG
>NC_066537.1:6338975-6351475 GCF_024679095.1 Eriocheir sinensis
CCTCTCCTCCACCTACCTCCACCACATCCTCCACTAATCCTGGCCCATCGTACTTCACGGCTTCCTCTTCTTCTTCTTGTGGTTCGATGCCTGAGCGAAAGTGATGGTCGTGGTAATCTGAAAGAGAGAGAGAGAGAGAGAGAGAGAGAGAGAGAGAGAGAGAGAGAGAGAGAGAGAGAGAGAGAGAGAGAGAGAGAGAGAGAGAGAGAGAGAGAGAGAGAGAGAGAGAGAGAGAGAGAGAGAGAGAGAGAGAGAGAGAGAGAGAGAGAGAGAGAGATATATATATATATATATATATAGAGAGAGAGAGAGAGAGAGAGAGAGAGAGAGAGAGAGAGAGAGAGAGAGAGAGAGAGAGAGAGAGAGAGAGAGAGAGAGAGAGAGAGAACAATCCCCCTTATCTTCTTCCCTTTTTTATCTGTCCTTTCCTTCTCTTCCTCCTCCTTCTCTTCCTCCTCCTCTTCCTTACCTTTCCCCTCCTCTCTTCTTCCTCCTCTTCCTTCCTAGCCTTTCCACCATCCCTTTCTCATCTACCTCCTCCTCCTCCTCCTCCTCCTCCTGCTCCTCCTCCTCCTCCTGCTTACTCCTCCTCCTCCTCCTCCTTCTGCTCCTCCACCACGAGCAAACAGGGCACTGGGATTCATTTCTAGCTAACCTAACCTAACCTAACCTAACCTCAAACCATATTTAGCATTAGTTAGACGTGATCTTGATTATGCGGTTTAGTTCTGGTCCAATTACTATAGAATGGACGTCAAAGTGTTAGAATCGGTGCAGAGGAGGATGACAAAGATTATTCACGGGTTAAGGAATTTGCCATACGAGGCCTGGCAGTCATGAGGTGAGTGCCAATACGATAGACACATTAAAAAAATATATAGATTAGATAAATTCATTGATAGCGACGTTAGGCTTACAGGAGCTGCATTGCATAGGCCTACCGACCTCTTGCCAGTTCCTTACGTTCTTACCTTCCTCCTCCGTTCTTCTCTCTTCCCCCTCTTTCCTTGGGTCGATCAGGTCCCACCAACCCTGTGTAGCACCTGTGGAAGCGTGTGTACCTGTGTGCGTGCTCATGTGTGTACCTGTGTGCGTGCTGTGTGTGTTCCCTTCATGTGCACCTGTGTCCATGCTTCTGTGTGCAACAATTCTGTGTGTACCTGTGTTGAGCATGGTTGTGTGTGTTCCTGTGTGCGTGCTTTGTGTACCTGTGAACCCGCTGTGTGTGTTCCCTTCGTGTGTACCTGTGTGCATGCTGTGTGTACCTGTGACCCCGCTGTGTGTCTTCCCTTCGTGTGTACCTGTGTGCGTGCTGTGTGTACCTGTGACTCCGCTGTGTGTCTTCCCTTCGTGTGTACCTGTGTGCGTGCTGTGTGTACCTGTGAACCCGCTGTGTGTCTTCCCTTCGTGTGTACCTGTGTGCGTGCTGTGTGTACCTGTGAACCCGCTGTGTGTCTTCCCTTCGTGTGTACCTGTGTGCGTGCTGTGTGTACCTGTGACCCCGCTGTGTGTCTTCCCTTCGTGTGTACCTGTGTGCGTATCCCTGTGTGTTCCTTCGCCGTGTGTACCAGTGGAGGTCATCTCATGCACCTCTGTACCGCCATGCACCTCTGTCCGTGTATCTGTGTCTTCTTCAGTTAAACCACGATTTCCGCTGGCGTGGTTCTCATTTGTTTCTTGTTATTGCTGCTGCTGATGGTGAGTAATACCGTCGTCCTTCGGTGAAATCTATCGTAGCTTTGGAAGATCGTGGACGCGTCAGAAAACCAAGGAAATATGAGAACCACGCCAGAGGAAATCGTGGTTTGACTGAAGATCCACGGAAAATTTGCCCAGTGTAATAGCCGCTTCATTCACACCTTCCCCATGTGCATCGCCCTCATGGTCATCTTCCCCATGTACAAGGGGCTTCGTGGTGCAGTGGTTAGCACACTTGGCTCACAACCGAGAGAGCCCGGGTTCGATTGCCGGGCGGAGTGGAAAAATTTGGGCGGCTTTTCCGATACCCTACGCCGCTGTCCACCCAGTAGTGAATGGGTACCAGGTATTAATCGGGGGTTGTGTCCCGTCTCCTGGGGTCTTGTTCCTTCTCCTATAATTCCTTCCCCTTCTGTCTCTCTCCGGCATATGACTACAGATGTTGCGCCGACTAAACGAAACTTTCCAACTTTCCCCATGTACACCGTCCCCATGTACATCTTCCCCGTATATGACCTCATGTAAGTCTCCTAGAATACCCTCATGTGCACCTCTCCCACGTACACCCCCATGTGCACCCTTGTGTGTACCTCCTTGTCCGTGTACGTCATGTCCGGGGAATCCGCCGCCGCGACCTGTAACAGAACACGGCGTTAGTCAAGGGACGGGAAGGGACACACACACACACACACACACACACACACACACACACACACACACACACACACACACACACACACACACACACACACACACACACTCCCTTCCTTCCCCTTCCCTTCCCCTTCCTTCACCCCTTCCCCTCCCCATTTCCCTAACACATCCCATCTCTCTCCTCACCCTCCCTCACCCCATTCCTTTCCTCCCCACGACTCTTCCCTCTCCACGCCCTCCTTCCCTTCCCCTTCCTCCACCCCTTCCCTTCCCCTCCCCATCTCCCCATCACATCCCATTTCTCTCCTCACCCTCCCTGACCCCATTCCTGCCTTACCCTTCCTTTCCTCCCCAAGACTCTTCCCTCCCCACGCCCCCCTTCCTTCCCCTCCCACCCCCACGGCATCCTACTTTCCTTCTCCCTTCCCTCCCTACTCCCCATCTTCCCCGCCCTCTCCCTCCTCCTCCTACCCTCCCCACACCCTTCCTTCCCCTTATTCCCCTCCCTTACCTACTTTTCTCCTCCCTTTCCCTCCATACTCCCCTTCTTCCTCGCACCTTTCCTCCCCTTCCTTCACCCCAACACGCCGTCCCCTACCCCTCACACACCCCTTAGCACTCTACTGTACTCACGGCAGTATCTGAAGTTGACCTCCCTCAGACCTTGGTTCCTGCACGCCGCCTTCCGTAGCTCACAACTGCTCCCGTAAAGCCGCCCGTCAGAGCCACACACGCGCCTCCCGGGGGGACAGTAGGCGTTGCAGGAACTTCCCCCGTGTCCCCCCCCGTGGTGACCGTCCCCGTGTCCCCCTGTGGCTCCCCCGATGGCCCCCCCGATGATGCTTCCAATGACGGCACCGATTCCACTGCCGCCGCCCCCGCTGCCGTGGTGTCCGTGGTAGTCTGTACGTGAGGGGGGGTAGGGGGTGGGGTCAACGGGGGATAGAGGCGGGTTGGACGGACACACACACACACACACACACACACACACACACACACACACACACACACACACACACACACACACACACACACGCTCAGAAAAAACTGGTTCCCCGGAGGTTCCGTTATAACCATTTCTTGGCCTGACCTGAGACACACACACACACACACACACACACACACACACACACACACACACACACACACACACACATGCTCACACACAAAAAAAGAATGAAAAAAAAATAATAAAGAAAAACACAAAAAATGGCTCGGTAATTACACACTAACATGGGCAAGGAAGAGGAAGAGGAAGAAGAAGAGGAAGAGGAAGAAGAAGAGGAAGAGGGAGAGGAGGAGGAGGAGGATCATACATACCTCCCCCCACGCTCCCCCCCCTCCCCCCTCCCCCTCACACACACACACACACACACACTTACCATTGCAAGCGCCGTAGTTTTGTATCTCAATGTGCCTTCCCGTCTGACACTCGGCCTGTTCGAGCTTGCAAGGACTCGAGTATGTGCGGCCGTCGGTGCCACAGACGGGCTGGTACCGGTCGTTGTAGCATTGCCGACATTCCTGGTCTGTGCCGGGAAGAAAATACCGGTTAGTCTGTTAGATAGGTCAGGTTAGGTCTGGTTAGGTCTGGTTAGATAATAGGTTAGGTCAGGTTAGGTTAGGTTAGGTTAGGTCTGGTTAGGTAGGTAGATAGGTTAGGTCAGGTTAGGTCGATAGGTTAGGTCTGGTTAGGTAGATAGGTTAGGTCAGGTTGGGTCTGGTTAGGTTAGGTCTGGTTAGGTAGACAGGTCAGGTTAGGTTAGGTTAGGTAAGGTCTGGTTAGATAGATAGGTTAGGTCAGGTTAGGTTAGGTAAGGTCTGGTTAGATAGATAGGTTAGGTCAGGTTAGATTAGGTAAGGTCTGGTTAGGTAGATAGGTTAGGTCAGGTTAGGTTAGGTTAGGTCTGGTTAGGTAGATAGGTTAGGTTAGGTTAGGTCTGGTTAGGTAGATAGGTTAGGTTAGGTTGGGTTATCCTCCTCCTCCTTTTCCTTCTCCTCTTCCTCTTCTTCATCCTCCTCCTCCTCCAGTTTAATGACCTTCTTCTTCTCCTCCTCCTCCTCCTTCTTCTCTTCCTTCCTCTTCCATACAATATCTCCTCTCCTCCTCTTTTTTCTTCTCTTCAATGCTTACAGTGTCTTCCTCCTCCTCCTCCTTCTCCTCCTCCTCTCGCCTGACCTCCTCAAAGGGACGGACGTTGACCTCGCTGCCCTACCGGCATCAAACCTTAACCTTGCTTTTCGCCTCGTCTGGTGAAACGACACTTGTTATTTTGTGTGTAAATCGACTCCGTGTGTAAATCGACTCCGTGTGTTACATTTAACGTCACAACTTTTGAAATCCGTTCATCCACGTTTTTAATTAACCGTTACTTAAATAGGCCCGTACGCCTTCTCAGAAATCGAACGACTAACTGTGCTTGTTTACTTGTCTTATTTAGCACCACTCAACCTAATTAATTAACGTCTAACTCAGTGCTGTGACGCGTCTAACTAGTGTTTGAAGTGTTGCGAGGATTACCTTACAGTGAGAGGACTTCCCTGCTACAGCCACGAGCGGTTAAGTTATTAATCGACTTTTTTGTGTTTCCTGTCTTTCCTCAGTAGGATTACAACTACACGACCTAACACAGCACCCAGTGAAAGACAGTGAGCTTCTTGTGTCTAACTAACGTAGAAAATCTGTCACTAACGTAGAAGTACAAAGCTTGACCCGTATACCAGCACACCTGTTTTGAAAAGGAGGAAAAGTTTAATCCCCCAGAGAATTTTAATCCCGGAGGGAAAACACGTGTGGGCCCTCATAGACGCCACACCTCAAACTCTCCCGCGTGACTCGACCGATTTAAAGCCGCCTCCCTTCAGGTGTTGATACAAAATTCATCTTAACTGTAAAGTTCACCGATATATCGTCTTGCAACAGTAAATAAAAAAAAATAAAAAAAAGAAGTAATCATGCCGTCCAACTATTTCAATTGCTGTAATTGTTCAAAGAAATATGCTGCGATTCATTACCAAACCAGCGACGCGATGTGTAGGTACTGTGTCTTAGACTTACGTATTCAGGCACTACAAACAACCAACGAGGATCTACAACGCTCCAATGCGTTACTCTGGGACATCGTGACGTCACACCCTCAACTCCCTTCTTCTTCTTCTTCTTCTTCTTCTTCTTCTTCTTCTTCTTCTTCTTCTTCTTCTTCTTCTTCTTCTTCTTCTTCTTCTTCTTCTTCTTCTTCTTCTTCTTCGTCTTCTTCTCCTCCTCCTCCACCACCCCCCCCGCCATCACCCCCGCCCCCCCCACCCATCCCACCATCACCACCACCTACTCTTCCTCCTCCCTTCCTCTTCCTCACTCTTCTCTTCCGCCCTTCCTCCTCCTCCAACTCTGCCCCTCCTCCACATCATCAACATCCTCCTCCTCTACTCCCCCAGCCAACCCTTCTTCCTCTTCCTCCTCCTCCGCCTCTGCCACCTCCACATACATTTCTTCTCCCCCCTCCTCCACATCCTCCTCCTCTACTCCTCCCCAGTCAACCCCTACTGCCCTTCCTCCTCCTCCGCCTCTGTCCCTCCTCCACATCCTCAACATCCTCCTCCTCTACTCCTCCCCAGTCAACCCCATCCTCCCCATCCACCTCCGCCCCCTCAGCCCCCACCACCGCCGCCTCAACAACCACCTCCTCTGCTCCCCAGCAGTCAACCCTTCCGCCTCTTCCTCATCTTCCTGGGCTCCCCTTGTCCCTCTCCTCTACCAGCCCTCCTACCGCCGCCACGTCCAGTCGCCACCCGCCTCCGCCTCCGCA
The DNA here is from genome assembly GCF_024679095.1 of Eriocheir sinensis. Classification (NCBI taxonomy): domain Eukaryota; kingdom Metazoa; phylum Arthropoda; class Malacostraca; order Decapoda; family Varunidae; genus Eriocheir; species Eriocheir sinensis. Next base: position 6,345,134 of record NC_066537.1, read on the forward strand.
CTACTCCTCCATTAGACCCCACAAGCCCATTCGTCCTGCTGTGGTCTGCGTAGATCATACACAGTTTCGTGGCACAGACCAGCTGAAAACATCTGTTAGACTTGTAGGGGACTCGCTGGTTAGAGGTCAATTAACGGAATTCTGCGGCAGGAATACAGAGACGCGGAGGCGTTATTGTATTCCGGGAGCCAAACTGGACGACATTACTTCAGCTGTCGATGCTGTCACGGAACTCGCGAAGGAAGACACAGTTTATTTGATTCACGCGGGGACAAATGACGTTCAGTCTACACAAACTCAGGCCCTACTATCAAAATACCGTCAGGTCATTCGGCGTTACAAGACCAAGTCCCCTCACGTCATTGTCTCTGGAATTCTACCCAGAATCAGCGCTTACGCCGGCTTCAACAGCAAAGCGAGCAACATCAATACTAGTCTGAAGGAAATTTGTGACGACGAAGGCGTGGCGTTTACAAACGCCTGGCACCACTTCCTTGAGCGCCCAGACTTGTTTTGGAACGATGGACTACATCTGAATGAGGTTGGATCGGCGCGTTTCGGGAGGCTTCTGGACGAGGCAGTGAAAAGCTTTTCGAAAAGCCTTTCAAAAAACGGCGGGCGAGGACGGGGCAAAGGCAGCCCTTGATCAACCAACCCGTAGCGTCAGTGCGACCCACAAGAAACTGTGTAACTAACCACGCCTCCGACAAGCGAACTGGTACAACTCGTCACGGCCACATTTCTATCATGTACACAAATGCACGTAGTTTAATACCCAAAAAGGACGAAATTAGGGCGTATATTGCAACAGAGAAACCAGATGTGGTAGCCATCACAGAGACTTGGGCCAACTCTACCCATCTAGAATCCGAAATGTCATTCCCTGGGTACGAAAGCTTCCACAAAAGTCGAAAGCACAAGAAAGGAGGAGGAGTAGTTTGCTACGTAAAAAGTACACTCCCTGCCATAAAAATAGACAAACAGGACGCAGAGAAATACGATTCTGTCTATGTGGAAATAACCGCAAATAACAAGAAACTAACACTTGCAACCGTATACAGGCCTCCGAAACAACAGGCAGCCGATGACACTGCCCTCTACGAAGAGATTCACTCTCTAACACAAAGCAAGGAAGCAATTATAATTGGGGACTTTAATTGCCCTAACATTGACTGGGGACTGATGACTGGAGATCAAGAGGGTAACAGGCTTATAGAAATGGTGGAGGATTCGTTCCTCACTCAAGTTGTAACTCAACCAACAAGAGAAAACAATCTACTGGATCTGGTATTAGTAAGCGACCCCGACCTCATTCGCGACTGTACAGTTGGTGAGAAACTTAATGGGTGCGATCACCACTTAATCCGTTTTAATATCAACATATGTCACAAACTCGTAGATAATCCATCAGTGATACCAGATTACAAAAAAGGAAATTTCAACTTAGCCCGTGCACTGCTTCCCCTACGACCTGGGACCAACTTGGCATCACCGACAATACAATCGACAACGCGTGGAACGTCTTCAAAGATAAGCTGTTGCAAGTAGAGAAGGCTACAGTGCCTACGAAATCCAGGCGAGTAAATGGGGCCGTAGATCCACCGTGGATGACCAGAGAAATAAAAAGGGCAGTAAACCTAAAAAAAAGGAATTATAATTTGATGAAAGAGAATGCTACGGCCGAAGCCAGCACACAGTACCACAACAGCCTCAGAGCTTGTCGCAGCCTTATTCGGAGTAGCAAACGCAACTATGAAAAGCAAATAGCGCGCGAAATCAAAACTAACTCCAAGAAATTCTTCACGTACATAAGATCGAAAAGAAAGTAAAATCAATATTGGTCCCCTGACAGACGAGACTGGATCTGTAACTCAGGACAGTAAACAGATGGCCAGAATCCTCAACAGTAACTTCGCATCCGTATTCACAGTCGAGGACATCGAAACCATTCCCGAGAGCCCTGCCCCGCCGAGTGAGATCACGCCGCTGGAAATTGACTCAATATGCGACCAAGAAGTAAAAAAAGTACTTGGACAAACTCGACACGAACAAGTCAACGGGACCCGACAGTTTGTCCCCGCGGTTATTAAAAGAGCTTAAACAACAAATACTTCAACCACTCACTACCATATTCAACCGGTCAGTTCAACTAAACAAGGTCCCGGAAGACTGGAAGATGGCGAACGTAACACCGATTTTAAAAAAGGAGACAAAAGCGTTGCATTAAACTACAGGCCCATAAGTTTGACATCAGTGGCAGGAAAAATACTCGAAAAGATTATTAGAGATAAACTTGTTAAGTTTCTAGAAAACAATAATGTAATCTCCGACACCCAGCATGGCTTCAGAAACAAGCGCTCCTGCCTAACGAATTTATTAGACTTCTTCCAAGGTATATATAAGAACTGGGATGCACACATCCCCAGTGATGTTATATACCTGGACTTTCAGAAAGCCTTCGACAAGGTACCGCACGAGCGACTCCTTAAGAAACTGCACTCGGCGGGCATCGGAGCCAATCTGATCGCGTGGATAAAAGATTGGCTCACCGACAGAAAACAACGAGTACTACTCAACGGACAGCCTTCCGATTGGCTACCAGTCACTAGTGGAGTGCCTCAAGGGTCAGTGCTGGGACCCATCCTCTTTATCATATATATCAATGACCTAGAATCAGGACTGAAATCCACAATATCGAAATTTGCAGATGACACCAAGGTGGGTGGAGATGCCCTCACAAAGACCGACTGCGAAATCATTCAGAAAGACCTCAATCACATTATCGAATGGTCGGAAAAATGGCATATGTCTTTTAATGTTGACAAATGCAAAGTCTTGCACATTGGGTCCCATAATTGTAACCACACATACATCATGAATGGGAGACCTCTGCAAGCGATGCAGGAGGAAAAGGATCTTGAGTCACTATCAGCAGTGACCTGAAACACGCGAATCACTGTAAAAAGCATACAACAAGGCCAACATTATGCTCGGGTTCATAGCGAGGAACTTCGAGTGTAAAACACCAGACGTGATGCTATCCTTGTATAATTCCATGGTAAGACCGCACCTCGAGTATGCAGTGCAGTTCTGGTCTCCTAATTACAGAAAGGACATTGCTTTACTGGAAAGGATTCAACGACGCGCCACAAAGATGATTCCAACCTTAAGGGCTCAACCGTACGAGGAACGACTCAAGCGACTCAATCTCTTTACATTGGAGAAAAGACGCCTACGAGGGGATATGATTCAAGTCTTCAAGTATCTGAAAAAGTTCAATAACGTCGATTACTCCAAATTCTTTGAACTGCAAACCAACTCAAGAACTAGAAATAACGGTTTACCCATTCAGTCGAGTCGATGTAACACAGACATTGGAAGGAGTTTCTTTTCAAACCGAGTCATCCGCCACTGGAACAATCTTCCCTCAGAAGTAGTAAATGCGAATACCATCAACTCCTTCAAATATAGAATCGACCGTCATTTCGCTGCGTCAGGAGTAAACTGAATAACGAGGGGCTTCCATCTGCTCCTCAATATCGAGGTGCTTTCATCTGCTCACCAAGCCCCAAGTGGCGGTCGAGCAGATTAAATCACCCAAGCGGGCGACCTCGTAATGAGCCAATAGGCTTTCTGTTGCCTGCATTTCCATGTTTCCATGTTTCCATGTTTCCTCCTCCTCCTCCTCCTTCTCCTCCTTCTCCTCATCTCCCATATATTAACCCCTTCCTCCATCCCTCCATACTTACAATGTCCTCCTCCTCCTCCGATATGGCCTCCCCCTCCTCCGATATGGCCTCCTCCTCCTCCGATATGGCCTCCCCCTCCTCCGATATGGCCTCCCCCTCCTCCGATATGCCCTCCTCCTCCTCCGATATGGCCTCCTCCTCCTCCGATATGGCCTCCCCCTCCTCCGATATGGCCTCCCCCTCCGATATGCCCTCCTCCTCCGCCGATCTGTCGTCCTCCTCCGCGGATATGGCCTCCTCCTCCTCCGATATGGCCTCCCCCTCCTCCGATATGCCCTCCTCCTCCTCCGATATGGCCTCCTCCTCCTCCGATATGGCCTCCCCCTCCTCCGATATGGCCTCCCCCTCCTCCGATATGCCCTCCTCCTCCTCCGATATGGCCTCCTCCTCCTCCGATATGGCCTCCTCCTCCTCCTCCTTCTCCTCCTTCTCCTCATCTCCCATATATTAACCCCTTCCTCCATCCCTCCTTACTTACAATGTCCTCCCCCTCCTCCGATATGGCCTCCTCCTCCTCCGATATGGCCTCCTCCTCCTCCGATATGGCCTCCTCCTCCTCCGATATGGCCTCCCCCTCCTCCGATATGCCCTCCTCCTCCTCCGATATGGCCTCCTCCTCCTCCGATATGGCCTCCCCCTCCTCCGATATGGCCTCCTCCTCCTCCGATATGGCCTCCCCCTCCTCCGATATGCCCTCCTCCTCCTCCGATATGGCCTCCCCCTCCTCCGATATGCCCTCCTCCTCCTCCGATATGGCCTCCTCCTCCTCCGATATGGCCTCCCCCTCCTCCGATATGCCCTCCTCCTCCTCGGCATGGCCCATCGTAAGCTTTCGTAACCCTGTGGCCGAGTTCGGAGGCGAGGCAACTTGCTTTATCGAGGTAGCATTGATTGTGGTAGGTTTTCCCGTTGGTGCCGCAGACATAGTGGGGGTGTCCAAGGTCCTGGCAGGGCGAATTGGGGCAGTGCGCTTGGGTGCCTGACGGAGGGGAAGACGAAGGGGGGGTTATATGGGGAAGAGGGTAGAGGGAAGGGGTATGGAGAAGGAGGGAAGGGGAAGAAGGAAATGGAAGAGGGTAGAAAGGAGATGACGAAGGGAGGGAGGGGGGGAAAGAGGAGGAGAAGAGAAGGAGGGAAGGGGAAGAATGAAATGGAAGAGGGTAGAAAGGAGATGACGAAGGGAGGGAGGGAGGGAAAGAGGAGGAGAACAGAAGGAACATAAGAACATAAGAACATAAGAACATAAGAACGTACTAGGCAGCTCCTTTGACCCTAAGCTCCCGTGTATCTAACCCCACCTAACATCGCTGTCCATGAATTTATCTAGTCTATTTTTGAATGTGACAATTGTATTGGCACTCACCACATGACTGCTAAGCCTATTCCACTCATCCACCACCCTGTTAGTAAACCAATTTTTGCCTATGTCCCTGTTGAATCTGAATTTATCCAGTTTAAACCCGTTACTTCGTGTCCTACCCGGTTCTCTTACCAACAAAACCTTATGAATGTCTCCCTTATTAAAGCCCTTCATCCATTTATAAACCTCGATCATGTCTCCACGCACCCTTCGCCTTTCTAGAAAATGCAAGTTTAACTGTTTGAGTCTTTCCTCGTATGGCAAGTTTCTCAACCCCTGAATCATCTTAGTCATCCTCCTCTGCACCGATTCTAACATTTTGATATCCATTCTATAGTAAGGTGACTAGAACTGAACCGCATAGTCAAGATGAGGTCTAACTAATGCTAAATATAGTTTGAGGAAGACTTCGGGGCTTCTGTTGCTTACGCTCCTTGAAATAAATCCCAGTACCCTATTAGCTCGATTTCTAGCTTGAATGCATTGTGCCCTTGGACGGAGATCAGAGCTCACTAAGACCCCTAAATCCCTCTCGCACCCAGACCTACTTATGAGAGTGTCATTTAAGCAATAGTTATGTGAAGGGTTGTTCCTACCTACACTCAGAATACTGCACTTCCCTACATTGAACTCCATCTGCCATTTATCCGCCCAGTCATACAATCTGTTGAGTTCACCTTGGAGAATACTAGCGTCCTGATCCGACTCAATTACTCTACCGATCTTGGTATCGTCTGCAAATTTACTAACATCACTACTAATTCCTGTATCTAAGTCATTGATATAAATAATAAACAAAAGTGGACCTAATACCGAGCCTTGTGGGACCCCACTCGTAACACATCCCCAGTCAGATCTTTTACCATTGATTTGCACTCTTTGCTTCCTATTGCTAAGCCACGCCTTGACCCAGTTCAAAACTTTACCCTCTACTCCGTGAGCCTGTAATTTAAGCAACAGTCGTTGGTGAGGAACTTTGTCAAACGCTTTACTAAAATCAAGATAGATTATATCATAATTTTCATCTCCGTCAACCCCCTCAAATACTTTATTGTAGAAGGACAAGAGATTGGTGAGGCATGACCTACCTTTTGTGAACCCATGCTGCGAGTCGTGAATTAAGCTATGTTTCTCTAAATGCTCCCGAATGTTCCTGGCTATTATGGACTCCAGCATCTTGCCTATAACCGATGTTAAGCTAATTGGGCGATAGTTTGAAGCAACTGACCTGTC
>NC_066537.1:6353975-6356475 GCF_024679095.1 Eriocheir sinensis
TTTTCTTTATTTTCTTTCTCTTTTTTTTTCTTTTCGTTCACTTTTTTTCTTGTCTTTTCGTTCATCCGTGACCCCGTTAGGAAGAGGAGGAGGAGGAGGAACACAAAAAAACACAAAGGAAGAACAAACAACAGCAGACCTGCTGGTCCTTACGGGGCTGTTTGTGACAAGCTACACTAACTATCTAATCAAAGGTGGAAGATGAAGGACATAAGAACATAAGAACATAGGAGTCTGCAAGAGGCCGGTAGGCCTGTACAAGGCAGCTCCTCTGAACCTAAGCTCCCGTGTAGCTCCCGTGTATCTAACCCCACCTAATATCGCTGTCCATGAATTTATCTAATCTATTTTTGAATGTGACAATTGTATTGGCACTCACCACATGACTGCTAAGCCTATTCCACTCATCCACCACCCTGTTTGTAAACCAATTTTTGCCTGTGTCCCTGTTGAATCTGAATTTATCCAGTTTAAACCCATTACTTCGTGTCCTACCCGGTTCTCTTACCAACAAAACCTTATGAATGTCTCCCTTATTGAAGCCCTTCATCCATTTATAAACCTCGATCATGTCTCCACGCAAGTTTAACTGTTTGAGACTCTCCTCGTATGGCAAGTTTCTCAATCAATGAATCATCTTAGTCATCCTCCTCTGCACCGATTCTAACATTTTGATATCCATTCTATAGTAAGGTGACCAGAACTGAACCGCATAGTCAAGATGAGGTCTAACTAATGCTAAATATAGTTTGAGGAAGACTTCGGAGCTTCTGTTGCTTACGCTTCTTGAAATGTATCCCAGTACCCTATTTGGTCGATTTCTAGCTTGAATGCATTGTGCCCTTGGACGGAGATCAGAGCTCACTAAGACCCCTAAATCCCTCTCGCACCCAGACCTGCTTATGAGAGTGTCATTTAAGCAATAGTTATGTGAGGGGTTGTTCCTACCTACACTCAGAATACTGCATACTGATTCAAAATACTTGTCTAATCTATTCTTGAAAGTCGTAACTGTTGTACTATCAACGACATCACAGGGTAGAGAATTCCAAACATTAACGACTCGATTGAAGAAGTGTTTGGCTTCCTGCGACGAGAATCTTTTACCACATCTTGAAATTGTGATTTCCTCTTATTCTGTTTGATCGATCAATTGTAAAGTAATTTTCCGCATCAATATCACTGAATCCTTTCAACATTTTAAACACTTCTATTAGGTCGCCTCGCATTCTTCGTTTTAATAGGCTGAATAAATTTACTTCTTTAAGCCTTTGTTCATAAGAAAAAATTATCAACCTTGGAATCAATTTTGTTACTCTCCGTTGAACACGTTCCAACTTTTCTACGTCTTTTCTGTAATAGGGAGACCAAAACTGCAGATTGTGGAGGAGGAGGAGGAAAGACTGAAACGCAGGAAGGAAGGAAGGAAGAAAGAAATAAAGAAAGAAAAAGAAAGAAAGAAAGAAAGAAAGGAAAAAAAAGAAAAAAAAGAGAAAACAGCAACATTCAGAGAGAGAGAGAGAGAGAGAGAGAGAGAGAGAGAGAGAGAGAGAGAAGGGAAAACCCAGTACAGTGACCGGTTCCCCAAAGCAACAGCAGTAGGTGACCCGCAAAGTAGCAACAGCAGCAGTAGTAGTAGTAGTAGTAGTAGGAGGAGGAGGAGGAGGAGGAGAAGAAGAAGAGGGAAGAGGAAGAGGAGGAGGACATAGAGAAGGAGGAGAACGAGGGATGAATATGAGGAGGAGGAGGAGAAAGAGGAGGAGGAGGAGGAGGAGGAGGAGGAGGAGGAGGAGGAGGAGGAGGAGGAGGAGGAGGTCAATATCCTTAAAAAAAAGTTTGACCTCATATTTCAATTTTCCCAAGCTGACATCAATCATGCTTACACACACACACACACACACACACACACACACACACACACACACACACACACACACACACACACACACACACACACACACACACACACACACACACACACACACACACACACACACACACACACACACACACACACACACACACACGTTATTTTTAGTTTTCTCTCGAACTGACCTTTAAACCAGAGAGAGAGAGAGAGAGAGAGAGAGAGAGAGAGAGAGAGAGAGAGAGAGAGATCATGTATACTAACAATTTAAACATTTTTCACTACACATCTTCTCTTCCTCCTCCTCCTCCTCCTCCTCCTCCTCCTCCTCCTCCTCCTCTTTCTCGTCCTTGTGCTAAGTAAATCCAAATGTGTCACTGTTTGGATAGGGAAGTATGGGAGGAGGAGGAGGAGGAGTAGGAGGAGGAGGAGAAAGATAAGGAAGATAAGTGAAGGTAGAATGGAGATTAAGAAAAGGAAGATAAGGAGAAAGAGAAAGAAAGAAAGGAAGGAAGGAAGGAAGGAAGGAAGGAAGGAAGAAAGAAAGGAAGGAAGGAAGGAAGGAAGGAAGGAAGGAAGGAAGGAAGGAAGGAAAGAAGGAAGGAAATAAGGAAGGAGAATGGAATGCAAGAA
>NC_066537.1:6361475-6363975 GCF_024679095.1 Eriocheir sinensis
AGGAAGAGGAGGAGGAAAAGGATATGGAAATGGAGGAAGAGGAAAAGAAGGAGGAGGAGGAGGGGGAAATGAGACAATTCTTCCTTCTCTTCCTCCTCCTCCTCCTCCTCCTCGTCCTCTTCCTCTTCCTCCTCTAACAGGTGTCCCAAGAGAGAGAGAGAATGAATGAACAGTCGTATATGGACACACACACACACACACGCACACACACACACACACATACCAAAACAAGGATTGCGTGGGCGAGAGAGAGAGAGAGAGAGAGAGAGAGAGAGAGAGAGAGAGAGAGAGTTATTATCATTGTTATTATTGATGTTGTTATTATTATTATTACTAACATGTATCTCTCTCTCTCTCTCTCTCTCTCTCTCTCTCTCTCTTTCAGGTGGAGTTGAAAACCAAAGTTCGGGTAACCACATTATGTTTCTGCAACGGGACCATTCACCACCACCACACCACCACCAACTCCACCACACCACCACCACACCGTAGACGCATCCTTCTTCCACCACCCGCACCACCCCCAACACCCCCAACACCACCAGTATCACCACCACCGGGCCAAGGAAAGATGCCCACCCATGCCTCGAGGATTGTCAGAAAGTACAGGAAGTCTCGGTTGAAAAGAGTGAAGCGGCAGGAGTTCAAGAAGCTGAGAGATATGGTCCCGGCCTTACAGGAGAAGCCAGTTGTGACCAAGGTAAGAACATAAGAACATGAGAACATAAGGAGTCTGTAGGAAACCAATAGGTCTATGCAAGGCAGCTCCTGTGAACCTAACCCCACCTAACATCACTGCCCATGAATTCATTTATTTATTTATTTTTTACAACAAAGGAGACAGCTCAAGGGCACACAAAAAAAGGAAACAATAATGAAATAAGCCCGCTACTCGCTGCTCCTAAAAAGAATCAAGAGAGGTGGCCGAAAGAGAGGTCAATTTCGGGAGGAGAGGTGTTGTCACTCACTACATGACTGCCAGGCCTGTTCCACTCATCCACCACTGTTAGTATTGGCACTCACTACATGACTGCCAGGCCTGTTCCACTCATCCACCACTCTGTTAGTATTGGCACTCACCACATGACTGCCAGGCCTGTTCCACTCATCCACCACTCTGTTAGTATTGGCACTCACCACATGACTGCCAGGCCTGTTCCACTCATCCACCACTCTGTTAGTATTGGCACTCACCACATGACTGCCAGACCTGTTTCACTCATCCACCACTCTGTTAGTATTGGCACTCACCACATGACTGCCAGGCCTGTTCCAATCATCCACCACTCTGTTAGTATTGGCACTCTCACTACTGCCAGGCCTATTCCACTCATCCACCACTCTGTTAGTATTGGCACTCACCACATGACTGCCAGACCTGTTTCACTCATCCACCACTCTGTTAGTATTGGCACTCACCACATGACTGCCAGGCCTGTTCCACTCATCCACCACTCTGTTCGTATTGGCACTCACCACATGACTGCCAGACCTGTTTCACTCATCCACCACTCTGTTAGTATTGGCACTCACCACATGACTGCCAGGCCTGTTCCAATCATCCACCACTCTGTTAGTATTGGCACTCACTACATGACTGCCAGGCCTATTCCACTCATCCACCACTCTGTTAGTATTGGCACTCACCACATGACTGCCAGGCCTATTCCACTCATCCACCACTCTGTTAGTATTGGCACTCACCACATGACTGCCAGGCCTGTTCCACTCATCCACCACTCTGTTAGTATTGGCACTCACCACATGACTGCCAGGCCTGTTCCACTCATCCACCACTGTTAGTATTGGCACTCACTACATGACTGCCAGGCCTGTTCCAATCATCCACCACTCTGTTAGTATTGGCACTCACCACATGACTGCCAGGCCTGTTCCACTCATCCACCACTGTTAGTATTGGCACTCACTACATGACTGCCAGGCCTGTTCCACTCATCCACCACTCTGTTAGTATTGGCACTCACTACATGACTGCCAGGCCTGTTCCACTCATCCACCACTCTGTTAGTATTGGCACTCACCACATGACTGCCAGGCCTGTTCCACTCATCCACCACTCTGTTAGTATTGGCACTCACCACATGACTGCCAGGCCTGTTCCACTCATCTACCACTCTGTTAGTATTGGCACTCACCACATGACTGCCAGACCTGTTCCACTCATCCACCACTCTGTTAGTATTGGCACTCACCACATGACTGCCAGACCTGTTCCACTCATCCACCACTCTGTTAGTATTGGCACTCACCACATGACTGCCAGGCCTGTTCCACTCATCCACCACTCTGTTAGTATTGGCACTCACCACATGACTACCAGGCCTGTTCCACTCATCCACCACTCTGTTAGTATTGGGACTCACCACATGACTGCCAGACCTGTTCCACTCCACCAATCTATTAGTAAACCAATTCTTGCCTATGACCTTGTTGAATCTGAACTTATCCGATTTTAACCCATAGATATAGATAGACATCC
>NC_066537.1:6368975-6379788 GCF_024679095.1 Eriocheir sinensis
CTCTCTCTCTCTCTCTCTCTCTCTCTCTCTCTCTCTCTCTCTCTCTCTCTCTCTCTCTCACACACACACACACACACACACACACACACTTGCATATCTATTAGTGTGTGTGTGTGCGTGTGTGTGTGTGTGTGTGTGTGTGCGCAACAGGTGGATGGAGGAACAGGTGTTTGGAGGGAGGAGAGAAATACTTCCGCCTCCTCCTCCTCCTCTCCTCCTCCTCCTCCTCCCCCTTCTCCTCCTCCTCTCCTCCTCCTCCTAACCTTGATCTTACCCAGACGGACCAACACATTACCAGCCAGACCTGTTCCTCCTCCTCCTCCTCTTCTTCTTCTTCTTCCTCCTCCTTTTCCTCCCTATTCGTCATTATCCCTCACATCTTGTCCTTCTCTTCTCCTTTAATCTTCCTTCCTTCCTTCGTTCCTTCCTTTTTCTTTTTGGTTTTCATTTATTTCCTTCTCTCCTTATTCTCTCGCGTTTTTTTATTAATTTCTTTCTCATATTTTATATCCATTTCCTTCTTCTTATTATTTTCTTCTTCTTCTTCTTCTTCTTTTTCTTCTTCTTCTTCTTCTTCTTTTGCTTTTTCATAATCGAATTGTACTCTGTGTGTGTGTGTGTGTGTGTGTGTGTGTGTGTGTGTGTGTGTGTTTGACGTAAACGTGTAAACATCTGGTATTAAACGAGTTAAGAGAATGACGGACACGTTCGGGACAGGTTTTGGGGAGGTGGGGAGGAGGAGAAGGAAGAGGAGGAGAGGAAGATAAGAACATAAGAACGTAAGGAGTCTGCAAGAGGCCGGTTGGCCTATACAAGGCAGCTCCTGTACACTCCGCCCCACCTTACCGCATCGTCCATGGCTTTATCTAACCTCTTCTTGAATGTATCTATGGTATTGGCACCCACAACATGGCTGCCAAGCCTGTTCTATTCGTCCACCACTCTATTGGTGAACCAATTCTTGCCTATGTCTTTGTTGAATCTGAATTTGTCTAACTTAAAACCATTGCCTCGTGTCATACCTGACTCTTTTATTTCCAAAATCTTATTGACATCCCCTTTATTAAAGTCCTTCATCAATTTATAGACTTCGATCAAGTCTCCTCGCAACCTTCGCCATTCTAGAGAGTGTAGATTTAACTGCTTCAGCCTGTCTTCATAAGGCAAGTTTCTAACCCCCTGAATCATCTTTGTCATCCTCCTCTGTACAGATTCTAACATCTTGATATCCATTCTATAATAGGGGGACCAGAACTGAACTGCATAATCGAGATAAGGTCTAACTAGTGCTAAGTAAAGTTTGGGGATGACTTCAGCGCTCATATTGCTCACGCTCCTTGAGATGAAACCCAGTACTCTGCCCGATTTTTAGCCTGAATGCATTGAGCCCTAGGACGGAGGTCAGCGCTCACTAGGACTCCTAAGTCTCTCTCACGCCCAGACCTGCTTAGAGGAGTGTCATTTAAGGAGTAATTGTGTGAGGGGTTACTCCTACCTACACTCAGAATGCTACACTTCCCGACATTGAATTCCATCTGTCACTTCCCCGCGCAATCATATAGTCTGTCAAGCTCATCCTGGAGAACGCTAGCGTCCCTGTCTGATTGGATTACTCTACCGATCTTGGTATCATCAGCGAACTTACTGACGTCACTACTAATTCCTGTGACCAAGCCATTGATGTAAATAATAAAAAGCAGAGGACCCAGCACCGACCCTTGTGGGACTCCACTCGTAACACTGCCCCATTCAGATTTTTTACCAATGATTTGCACTCTCTGCTTCCTACCACTAAGCCACGCCCTTATCTAGTTCAAAACTTTCCCATCTACGCCGTGAGCCTGTAATTTTAGTAATAGTCGGTGATGAGGGACTTTGTCGAACGCTTTACTAAAATCTAGATACAATATGTCATAGTTTTCATCTCTCTCAACCTCCTCGATTACTTTAGTGTAGAAGGACAACAGGTTAGTAAGGCAAGACCTGCCCTTCGTGAACTCATGCTGTGAATCATGAATTAAATTATGCTTCTCTAGATGGTCCCGAATGCTCCCGGCTATAATTGACTCCAACATCTCTCCTACAACTGATGTTAAGCTAATTGTGCGATAATTTGAGGTGGCTGACTTGTCTCCCTTTTTGAAAATCGGCGTCACATTAGCTACTTTCCATTGATTGGGCACATACCCAGAATTTACCGACATCTTAAAGATATCGGTAAGTGGGAAGAAACATATCATATTATAGCAATACCCTACCCAGAGATATGTATATATATATATATATATATATATATATATATATATATATATATATATATATATATAGAGAGAGAGAGAGAGAGAGAGAGAGAGAGAGAGAGAGAGAGAGAGAGAGAGAGAGAGAGAGAGAGAGAGAGAGAGAGAGAGAGAGAGAGAGAGAGAGAGAGAGCTCTCTCTCTCTCTCTCTCCTCTTCTCTTTCTCTCTCTCTCTCTCTCACTCTCTCTCAAAATAGTTCATGAAAGAGAGAGAGAGAGAGAGAGAGAGAGAGAGAGAGAGAGAGTTCTTAATATCGTGTTATTATGTATCTTTGCATCTTTAAACATGGAGGAGGAGGAGGAGGAGGAGGAGGATAAGGCAAGGATATAAGAGTTCAGAGAGAGGAAATTAAAGAGAGAGAGAGAGAGACATTCCCGGTCACTGATTTCCGTCGATCAATTTCACTCTCTCTCTCTCTCTCTCTCTCTCTCTCTCTCTCTCTCTCTCTCTCTCTCTCTCTCTCTCTCTCTCTCTCTTCACCTTGTTATAGCGACCCAAGATAACCTAGTCAGTAATGTCACGGTAGGAGAACACCTCGGTTCCTGCGATCATAAACTAGTGCGCGTTGACATTAGAGCTCAAACATCGGTGACTGAAAATAAAGTTAAGGTGCCCAATTTCAAAAGAGCCAACTTCGTAGAAATCCGACGAAAACTAATAGATATGCAACTATCAGATGACGGCAATGCAGAGGACGCCTGGCTAAACTTTAAAATCACTTACTCACTCAGCAGGACACATTTGTCCCCTTGTGCGAGAAGCGAATTAACACTAATAAAGTCCACCTTGGTTTAATAGCGAAATTAAACACTCAGTCAAGGAGAAAATTGTCTTACAGTTTAAAGAAAGACCAAAGCACGCCAGAAAACATTAGACTTTACAATGATGCAAGGCGACGAGTAAAAAGATTAGTGCATCAGGCAAAGCGTAGATATGAAGAAAATATTGCAGCCAACTGTAAAAATAATCCGAAATCCTTCTTCAGTTACATAAACAACAGAAAGGCGATCAGAAGTGGAATTGGACCTTTAATAAACAGCGACGGTGCACTAGTGACTGACAGCCAACACGTTGCAAACCTATTAAATAATTACTTTTCCTCGGTGTTTAATAATAACAGTCCTCCCACCACCACCACCAACACCAGTACTAATGTAAATCCCGAGCATGCATTGTCTAACTTTGAAATAAAACCCGATGAAGTCCTTAAAGCCCTCAAATCACTTAAAACAAATAACAGTCCTGGACCTGATAAAGTATATCCAACTCTGCTGAAAGAAACAAAGAGCGAAATACTCTCCTCCCTCACAACCGTATTCAATATGTCATTGCGACAAGGCATTGTCCCTTCAGATTGGAAAAAGGCTAACGTGACACCGATTTTTAAGAAAGGAGACAAACAAGTACCAGGTAATTACAGGCCCATTAGTCTAACTTCGGTTGTAGGTAAGCTACTTGAGGGCATAATTAGAGACAAAATTGTGAGTTACCTTGAAAGCCACTCATTAATTGGGGACTCACAACATGGCTTCGAAACAAAAGATCCTGCCTATCAAATCTATTAAACTTTTATAACGACCTCTTCACTGTTTATGACGTAACCAAATCACTGGACGTAGTCTATCTTGATTTCCAGAAAGCGTTTGATAAAGTCCCGCATCATAAATTACTTTACAAATTAAAACAAATAGGTATTGACGGTCAGGTAAACCAATGGATCGCGAATTGGTTGAGCAACAGACAACAAAGAGTAGTGATTGACGGATTTAACTCAGAGTGGGCGCCTGTCACTAGTGGCGTCCCTCAGGGCTCGGTTCTTGGCCCAGTGCTCTTCATTATTTACATCAACGACGTGGATGTTGGACTCAATAACCGCATTAGTAAATTTGCAGACGACAACAAGATTGGTAACTCGGTTCTCACTGACGAAGACAGGCAAAGCCTCCAAGAGGATTTGCACATAATTTCAGCTTGGTCGGATAGATGGGAGATGCCCTTTAACGTAGACAAGTGCCAGGTCCTTCAAGTTGGAACGAGGAATAAAAAGTTTGATTACGAAATGCGCGGCGTTAAACTCAAAAGCGTTCAATGCGTCAAGGACTTGGGGGTCAAAATCGCGTCAAACCTCAAATTCTCACAGCAATGCATCGATGCAGCAAATAAAGCGAACAGAATGTTGGGCTTCATTAAAAGAAACTTTATATTTAAGAATAAAGATGTAATACTCCCGCTCTACAACAGTTTAGTCAGACCCCACTTGGAATATGCGGTACAGTTTTGGTCTCCTCACCATGCAAAGGATATTGCTAAATTAGAAGGTGTTCAGCGTCGGGCAACGAAAATTATCCCTTCCTTGCGCAACAAATCCTACGAAGAAAGGCTTTCTACCCTTAACATGTTCTCTCTTGAGAAACGTCGCCTCCGAGGAAAACTGATCGAATGTTTTAAAATACTTAATGGTTTCACGAATGTAGACAGATCAACATTGTTTATGATCGATGACACTTTGCGCACGAGGAACAATGGCGTAAAACTCAGATGTAGACAAGTAAATTCAGACTGCACCAAATTTTTCTTCACCAACGTTGTAGTGCGAGAATGGAATAAGCTCCCATCATCAGTGGTCCAGTGTAACACGATTGACTCCTTCAAAAATAAGCTCGACCGTCACTTCCTTCAACTTAATATCAACTAGAGTAGAAATGCAACGTTTTGGAGTCTTCTGATTAATGTAAAATCACTTAGGTTTAAGGACAGACCACCAAGTCTGGACCATGGGGTCTGTGTGGTCTGATTTTCTATGTAAATCTATGTAAATCTCTCTCTCTCTCTCTCTCTCTCTCTCTCTCTCTCTCCGTCTCCTATTTCTCTTCCTTCCTGTCTTACTTCCCTTCTCATGTTTCCTCCAATCAGTGAGAGAGAGAGAGAGAGAGAGAGAGAGAGAGAGAGAGAGAGAGAGAGAGAGAGAGAGAGAGAGAGAGAGAGAGAGAGAGAGAGAGAGAGAGAGAGAGAGAGGCTGACTGACTGACTGACTGAATGGGTAAAAGGAGAATATGAAGGAGGAGGAGAAGAAGAAGAGGAGGAGGAGCAGGAGGAGGAGGAGGAGGAGAAGAAGAAGAAGAGGAAGAGGAGAAGAAGAAGAGGAGGAGGAGGTAGTTTCAAGGCATGCAGACTGACCAACAGGATTGAGAGAGAGAGAGAGAGAGAGAGAGAGAGAGAGAGAGAGAGAGAGAGAGAGAGAGAGAGAGAGAGAGAGACCACAGCCCGGGGCCTCACCACCACCTGTTGTCTTCTAACCCAGGGGGGCCTCCTCCTCCTCCTCCTCCTCCTCCTCCTCCTCCACCTCCTCTTACCTTCTCCTTACCCACCCTCTCTTGTCCAGTCTTCTCTCCCCCTCCTCCTCTTCCTCCTACTCCTCCTCCTCCCTCTCCTCCTCCTCCTCCTCCTCTTCCTCCTCCTCCTCCTCCTCTGTATCTAACTGCCTACCCTGCTACTCAACTCGTACTTCTCTCCTCCTTCCTTCCTTTCTTCCTTCCTTCCTTCTTCCTCAATTCGTATCTCTCTCTCATTGGAGGAGGAGGAGGTTGGGAGAGTGAGAGGGGGGTGGGGATGAGAGAGAGAGAGAGAGGGGGGGGGGGGGTCAGTCCCGTCACGCTTCAGTGTTCATGCCTCCCCCTCCCCCCCTTTTTCTCTCCCTTCCTCCCTGCCTCCTTTTCCTCCTCTTCTCTTCCTCCCTCCCTTCCTCTCTTCTCTCTCCCTATCGCTGCCCACTGACCATGCCCTTCTCTCTCTCTCTCTCTCTCTCTCTCTCTCTCTCTCTCTCTCTCTTCCCTTCTTCTTTTTCTTCCTCCTCCTCCTCAAATCTCTTAGCTGAATCTTCTCCTACGTTACTTCTCCTCTCTCCTCTCCTCCTCTCTTCTTCCTCTTCCTCCTCCTCTTTCTCTTCCTCTCCCTCACCCTCTCCATCTCCCTCCACAGACCTTCCACTTGAGGCACGCGAAGTCCACGGTGGAAACATCCGAGAGGTGGTCCGCCGTCTGCTGGCCGCTTCCACGCCCTCACCCACGCCCACGCTGCCGCCCCCCGCCCGTCTAGAGAACGCCCGCGCCCTTCCGACCTTCATCCATAAGCTAGGGAAGGCGCGGCGGCTCTAGGGAAGGAAGGAACGAAGGAAAGAAGGAAGGATTTTAGAAGTAAGAAAGTGTGAATGAGTGACCCAGAGAGGAGAAAGGAAAGGAAAGGAAAGGAAAGGAGAGAGAGAGAGAGAGAGAGAGAGAGAGAGAGAGAGAGAGAGAGAGAGAGAGAGAGAGAGAGGTTTAAAAGAAGAAGAAAGGAAGGAAAGTTACTCTCCCTTGTGCCTCTAGAACGAAGACTAGAGAAGACAAGAAGAAGAAGAGAAGAAGAAGAAGAAGAAGAAGAAGAAGAAGAAGAAGAAGAAGAAGAAGAAGAAGAAGAAAAGAAAAAAAACATCAGAAAAGAAGAAAAAAAAAAGGAGAGAGAGAAGAAGAATAAAGATAGGAGGAGGAAGAGGAGGAGGAGGAGGAGGAGGAAGAAGAGGAGGAGGAGGAGGAAACATGGAAACATGGACTAGCAGGCGGCAGAAAGCCTGTTGGCTCATTACTAGGCTGCCTGCTCTCAATGATTTAATCAATCCGTTTGCCATAGGAGTGGCTTGCAGGGAAGGATTAAAGCACTTGTGTAAGAGGAGGAGGAGGAGGAGGAGGAGGAGGAGGAAATTATCTCCACCATCATCTCACGGAAGGGAAGGAAGGAAGGAGGAAGAAGAGGAGGAGGAGGAGGAGGAAGGAAGGAAGGAAGGAAGAGAAGAAAGAGAAGAAAAATATATATCTGCGTTATTCGAGAGAGAGAGAGAGAGAGAGAGAGAGAGAGAGAGAGAGAGATCAAGGTCATGCAAGGTTACTATAAATACCTCCCTCTCTCTCTCTCTCTCACTCTCTCTCTCTCACTCTCTCTCTCACTCTCTCTCCTCCTCCCCCTTAATTTCCCCTCTCCTTCATATCTCTTCTCTTTCTCTCCCTTGCCAACTTGAAGGAGGAGGAGGAAGAGGAAAATGAGGTGGAGGAGGAAGAGGAGATGGAGGAGGAGGCTGTGTTCTCTCGCCTGGAACAACCTAGGAACGCTGAAGAGGAGGAGGAGGAGGAGGTGGAGGAGGAGGAGGAAGAGGAGGAGGAGGAGGAGGAGGAGGAGGCGTGTCAGGAATGCAAGGGAGTAAGGGTACGGCGCCCGAAAAGGAGGTAGGAGGAGGAAGAGGAGGAAGAGGAGGAGGAGGAGGAGGAGGAGGAAGAAGAAGGAGTCACATCATTCCTCTTCTTCTGTTAGGAAAAAAAATATTAACTCTTCCTCCTCCTCCTCCTTCTCCTCTTCCCTCCTTTCTTCCTTCTTCTTCCTCTTATTATTATTATTGTGATTTTCCTTCCTCTTCCTCTTTTTTCCTCTTCCTCTTCTTCCTTCTCACTTTCCTCCTCTTTATTATTATTATTATTATTATTATTATTATTATTATTATTATTATTATTATTATTATTATCATTATTAGTTCTTATTTTTTTACTTCATTTCGTAGATAGATAGATAGATAGATAGATAGATAGATGGATAGACAGTGTGTGTGTGTGTATGTGTGTGTGTGTGTGTGTGTGTGTGTGTGTACTTATGCTTATATCAGAGAGCATGGAGGAGGAGGAGGAAGAAGAGGAGGAGGAGGAGGAAGAAGACAAAGATGGAAGTGCACCTCTTGTATTCATGTGTTTTAAATCGCTTGGAGGAGGAGGAGGAGGAGGAAGAGGAGGAGGAAGAGAATGAATGGAGAGGAGGAGGGAGAGGAAGGACTAAAATGGAAGAGGAGGAGGAGGAAGAAGAGGAAGAAGAGAAAGAATATATTTTCTATCAATTTATTATTTTTATTTCTTTTATTCATTTTATTATTATTTTTATTTCTTCCTTTTCCTTAATTTTCCTCCTTTTTTAATTTCCGTATTTTTCCCATTCCTAATTTTCTGTATTTTAATTCTCATTCTCTTCTTTGTCTTCTTTCTTCCTTTTCCTTATTTTTCCTCCTTTTTTTATTTCTGTATTTTTCCCTTCACATATTTTCTGTATTTTCCTTCTCATTCTCTTCTTTTTCTTCTCCTTTTTCTTCTTCTGTGTGATAGCTTACGGGAGACTTTCATGAGGGAACTGAACCAAGAGGAGGAAGAGGAAGAGGAGGAAGAGGAAGAGGAGGAGGAGGAGGAGGAGGAGGACAAAGTCGGTACCCAAACGCATTCATTGTAGAGAGTTATCATGCGCGGGGCAACGGCGGTAGTTTCTTATGCATGAATCGGGGGTGTGTGACAAGGATTCTAATATAACCTTCAACATTTCCACGCACACACACACACACACACACACACACACACACATTTGACAAGGCTTTCGAGTGCGTTGCGGGCTTTTCCAGGGGTGTTTTCATGACCCTGGTGGTAGTCTGACCCTTCCTCTGTACCCTGAATCTATAGAAACACTCATTTAAACCCGACTGACCTCCTTTTTGACATTTGGAAAGAGTTGACGTGAAGGATGGTAGCACAAATTTGACAAGGCTTTCGAGTGCGTTGCAGGCATTTCCAGGGGTGCTTTTTTGACCCTGGTGGTAGTCTGACCCTTCCTCTGTACCCTGAATCTATAGAAACACTCATTAGAACCCGACTGACCTCCTTTGCGGCCTTCGGAAGTAGTTAATGTGAGGGGTAGAACCGTCAGAGTATACCGACCTCTCTCTCTCTCTCTCTCTCTCTCTCTCTCTCTCTCTCTCTCTCTCTCTCTCTCTCTCTCTCTCTCGTCACTTCCTTCCCCTCCTTCTGAATCCCCTATTACCTCCATATCTTCGTAGGAGGAGGAGGAGGAGGAGGAGGAGGAGGAGGAGGAAGATACATTAGAAGAAGAAAAGGGAGGAGGAAGAGGAGATATATAATTGAGAAGAGAGAAAGAAAGGAGGGAGATGAAGATGCTGGAGATGATGATGATGGTGGTGGTGGTGGTGGTGATGATGGTGGTGGTGGTGGTGGTGATGATGGTGGTGATAACTTCTTTCGTTGTGAACTCAAGGGCCATTATTTCAAGACAGTGAGAGAGAGAGAGAGAGAGAGAGAGAGAGAGAGAGAGAGAGAGAGAGAGAGAGAGATTTGGATGCTGTAATAATGTAAGAGGCTTATCATTATTATTATTATTATTATTATTATTATTATTATTATCATTATTATTATTGTTCTTTTTGAATAATCTTGTTAATCCACTGTTCGTTCGTACGTCCGTTCGTCCGTTCGGTTCGGTTTGTTGAACGTAAACGATATAACTGTGTACGTGTGTGTGTGTGTGTGTGTATGTGTGTGTAACTTCTTTCACTAATGACCTAATTGAACTTGTTTTAAAATACTCAAACAATCTAAATGCTGCTTCCATAGTGCGTGTGTGTGTGTGTGTGTGTGTGTGTGTGTGTGTGTGTGTGTGTCCCGTATGAAATCCACAGAGAGAGAGAGAGAGAGAGAGAGAGAGAGAGAGAGAGAGAGAGAGAGAGAGAGAGAGAGAGAGAGAGAGAGAGAGTCATATCATAATTACCAACTCACTCACTCAATCTCCTCGTTACAGTGCCAAACATAAGCCTGTGTATACGTGTGTGTGTGTGTGTGTGTGTGTGTGTGTGTACATAGTGTAAAAAAAACTCATTGATGTTGCCTTCATTTTTTTTTTATTACAAGACGAAATAAAATAAATAACATTGACACATCGTATTGTATTTTGATTCCCATAGTAGTAGTAGTAGTAACAGTAGTAGTGGTAGTAGTGGTAGTAGTAGTAGTAGTAGTAGTAGTAGTAGTAGTAGTAGTAGTAGTAACAGTAGTAGTAGTCTTCATCCTCCCATCCTACCACCACCAGCATCGCCGTCATCACCACTACCACCACCACCACCATCACCACCTCCATCACAACGCCCACGCCCACGCCCACACCAGGGGGAGAGAGAGAGAGAGAGAGAGAGAGAGAGAGAGAGAGAGAGAGAGAGAGAGAGAGAGAGAGAGAGAGAGAGAGAGAGAGAGAGAGAGAGAGAGAGAGAGAGAGAAGAGGTATGGAGCTAACAAGTGTATGAGGGAAGGAGGGAACGAGGAGGGAGGAGGAAACACCTAACTACATAAAAAACATAAGTGGACGGAACCAAGGAAGGAGGGATGGAGGGAAACAGGAGAGAGAGAGAGAGAGTGGAGGTAAGGAGGGGGAGAGAGGAGGGAAAGTGAGGAGGGAACAGTGGGCAGGTTAAGCTCTCATTCACCTTGCTGAAGATCTCGTGGAAGGAACTACAAATGTCCACCTGTCCTGCTCTGTACCTCTGCCTGGACGCCCTCTACCTCTGTTTGGACGCTCTATACCCCTCCCTGGCCGCCCGTCACACTTGAGTCTTGAATTTCCTACGTTGGTGTCTTCGTCAGGTAAGTTGTACGTGATACCTGTGATTTACGTT
>NC_066537.1:6379888-6402388 GCF_024679095.1 Eriocheir sinensis
TAATATTGTCATCTTCATTTGGGTACAGCTTAAGAGAAAGACGACTAAAGGAGGAAGAGGTTTAGGATTAACAACAACAATGCTTCTGAACTCAAAAGCAACAGGACAGAGAGATATAGCAAGGAGAGATAATATATGGCAGAATAATATTGTCATGTTCATTTGGGTGGAAGAGAGATTAAGAGAACGATTAAAGTAAGGAAAGGTTTAGGATTAACAACAACAATGCTTCTGGACTCAAAATCAACAGAACAGAGAGAAACAGCAACGAGAGATGATATATGGTAGGATAATATTGCCATCCTCATTTTGATACGGCAGGGAGGGTCAGCAGTGGAAGAGAGATTAAGAGAGCGATTAAAGTAAGGAAAGGTTTAGGATTAACAACAACAATGCTTCTGAACTCAAAATCAACAGAACAGAGAGAAACAGCAACGAGAGATGATATATGGTAGGATAATATTGCCATCATTTTGATACAGCAGGGAGGGTCAGCAGTGGAAGAGAGATTAAGAGAGCGATTACAGGAAGGAAAGGTATAGGATTAACAATAACGATGCTTTCTGGACTCAAAATCAACAAGACAGAGAAATAGCAACGAGAGATGATATATGGTTGGATAATATTGCCATCATTTTGATACAGCAGGGAGGGTCAGCAATGGAAGAGAGATTAAAAGGAAGGAAGGAAGGAAAAGTTTAGGATTAACAATAACGATGCTTTCTGGACTCTGAATTAAATAGACCGTGCAGATTGACCATGAGAGGGTTCAGGAGTGGATAATATTATGTTTCATCTTCATCTGGGTACGGTAAGGAGAATTAGTAATGAAGGAGAGAGCAGATACGAGTTAATATATAAAGATGCTTTCAAGACTCAAAATTAACGGGGAAGTGAGAAGCGAGGAGAGGGTTCAGGAAAAGATGATAATATGTTCCATCTTCATCTGGGTACGGTAAGGAGAATTAGTAATGGAGAGCAGACACGAGTAAATGTAATGATGTTTTCAAGACTCAAAATTAACGGGGAAGTGAGAAGCTAAGAGAGGGTTCAGGAAAAGATGATAATATGTTCCATCTTCATCTGGGTACGGTAAGGAGAATTAGTATTGGAGGAGAGAGCAGACACGAGTAAATGTAATGATGTTTTCAAGACTCAAAATTAACGGGGAAGTGAGAAGCTAAGAGAGGGTTCAGGAGAGGATAATAATATGTTCCATCTTCATTTGGGGTCGGTAAGGAGAATTAGTATTGGAGGAGAGAGCAGACATGAGTTAATATAATGATGTTTTCAAGACTCAAAATTACATAGGCAGTGAGAAGCTGAGAGAGGGTTCAGGGGAAGATAATATCATGTTCCATCTTAATTTGGGTACGGTTAGGGAAGAAATGGTTTAAGTGACAGAAATTAGATTATCATTTCTCCCTGGAGTCAAACGTCAGATAACCCATGACAAGGAAAAGCAAATAGAAGGTATCAGAGGAGAAAGTAACATTTCAACCTCATTTGGACACAGGAAAAGGACTCAGTAAGGAAGGAAATTGATAAGAAACATAAATTGGAGTAGGCCTCCCATTATTTTCTCGCCCATGAAAAGGAAGAGCAAAGAAAAGATATCAGAGAAAGAGACATGTAAACCTCATTTGGACACAGTAAAGGGACTCAGTAAGGAAGGAAATTGATAAGAAACATAAATTGGAGTAGGCCTCCCATTATTTTCTCGCCCATGAAAAGGAAGAGCAAAAAAAAGATATCAGAGAAAGAGACATGTAAACCTCATTTGTACACAGTAAAGTGACTCAGCAAGGAAGGAAATTGATTAGAAACAGAAATTGGATTACCATTATTTTCTCGCCCATGAAAAGGAAGAGCAAAGAGAAGATATCAGAGGAAGAAAGTAACATGTCAACCTCATTTGGGTACGGTAAAGCTGCTCAGTAAGGGGAGAGATGGTTTAAAAGACAGATAATAGATTACCATTGCTTCCTGAACTTAACACTCGCTGGCCGGTTAGGAGGAGCGAAGAGAAGGTATAGATTAGGGCAACGTTTAATCCAATATTCGAGTACGGTACAAGACGTCTCAGTGCAGGGGAGAAAGCTTAAGAGATAGAAATAACACTGACTTTGCTTCCTGAACTTAACACTCGCTGGCCAGTTAGGAGGAACGAAGAGAAGATATAGATTAGGGCAACGTTTAATCCAATATTCGAGTACGGTATAAAACGTCTCAGTACAGGGGAGAAAGTTTAAGAGATAGAAATAACACTGACTTTGCTTCCTGAACTTAACACTCGCTGGCCAGGTAGGAGGAGCGAAGAGAAGGTATAGATTAGGGCAACGTTTAATCCAATATTCGAGTACGGTATAAGACGTCTCAGTGCAGGGGAGAAAGCTTAAGAGATAGAAATAACACTGATTTTGCTTCCTGAACTTAACACTCGCTGGCCAGTTAGGAGGAGCGAAGAGAAGGTATAGATTAGGGCAACGTTTAATCCAATATTCGAGTACGGTATAAAACGTCTCAGTGCAGGGGAGAAAGTTTAAGAGATAGTGATAACACTGACTTTGCTTCCTGAACTTAACACTCGCTGGCCCGTTAGAAGGAGAGTGAAGAGAAGGTATCGAAATAACATTAAAATCTTCATCCTTATTCTGGCACGGTAAGGCAACTCAGCAAGGGACGAGAGAGCTGAAGTAACATGGGTGACAGTAACGTTTCTACCCGCTAGCTTGTGAAAAGGAAGGAAAGAAGGGTAGAGGAGGGTGCATACATAACATATACATTAGGCTACAGGACGGGGGAAGGCTCAGCAGTGTAAGGAGGAAAGAGTAAGAAAGGAAGAGGAATATCATCGCTATAACCCCCTAACTTAAACACCCACTAGCCTATGAAAAGAAGGGAAGAAGGACGGTAGAAGGTACATAAATATCACATCACGTACATTAGCCAAAAGTACGGTGACTCAGCAACGCATAAGGAACCCATTGAATGAAGTATACGTAATATCAACACCATCTCCCTCCCTTCACACCCTCCAGGAAATACACTTGCAAGAATCCATCGCCAGGACCTTCATGTTATTCGGTTATATTTTTCTACTCTGGAATTCTGCATACATTTGAACTTGTCTAACTGGACCTTTGCTTATAGTGGTTGATTAGCCCTGCTCTAGCCTATGAAATGAAGGGGAGCGAGGAGAGAGGAGAGTCGAAAAAGGTATATATATGACACACAACGTACATTATTGGCCTACAGAACGGCATTGAAAGGAAAGATATTGAAGGCAGAGTAATATCAACACTGCCTCCCTCCATTCACACCCTCTGGCCCGTGGAAAAGAAGGAAAGAGAGGAACAAGGAGGCTAAGGAAAGGTTCATTAATAACACATACCGTACATTAGGCTACAAGACAGTGACTCAGCAATGTAAGGAAAGGTATTGAAGGCAGAGTAATATAAACACTGCCTCCCTCCATTCACACCCTCTGGCCCGTGGAAAGAAGGAAAGAGAGGGACAAGGAGGCAAAGGAAAGGTTCATAGATAACACATAATACCGTACATTAGGCTACAGGACAGTAACTCAGCAATGTAAGGAAAGGCATTGAAGGCAGAGTAATATAAACACTGCCTCCCTCCATTCACACCCTCTGGCCCGTGGAAAGAAGGAAAGAGAGGAACAAGGAGGCTAAGGAAAGGTTCATTAATAACACATACCGTACATTAGGCTACAGGACGGTAACTCAGCAATGTAAGGAAAGGTATTGAAGGAACAGTAATATAAACACTGCCTCCCTCCATTCACACCCTCTTGGCCCGTGGAAAAGAAGGAAAGAGAGGAACAAGGAGGCTAAGGAAAGGTATATAAATAACACATACCATATATTAGGCTACAGGACGGTAACTCAGCAATGTAAGGAAAGGTATTGAAGGCAGAGTAATAGCAACACTGCCTCCCTCCATTCACACCCTCTGGCCCGTGGAAAGGAGAGATAGGAGGAAAGAGGAGGCTAAGTAAAGGTATATTAATAAGACATACCATATATTAGGCTACGGGACGGTGACTCAATAATGTAAGGAAAGGTATTGAAGGAAAAGTAGCCTAATAATTATCAACACTGCCTCCCTCGCTTCAACACCCCCAAGCCTGTGACAAGAAGGAAAGAGAGGAGAGAGAAGGAAAGGTACAGAAATCAAACCTCACGCACATAATTAGCCTAACAACGCCAACTCAGCAATGCATAAGGAAGCCAGTGAATGAAGTAAACCTAGTATCAATCCTCCCTTGTGCACTATAGACCCCCAAAAATACGGATAAAACGAAAGGATGGGAGGAAGAAGGTAGGGAAAGGCACATACTGATAAATAACATCTCCCATACATTAGCTTATAGAACTCCAACTCAGGGAATATAAGGGAAGGTAAAGAATGAAGTAGGCGTAATATCAACACTCCCTTCTGCAATTTAAACCCCCCAAAAAAGCCGGATAAAAGGAAAGGATGGGAGGAAGAAAGTAGGGAAAGACCATATCCCATACATTAGCCTAAAGAACTCCAACTCAGGAAATATTAGGGAAGGTGTAGAATGAAGTAGGCGTAATAATAACACTCCCTTCTGCCCTTTAGACCCAGAAAAGCTAAGTAAAGGAAAGAGAGAAAGAACGTAGAAAAATGCCCATAAATATCACCACGTACATTATTAGCCTACAGAACGCCAACCCCGCAAAATGAGGAATACCAGTGAATGAAGAAGACCTAATATCAACACTCCCTTCTGCAATTAAAAGCCGGAAAAGCCGAGTAAAAGGGAAGGGACAGCGTATGTATGGGCGTATATATAGAGACATAGAGATAGGTAGGGTCCAGTGGGTCGGTTATGAAGAGAAAGGGAGAGAAAGGGAGATAGTAGGACCATTAACATTCCCTCCCGTTGGCTTGGAGAGGAGAGGGAGAGAAGGAGAGAGGGAGGGAGTGTAAGCGAGATGGCATTTCACGTGTAAAGAGAGAGAATGCGGTAGGAAAGGAAAACGAGGGACAACAAAACAAAGGAAGGCAGTTTTATGAGCCTAGTAATAATAACAGTAATAGCTTCTGTACCGTGAACGAGGAAAACACTTATGAGAACCCGACTGACCTGCTTTGTTGATGGCATTTCACGAATATATATAAAAAGATAATGCCGTAGGAAAGGAAAACGAGGGACAACAAAACAAAGGAAGGCAGTTTTATGAGCCTAGTAATAATAACAGTAATAGCTTCTCTACCGTGAACGAGGAAAACACTTATGAGAACCCGACTGACCTGCTTTGTTGATGGCATTTCACGAATATATATAGAAAGAGAATGCGGTAGGAAAGGAAGACGAGGGACTAAGAAACACGAGTAGGTAGTTTTATGAGCCCAGTAATGATAATAGTAATAGCTTCTGTACCGTGAACGAGGAAAACACTTATGAGAACCCGACTGACCTCTGTTGATGGCATTTCACGTATTTATATAGAAAGAGAATGCCGTAGGAAAGGAAGACGATGGACAACCAAACACGAGTAGCTAGTTTTATGAGCCTAGTAATGATAATAGTAATAGCTTCTGTACAGTGAACGAGGAAAAACACCCGACTAACCTCCTTTGTTTATTTTGGAAGTAGTTGTTGTAGAGAGAGCCGAAAACATCTAAAAATACAGGACTCACACATCCACATTTAATAAGGCTTTCGTATGAGAATTTCCATGGGTAGTTTTAATAGCCTAGTAATAGTTAGACAAGGTTTCTGGACTCATAAGAACACGACTAACCTACATTTTAACCTTTGAAAGTAATTATTGTTGGAACCGAAAGAATCTGAGAATACAGGATTTAGACACATCCACATTTAATAAGGCTTTCGTAGAGGTTATGAGAATTTCCATGGGTAGTTTTAATAGCCTAGTAATAGTTAGACAAGGTTTCTGCACTCATGAGAACCCGACTAACCTGCATTTTGACCTTTGAAAGTAATTAATGTACATCCACATTTAATAAGGCTTTCGTAGAGGTTATGAGAATTTCCATGGGTAGTTTTAATAGCCTAGTAATAGTTAGCCAAGGTTTCTGCACTCAAGAGAATCCGACTAACATCCATTTTGACATTTGAAAGTAATTATTGTGGAAACCGAAAGCATCAGAAAATACAGGTCTTAGACACCCACATTTAATAAGGCTTTCGTAGAATTTATGATAATTTCCATGGGTAGTTTTAATAGCCTAATCATAGTTAGACAAGGTTTCTGCACTCAAGAGAACCCGACTAACCACCATTTTGACCTTAGTAAGTGATTAATGTGGGTACCGGGAGCGCCTGAGAATACCAAGCACGATCTCTTGTTTGTTAGGTCGGGGAGGAGGGTAACGGGGAAGTGGCAGCGGTGGCGGGGGCGGACAGCGGAGAAATGTAATAAAGGTTCCAGATCTCCAGCGAAGGGATTCTGGTACAGGAGTAGGTTTTAATCCCTTCTCTCTCTCTCTCCCTGTGTTGGAGGCTGGCTGAATGATTTTGGTGTCTATTATGAAGCTTTATGATGTTGGTTCATGATTTTGATTTCTGTTTACTTTTTTTTATTTGTTGATTTTGTTTATTAATCCTCTCTCTCTCTCTCTCTCTCTCTCTCTCTCTCTCTCTCTACGTGGACTGTGTTGGAGGCTGGGTGAATGATTTTGGTGTCTATTATGAAGGTTATGATGTTGTTTGTTTATGATTTTGATGTTTGTTTATTTATTTTATTTGTTGATTTTGTTTAATAATCCTCTCTCTCTCTCTCTCTCTTTGCGTGGACTGTGTTGGAGGCTGGGTGAATGATTTTGGTGTCTATTATGGATGTTTGTTCATGTTTGCTCATGTTTGTTCATGTTTTTTTTTTTTTATTTGTTGATTTTGTTTATTTCTTTTGTTTGCAGTTTTTCATTATTTTTCTCTCGTTTGTTTGTTTCCTTTGTTATTTAGTTATTTATTTTATTTTCGTTTCTTGGTCTATTTGTTTATATATCTATTTAACTATCGATATTTTTTTGGAATACATGGATAATAAATTGATATATACAGATAGATAGAAACATATATGACATAAAAATAGATAGATAATAGATATAGATAGACAGATATAGATAGATAGACAGACAGAAAAATAGATAGATAAATACATATATGACAAAAATAGATAGATAGATATAGAAAGACAGACACAGATAGATAGACAGGCAGACAGATAGATACATAGATAGATAAATAAATAAATAAGGAGAGGTAGATAGGTAGGCAGAAAAATGTAAATATAAACAAATAGATACATAGATGGAGACAGATAGATAAACAGATAACCGTCAAAATAAACCCATAAACACACAGATAGACAGGTCAGTTAATGTAGTGACCGACGTATGATTGAGTGATGGGTTAATTAGGAGAGCCGTGTCACGCTAAATTAAGTCATAGCAAAAATTCACAGCCTCGGCCTCGCAAAATACGTACTAAACCGACCAGCAAAACAAACATATATATTTTATCAGCGAACTCTCCTTTTTATTATACGCTCAATTACTTCACACACACACACACACACACACACACACACACACACACACACACACACACACACACATTTTTTCGTGTTCATAAATAAGCCTAACCTTTATTTTGGGAGATGTGGATGAGAGGGAGAAGAAGAAAGAGGAGGAGGAGGAAGAGGAGGAGGAGGAGGAAGAGCATTTCCCTGTTTTCCTCTTTTCTTTTTTTTTAGTGTATTTGTTTTTATCAAACCTTTTTTTTCTTTTTCCATTTTTTTCCTTTTCCGTTTTTCCTTTTCTTTTCTTTCCTTTTTCATTTCCTTATTTTCCTCTTTTCTTTCTTCTCTTATATTCTTTTTCAAACATCTTTTTCTTTTTTTCTTTCATTTTCTTTTCTTTTCAATTTATTTTCACCCGAGGAGCCTTGACTTTGCATTTCCCTATTTTCCCCCTTTTCTTTTTTTCTTTTTCTCATATCTTTTTCTCAACCCTATTATTTTTTTCATGTCTTTCCTTTCTTTTCTTTTTTTTTCACCCCAGTAACCTTAACTTTGCATATCCCTATTTTCCCCTTTTCTTTTATTCCTCTTATTTTTTTCACCCCTCCTCCTCCTCCTCCTCCTCCTCCATGCTGTTGTTGAACCCGCGGCCGTAAAAATTAATGGCTGCAATAAACGCTACACTTTTATTACCCTCAGTGCGTGGATCAGCGGTGGGCCAGATTGCTGAACTGTTGCTGTTAAATCCGCGCTTACTCAGTTATTTGGGTTATATATATGCGAGTATACCATAATCACCCTACACTAGATTGGTTCAGATCCTCTCCTGCCCACCCTCCTCCTACCTCACCCTCTTTCCATGGTCACACTGGTTCATATTCTTAATTAAAAATATCGGTTTCACATTACGACTATCTCACAAGACCACAGAAATGTACCATAATCACCCTACACTAGATTGGTTCAGATCCTCTCCTGCAAACCCTCCTCCTACCTCACCCTGTTTCCATGGTTACACTGGTTCATATTCTTAATTAAACGTCTATTTCCTCTCTCCTTTATTCGTTTCTTCATCCTTTCGTTCTTTCGTTTCTTTCTTCTTTCTCTTCCTTTCCGCCTTCTCCTCACTGCATCACCCTGTTTCCATGGTCACACTGGTTCATATTTTAAATTAAACGACGATTCCCCAAGGCCACAGAAAGCATTAACCGGGTTTTCATGGGTGTTTTTCACGTTCAAGATCCAGAAGTCGGGTAAAACTATCACTCGGGTCACAAAACACTCCCAGTACGACGATATCCCAAGGCCACAGAGAACATGTTTTTTTTTTTCCCCGTTCAAGGCGCAGAAGTCGGGTAAAACTATCACTGGGATCACAAAACACTCCCAGTACGACGATTTCCGAAGGCCACAGAGAACATTAACGGGGTTTTCATGGGTGTTTTTCACGTTCAAGATACAAAAGTCGGGTAAAACTGTCACTAGGATAAAAAATCAGACCATGAAAAGCCCAGCAGCAACTTATAATAGGGGTCCAGATTCTTATACGTACCCGGTCTCACATTACGACTATTTTCCACGACACAGGGAAGACTGGTAGATACAGAGATAGATAGATAAACAGATAAATAGAGAGAGGCAGATAGGTACGTAGACAAATGTAAATATAAGCAAATAGATAAATAGATAGTCTCACATTACGACTGTTTTCCACGACCACAGAGAAGACTGGTCCAGATTCTTACACGTACAGGTCTCACATTACGACTTTCCACGACCACAGAGAAGACTGGTCCAGATTCTCACACGTACAGGTCTCCCTTTACGACTTCATTTCACGACCACAGAGAAGACTGGTCCAGATTCTTACAAGTACCGGTCTCACATCACGACTTTCCACGACCACAGAGAAGACTGGTCCAGATTCTTACAAGTACCGGTCTCACATTACGACTTTCCACGACCACAGAGAAGACTGGTCCACATTCTTACACGTACAAGTCTCACATTACGACTTTCCACGACCACAGAGAAGACTGGTCCAGATTCTTACAAGTACCGGTCTCACATTACGACTTTCCACGACCACAGAGAAGACTGGTCCAGATTCTTACACGTACAGGTCTCCCTTTACGACTTCATTTCACGACCACAGATACGACTGGTCCAGATTCTTGCACGTACAAGTCTCCCTTTACGACTGTTTTCCACGACCACAGATACGACTGGTCCAGATTCTTACACGTACAAGTCTCCCTTTACGACTATTTTCCACGACCACAGATACGACTGGTCCAGATTCTTACACGTACAAGTCTCCCTTTACGACTGTTTTCCACGACCACAGATACGACCGGTTCAGATTCTTACACGTACAGGTCTCACATTACGACTCTTTTCCACGACCACAGCGACCACAGATACGACCGGTCCAGATTCTTAAACGTACAAGTCTCCCTTTACGACTTCATTTCACGACCACAGAGAAGACTGGTCCGTATTTTTAGTCGTACCCGGGTCCAATTACGTCTGTTTCCGAAGTTCTGGGGGATGGGTGATTCGAGAAGGCTTTCGTGGGAGTGGGGTGGGGTGGGGGGGTGTCCATGCGTGGTTTGTTTTATGGTGGTTTGACAAAGCTTCTATAAACTTTCTGTACTTTTCTCTTTGTTTTTATGGGGATAGTACTGAGCGAGCTTCTTTGATTTTCTTTTTGTTTTGCCCTCAAGCGTGCGTGGTTAGTTTTATGGTAGATTGACGAAGCTTCAATATACTTTCTGTACTTTTCGATTTGTTTTTACAGGGATAGTGCTGAGCGGTTTTTTTTGTCTTTCTTTTTGTGTTGCCCTTCAGCTGTTTTCTCTACTATTAAAAAAAACTACCACAGACTCGAGAATAAACATGCAACTCACGAGCACCCGACTTATTTTCTTTATGGAATTTTAATATAGTTGATGTGGGAAGGCGGAGGCGTGAGGGAATACCAACACACGACCCATTCCGGCGTTTTTCACTTCTCTGACACAACAAATCTCAACACGACAAAAAAAAAACGCAACTCAAAACGACGCAACACAAAAGGGAAAACAAAAGCCTAACGCACGCCCAGAGTAGTTCAACGTACCATAACACTCTCATTCCAAACATTAACAGGAACTCAAGTAAAAGAAACACACACACACCACACACACACACACACACGAACTATATAGGCGACAATTCAAATGAGGAAAGTCTACGCTCACATCATGCCGCATTTCATTTACACTCATACTTTCACACACACACACACACACACACACACACACACACACACACACACACACACACACACACACACACACACACACACACACACCTACTCCTTTTATGGTCCCTAATTGGGCCTCAGAGAACTCTTTTTGGGGGGGAGCTGATGCATACGAGAGGAAGATAAGGAAGGAAGAAAGGAAGGAAGGAGGAAGGAAGAAAGGAAAGAAGGGAGGGAGGGAGGAGGGAGGGCATGTATAAATGAATGAATAAATAAGAATAGATGAATGAAGGAAGGAAGGAAGGAGGGATAAAAGAAAGAAAGAAAGAGGGAAAGGAGAGAAGAAAGACAGAGGAAGAGGAAGAGGAGGAGGAGAAAAAGTGGAGCAATGGTAATGGTTTAAAATAAGAAGGAAAGAAAAAAAAGAGAGGCGTGAAGAAAGGAAAATGGGAAGAGGAAGGAAGGGAGGATTGGAGGAAGAGAGAAAAATAAAACAATGACAAGAATGAGAAATGGAGCGATGGTGTATTTATTTAACAGAAGAAAGGAAAAAAAGAGGAGGCGGAGAGGAGACAAGAAAGGAAGGAAGGAAGGAAGGAAGGAAGGAAAAAGAAAAGATGGGAGAGCGAGGGAAGGTGAAGAAGGAGGGAAGTAAGAGAAAAAGAAGGAAAGGAACAGAAGAGAAGAGAGGGAAGGAAGGGAAATAGGAAGAAAAGAAGAAGGGAAAGAGAGAGAAGAGGAAGGGGAAGAAGGAAGCAATGAAGAAGTGAATAAAGAGAAGGAAAGAAAGTAGGTTGGTACGAAAGAAAGAAAAAACGAGCGAAGGAAGGAGAGAAGGAAGGAAGGAGGGAAGGAAGAGGAATACGCAGAGAAAAGGAGAAATAAGTTTAATGGTATGGAAAGAGCAAGGCGGAAGAATGTAGACAAATAGGAAGCGAGAGAGAGAGAGAGAGAGAGAGAGAGAGAGAGAGAGAGAGAGAGAGAGAGAGAGAGAGAGAGAGAGAGAGAGAGAGAGAGCTTCCTCGTTGGGTCTAATCCTGCTTCAACAACCAGAGAGAGAAACAAGTCGAATACATGTTCTGAATTTACCCGAAAGGCGTACCTGATTGCGACCTGTTCCTCCCCCTCCCCACTACCCTCACACACACACACACACACACACACACACACACACACACACACACACACATCTCGTCGCTTGTAAATCAGGGAGCCTCGACCGTTCATTGTGTTGGTAAGCTTCAGGACCAAAAGAGTTACTGGTTTTACATTCACGCCATGCTCTCTCTCTCTCTCTCTCTCTCTCTCTCTCTCTCTCTCTCTCTCTCTCTCTCTCTCTCTGTCTGTCTCTGTCTCTGTCTCTTTCTCTTTCACTTCACTTCACTTTTCTTCTCTTCCTCCTCTTACACATTCTCTCTCTCTCTCTCTCTCTCCCACACACCCTATTGCAAAATTTTAAGATGTGCAACGTTTAGGGCAATAAAGCTGCTCTCCTCCTTGCGATACCAACCTTACGACGACAGGCTCTCATCCCTTAAGCCGGTCTATCTTGGGAAACGTCGCCTCCGAGGAAAACTGATGGAAAGTTGGAAAGTTTCATTTAATCGGCGCAACATCTGTGGTCATATGCCGGAGAGAAACAGAAGGGGAAGGAATTATAGGAGAAGGGCACAGATCTCAGGAGACGGGACACAACCCCCGATTAATACCTGGTACCCATTCACTGCTGGGTGGACACGGGCGTAGGGTATCGGAAAAGCCGCCCAAATTTTTCCACTCCGCCCGGGAATCGAACCCGGGCTCTCTCGGTTAACTGATGGAATGTTTTAAAATACGCAATGGTTTTACGAATGTGGACAAAATTAAGTTAGTCGTTTTTTGATTGATGACACGTTCCGAAAAAGAAATGATGGCACAAAACGTAAGTGTAAATAAGTATATTCAGACTGCACCCAAATTTTTCTTCACCAACGTTGTAGTGCGAGGATGGAATAAACTCCCTCCTTCAGTGGTCCAGTGCAACACGAGTGACTCCTTTAAATACAAGCTCGACCGTCACTTCCTTCACCTCGATATTCACTAAGGTCGAAGCGCAAAGTCTTGGTGATACTGAATTTAAAAGGATTCCACCTAGTCTGGACCATAATATCTGTGTGGTCTGAATATCTATGTAATTCTCCATAAATATCTCCCTCTCCCTCTCCCTCTCTCTCTCTCTCTCTCTCTCTCTCTCTCTCTCTCTCCCCTTTGAGTTCGTGTTTGTATGGGGAAAGAGTTATGGCTCGTTTTTACGTTCTCTATTGATTCTGGTGTTGGTGTTGTCTGTGGTGGTGTTTGTATTGGTGGTGGTGGTGGTTGTTGGTATTGTGTTGTTGTTGGTGGTGGTGGTGATGGTGGTGTTTGAATTGGTGGTGGTGGTTGTTGGTGTTGTTGTTGGTGGTGGTGGTGATGGTGGTGGTTGTGTTAACATTATCATTATTGTTATTATTGTCATTATTGTTATTCTTGCTGTTACAATAATTATCTCTATCATTTCTGCTGCCCCGTTTGTGTTGTTGTTGTTGTTGTTGTTGTTGTTGTTGTTCTTGATTTTGTTTGCTCATTCTCTTTTCTTTCAATAAAACGAAAACAACAACACAAATTTCAACACTTATGAAATTAAAAATGGGCAAATAAATGAACTCAAAAATATAAATCAAGGAATAGTGAATAAATAAATAAAGAAAGACAAAAAGAAATAGAGAAATAGAGGAGGAAAGTGAGTAAGATTATGAATACCTCCACAAACTAACACTAAATATATCTACTAACATAACTAACATATACTAACAACACTAACCTAATACTAACAATAACAACAACAATAAGAACAACTCTGATTTTCCTCCTTCCTCGCTAACTCTTTCCTCCTTCGTTCTCTTCTCCTTTCCTCTTTCCCCTTATCTTTTCTCCCTTTTCTTTTATTTTCCTTCTTTCTTTTTTCACCCCACAAACTTTAGCGCAGTCTCCGTTTCTTTTTATTTCCTTTTCATTTAATTTTCTATGCCATATTTACCTCCATACCATATTCTCTATCCTTCCTTATTCAACAACAACAACAACAACAACAACAACATCACTAATACCACTCCTTACTACCCTCATCTCTCTCGGTCTGTCTCTCCTCCATTTCCTTCGCCCATAAACAAGATCCCAGCGACTACCTTAACCTCTGCTACTTATTGCTATGCGAGATCACAATGTCGGATGCTGCGAGAAGGGGAGAGGGAGAGAGGAGAGGAAGGAGATGAGCAAAAGGATGGAGGGGATGGAGGGAGGGTAGGAGAAGAAAGGAGAGAAGGGAGATGAAGGGAATGAGGAAGACTAGGAAAAGTAAGGAAAGGAGGTTGAGGAAGGAGATGACGAGGAGGAAGAAGAGAATTAAGAAGAAGGAGATTAGGAATAGGAATAAGAAGAGGAAGAGGAGAGAGAGAAGAGGAGGAAGGAGGAGGAGAAAGAAGAGGGGAAAGAAGAAAAGGAAGATGATGAAGAAGAGGAAGAAGAGAAGGAAGAGGAGGACGAGGAGGAAGAGGAAGAAGAGGAGGAGGAGAGTGGCCATGGGTACATCATCTCCCAAACACATCCCATATCCAAGAGAGAAGAGGAGGACGAAGAAGAAGAAGAAGAAGAAGAAGAAGAAGGAGAAGAAGAAGAAGAAGAGAGGAGCCACGGGTACAGCATATCTCCTCCCTCTCTCTCCCTCCCATCCTATACCTCCTCCTCTTTCTCCTCCTCCTCCTCCTCCTACTCCTCTTCCTCCTCCTCCTCCCTTCAATCCCATTCCGGCATTATTACGGTTCCTACGATTACTGTTGACCGAGAGAGAGAGAGAGAGAGAGAGAGAGAGAGAGAGAGAGAGAGAGAGAGAGAGAGAGAGAGAGAGAGAGAGAGAGAGAGAGAGAGAGAGAGAGAGAGAGAGAGAGAGAGAGAGAGAGAGAGAGAGAGAGAGAATGTTATGGTTAATGTTACCGCTGAGGTTGTAAGTGTTATTGTTATTGTTCTCACTACTACTACTACTACTACTACTACTACTACTACAAAGGCTGTTTTCGTCATTAGCGTCCAGTAACGTTGGCGAAATTACCCGTGTAGAAATCTAAAGGAAAGTGTGTGTGTGTGTGTGTGTGTGTGTGTGTGTGTGTGTGTGTGTGTGTGTGTGTGTGTGTGTGTGTGTGTGTGTGTGTGTGTGTGTGTGTGTGTGTGTGTGTGTGTGTGTGTGTGTGTGTGTGTGTGTCTGTATCTGTGTGTGTGTGTGTGTGTGTGACTGGCAGCTTCCTCTCAGCATGCAAATACCACATTGAAGGATAACAAGATGCAAGCGACAAGCGTACGAAACCCATAGAGACAGCAGGTGTGGGCGACAGAACACGTGACGGGGAGCCAAACTGGAGCAGGTGTGTGGGAGAGAGAGAGAAGAAAGGCGAGGAAGCAGGTGTGTCGTGAAAAACAGGTACATGAAAGGGAAAGACGCGTGAAAAGAAGGGAAAATTAGAAATGGAGATGAAGATAGTAAAGGAAATTGAGGAAGGAAATGGGTGATACAGAATGTGAAGAAGGGAAATGAGAAAAGGAGGTAAATGAATGTTTCTTCTCTTAATCTCTCATTCTTTTTTTTTTACAACAAAGGACACAGCTCAAGGGCACAAAAAAAGTAAACAATAATAAAAAATAAAAAAAAGCCCTCTACTCGCCGCTCACAAAAAGAATCCCCTGCACCGTCTATTCCTTCCTCCATCCTCTCTTCTTCTCGTTTCTCTTCTCTTTATCTCTCATTCATTATCCCCGCCATCCTCTCTTCCTTCCTCCATCCTCTCTTCTTCTTCGTTTCTCTTCTTCTCATCTCTCATTCATTATCCCCTTCACTCTCTATTCCTTCCTCCATCCTCTCTTCTTCGTTTCTCTTCTCTTTATCTCTCATTCATTATCCCCTTCACTCTCTATTCCTTCCTCCATTCTCTCTTTTTCTTCGTTTCTCTTCTTCTTATCTCTCATTCATTATCCCCTTCACTCTCTATTCCTTCCTCCATCCTCTCTTCTTCGTTTCTCTTCTTCTTATCTCTCATTCATTATCCCCTGCATCCTCTCTTCCTTCCTCCATCCTCTCTTCTTCGTTTCTCTTCTTCTCATCTCTCATTCTTTATCCCCTTCACTCTCTATTCCTTCCTCCATCCTCTCTTCTTCGTTTCTCTTCTCTTATATCTCATTCTTTATCCCCTTCACCCTCTATTCCTTCCTCCATTCTCTCTTTTTCTTCGTTTCTCTTCTTCTTATCTCTCATTCATTATCCCCTTCACTCTATACTCCTTCCTCCATCCTCTCTTCTTCTCGTTTCTCTTCTCTTTATCTCTCATTCATTATCCCCTTCACTCTCTACTCCTTCCTCCATCCTCTCTTCTTCGTTTCTCTTCTTCTCTTCTCTCATTCATTATCCCCATCACTCTCTACTCCTTCCTCCATCCTCTCTTCTTCGTTTCTCTTCTTCTTATCTCTCACTCTTTATCCCCTTCACCCTCTATTCCTTTCCTCCCTTCTCTCTTCTCTCCTTCGTTTCTCTTCTCCTTTCCTCTTTCCTCTTATCTTTTCTTTTCTTTTTTTCCTTCTTTCCTTTTTTCACCTCACAAACTTTAGCGCAGTCTCCGTTTCTTTTTATTTCCTTTTCATTTATTTTCTTTCACCACATTTACGTCTGTACCATAATTCTCTACCTTTCCTCTTTCCCTTCAAACCTCTAATCCATTCACCCAACGTTCAAATCCCGCTCAAAAAACAAATAATAGTGAAGATATTAAACACTCACACGGTCCACAGGTGAGTCAATCAACGTCTTTGCAGCAAACCTATACCTGGCAGATCAGACGGCAATGACTGATGAAAGGGAGTGTTTACCTGAGGTTTTCAAGGCTTCTCGGAGTCGTGTCTCAGGTGTGTCGGGGAATAATGGGAAAGGTGAGTGGTGAAGGTTGTGTCGTAAGGCTTCAAGATACATACACACACACACACACATACATACACACACACTGATAGATAGACCGATGTAACCAACGAATCAAACTTTAGAACCAAAAACATTACAAAAACATTACGAGTTATCATTTTCCATTTGAATAATTAAAATATACGAACCGTGAAGGCACTAAAAGCCCCGAAAAAATATATATATACAACGCTAATACATGAAAACTTTTGAGCCTAATACATATAATAAACGATGCGGGTTTTTTTTTACAACCGCATTATTAAGTTAAACTATCTGTGCTGTGTTTATTTATTTTTTCTTTATCTGCTTTTCTTCTTTATTCATTTCATCCGTCTCTTCCTTTCTCTATTCTTTTGTTTTTCTCTTCTTTCTTTTACCTATCATTCTTTATCTCTTTCACCTTCTATACCATTTTCTCTTTTCCCTCTTCTCTCTTTCGTTTCTTTTATCTTTTCTTGATCTGCTTTTTCTTTATTTTTCTTTTACTTTATTTTGTTTTTCTCTTCCTTTTGCCTATCATTATTTATTCTCTTCACCTTCTATACCTTTTTCTCTTTTCCCTCTTCTCTCTTTCGTTTCTTTTCTCTTATCTTTTCTTTATCTGCTTTTTCTTTATTTTTCTTTTACTTTATTTTGTTTTTCTCTTCCTTTTGCCTCTCATTATTTATTCTCTTCACCTTCTATACCTTTTTCTCTTTTCCCTCTTCTCTCCTTCGTTTCTTTCCTTTTATCTTTTCTTTATCTGCTTTTTTTTCTTTATTCTTTTCATCCATCTATTTCTTTCTCAATTCTTTTATTTTTCTCTTCCTTTTCTACCTCTTATTCTTTATTCCCTTCACCTTCTATTCCTTTTTCGCTTTTCCCTCTTCTCTCTTTCGTTTCTTTCCTTTTATCTTTTATTTCTCTGCTTTTTCTTTATTCCTCTTCATTCTTTTGTTTTCCTCTTCCTTTTGCCTCTTATTCTTCATTTCCTTCACTTTCTATTCCTTTTTTCTCTTTTCTCTCTTCTCTCTTTCGTTTCTTCCCTCTTATCTTTTTTTTCTGCTTTTTCTTTATTCCTCTCATCCATTTGTTTCCTTCTCCATTCTCTTGTTTTTCTCTTCCTCTTTTTCCCCTCATTCTTTATTCCCTGCAAAGTCATGGCTCCCGGGGTGAAAGAAATTACAAGAAACAGGGAAGGTATAGGACAAAAAGAAGAGAAAAGAAAAGAAGAAAAATACAAAAGCCGGAAAATGATGTTATTAATGGAAATGAAAAGAAAAGAAGGGAAAAGAATAGAGAGAGACGGAGAAGGAAGGAAAAAAAGCATGAAAAGACAAAAAAAAAACACTCACGGAAAAATCAAGTTAGCAATATTAAGTTAAAGCAAAAAAAGAAGACGAATTTGTTTACCTCGACGCATCGGTGCACCTGTAAACACCTGTCTTAATAGCCCTCATTAGCGGAAAAATCAAGTTAGCAAAATTATGTAAAATAAATAGAAGATGAATTTGTTTACCTTGACGCATCGGTGCACCTGTAATCACCCGTCTTAATAACCCTCATTAGCGGAAAAATCAAGTTAGCAAAATTAAGTAAAAAAGAAGACGAATTTGTTTACCTTGACGCATCGGTGCACCTGTAATCACCCGTCTTAATAGCCCTCATTAGCGCAACATTCAGGACAACACGCGGTGAGGAAGCACGGGGCAATGACCGCTGATTAATTAACTACTTAGATTTGGAGTCACGGTGGAGAGGAGGAGAACAGGAGAGCCAGAAAACAGCAAGAAAGTAAACACCTATAATAAAATGAATTAACGAGAGAATGAAATAAAGAAACAGAATGAAAGGCAATAAGAAAATGAAGAGAGAAAGAAAGCAAATGAGGAAGATAAAAGAAGATAAAAGATAATAGAAAGGGAGATAGTAAAAGAGATATAAGGAAAGGGATGAAGAAGTGAGGTCATACTTAAACCAGTCAAAATTAAGGGCGGAAAAAAAGATGAAATAGACGATGAATAACGGTGAAAAAAGGGTGAGAAAAGGTGAATGAAGTTAAAGAGGATGAAAAAAAAAGAAGAAGGAAAAGGAGGGTGAAAAAAGAATGATAAAGCAGTGTAAAAAAATCATGAAAAAAAGAATGAAAAAGACGATGAATGAGGGTGAGAAAAGGGTGAAAAAGGGATGAAAAAAGGTGAATAAAGTTAAATTGAAAAAGAAAAAAAAGAAAGGAAAAAAGGAAAAAAAATGAAAAAAAAAAAAAAAAAAAAAAAAAAAAAAAAAAAATGAAAAGGAAGGAAGGGTGAAAAAGGGATGAAAAAAGGTGAATAAAGTTAATTAGGGTGAAAAAAAGAAGACGGAAAAGGAGGGTCAAAAAAAGAATGAAAAACAGTGCAAAAAAGAGAAGTGAGAAAAAAAAGTTTGTGAAAAAAGGAGAATGAGAAAGTGGGTGACGGTAGAGTGAAAAAAAAATCATAAAAAGTAACATATTCAAACCACCAAAAAAAAAGAGAGTAAGAAAATGAGGGTAAAAAAAGATGAGAAAGTGATAAAAAGCAAAAACTCACACCATAAAAAAAATACGATTATCACCCCCATGGAAGAGTGAAAAAAAAAATCATAAAAAGTAACATATTTAAACCACCAAAAAAAAGAAAGAGTAAGAAAATGAGGGTAAAAAAAAGATGAGAAAGCGATAAAAAGCAAAAACTCACACCATAAAAAAAATACGATTATCACCCCATCCAGCACACCGTAAATCACATCACCAGAACACGAGAACGAATCACAGAACAAAGAACAACAAATAACGAGAGAGAACAACAATTAGAGGGAAACGGAGGAGAGGGAATTCAGTAACAAGCATAAGGGGAAGGGAAAGAGAGAGAGGGAATGAGAGAGAGAGAGAGAGAGAGAGAGAGAGAGAGAGAGAGAGAGAGAGAGAGAGAGAGAGAGAGAGAGAGAGAGAGAGAGAGAGAGAGAGAGAGAGAGAGAGAGAGAGATGGAAGGAGAGGAAAGCTATGGAAGGGAAGGAGTGAGGGAGATGGAAGGAAAGTAGAGAGAAGAAAGGGAAGGAGAGAAATGGAAGAGAAGATGGAAGGGAAGAAGAGAAAAATGGAAGGGAAGGAGAAAGATGGAAGGAAAGAAAAGCGCAGGAGGGGAAGGAGAAAGAGAAAAAGAAATGGAAGGGAACGAGAGAGGGATGGAAGGAAGAGATAGATGGATACATGAGTGAGGAGGAAAAGGAGGAAGAGGAGGAAGATTGGCGTGTATGAAGGCTCTTGTCTCCCCTATGATCATCTTAGAGAAGCGAGGGGAAGAGAGGGGAAGAGAATAAGAGAGAGAGAGAGAGAGAGAGAGAGAGAGAGAGAGAGAGAGAGAGAGAGAGAGAGAGAGAGAGAGAGAGAGAGAGAGATATAGAGAGAGAGAGAGAGAGAGAGAGAGAGAGAGAGAGAGAGAGAGAGAGAGAGAGAGAGAGAGAGAGAGAGAGAGAGAGAGAGAGAGAGAGAGAGAGAGAGAGAGAGAGAGAGAGAGAGAGAGAGAGAGAGAGAGAGAGAGAGAGAGAGAGAGAGAGAATGGAATAAGGAACTAGAATGAAAGTAAAAAGGAATAAGAAGGAAAAAAAAGAAGAATGAATTAATAAACGCAGAAAAAAAAGAAACAGAATAAAAGGAAGAAAAACGAAAAGATAGGAGAAAGAAAGAAAGAAAAGAAAAGAAAAAGTAAGTAGATAGAAATAGATGAAAATATAAAAAAAAACAAAATAAACAAAAAAAATTATAGACACAACGGATAAAAAGAGATAAAACAAGACAAAAGATAAAAGATA
Source organism: Eriocheir sinensis (assembly GCF_024679095.1). Classification (NCBI taxonomy): domain Eukaryota; kingdom Metazoa; phylum Arthropoda; class Malacostraca; order Decapoda; family Varunidae; genus Eriocheir; species Eriocheir sinensis. Next base: position 6,400,501 of record NC_066537.1, read on the forward strand.
ACAAAGTGAATAGGAAACATATACAAAAATACAAACATACGAACATACACACCAAAGCACGTACGAAAACCTAACATCTAAGTCCACATACAGAGACCTCAATCCTAAGTCTATTCTCTTAACCGACTCACAAGCGGATCAACGGGTATAGAAAGGGTTGGAAACAACTCCCAAGTGTTCTATAAGCTTCAGGGTTGTAACATATTCCTAGAACTCACAGTATATATAGCCGTATCATCTCTTTTTTTTTCTTTTTTTATCATACTCGGTTTTTTTTTTTCTCTCTCTCTCTCTCTCTCTCTCTCTCTCTCTCTCTCTCTTTTCCTTTCCTATTGCGTTTTCTTCACATCATTGCAAATTCTATACAGTGTCTTTCTTTCTCTCTCTCTCTATCTCCTTTTTTCTCTCTGTCTTCATCTATTTCTCTCTTTCCTTTCCTAGTTTTTTCTTTGAATAATTGCGTATTCTAATGCATTTCTTTCTCTCTGTTTCCTGCTTGTCTTCTTTCTTTATCAATTATCTCTCTTTTTTTCAATTGTTTCTGTTTTTGTTTTTTTGTTACGGCGAATTCTAGTTTTTTTCTTCTTAATCTCTCTCTATTTCCGTTGTTTCTCTCTTACTCTTTATCTCCTCTTTATCTGCTTTTGTTCTCCTAGTGCTTTTCTTTCTGTGTCTTCTTATCTCTTCACTCAATCTATCCTTTCTATCTCTCGTTTTCTTTTCTCTTTTAATTTCTTTCTATCTCTCCTTTTCTTTTCTCTCCCAATCTATATTCTCCGTAATCTAGTGCTTTCTCCTTCTCTCTCTCTCCCCTTTTTCTTCCATTAATATATATACCTCTTTATTGTTCGTCGTCGTTGTAGTATTTTTCGTTATGTTACTGGGTGTTAGATTTGCTCTCTGGTTCCGTGATACACTTGGCGTGGGACAGAGAGGGTGAGAAAGTGCATATATGTATTGTGAGATTGGCAGTGATGACGATTTGGCACGGCTGGAAGGTGGGTAGGTGGGTGATCTTGGGGGTGAGGGAGGGAGAGGGAGAGGGAGGGAGAAGGGGAAGGGAGAGAGAGAGAGAGAGAGTGGGAAAGAGAGAAACAAATGAACGACGTAAAGAAGAGAGAAAGGATAATAAGAGAGGGGAAGAAAAAAATAGATTAAGAGAAATGGAAGAAAGAAAGATTAAGAGGAAAAAAAATAATGAATGAAAGAAAGAAAAAATAAACAAGGAGAGAGAGAGATGAAGATAAAAATGAGGTACAGAAGGAAAGAAGAGAGAATAGATGAATAGAGGGGAAGAAAAAGACATAAGGAGAAAGAGAAAAAAGAAAGATTAAAATGATAAAAATAATGAATGAAAGAAAGAAAAAATAAACAAGGAGAGAGAGAGAGAGAGAGAGACATGAAGACAAAAACGAATGAACAACAGAAAGAAAGAAGAGAAAAAAGATAAAAAGAGAGTGGAAGAAAAAATAGATTAAGAGAAATGGAAAAAAGAAAGATTAAGATGAAAAAAAATAATGAATGAAAAAAAGAAATAAAAAGAAACAAGGAGAGAGAGAGAGAGAGATGAAGATAAAAACGAATGAACGATAGAAAAAAAGAAGAGAGAAAAGATCAAAAGAGAAAGGCAGAAAAAGACAGGTACATAGAAGAAAAGGAAGACAAAGATGAAGAAAGAAAACACCAAAGAAAGAAAGGAGATCAAATTACAGAAAAAAAGGGTAAAAAAAACGAAGGAGAGAAAGGAGACATAAAATAAAGAACGAGAGAAAGAAAGGAGAAAAAAAGGAAAAAAGAGTGGAAGAAGAAGACAGATAAAGAAAGAAAGAGGAAAAAGGAGAAAAAGATGTAAAGAATGAACGAACGAATTGAGATCAAAACAAAGAAA
>NC_066537.1:6407388-6436853 GCF_024679095.1 Eriocheir sinensis
CTCTAATTCTTCCTTTAACCCATTTCCCTCACTGCTCTCCTTTCCCTCTCCCTCACACTCTCTCTTTACCATCTCTTTAACGCATTTTACCTTCTTTTCTTCTCTCCTCACTTCCTGTAACCCAATTCCCTCAATCTCTTCCTCTTCCTCCCTTCACGCACACACACACTCTCTCTCTCTCTCACTCTTTAAAGAAGGCGAAAACCAGTATGTAACCTCACTCTTTCTCTCTCACTCTCTCTCAGCGTCATCATTCATCAAGCCGCAAAAACCTGACCGAGTGCTGTTCCTGGCGAGGCTGGGCAAAGACAAACATCAACTTAACATGTGATTGGTGGCGCTTCGTACCCAGAAAACCTCCTCCAAGCGATAACCAGATTCATGTTGAGGTGTTGGCGTGAGGATTATGATAGTGTTTCTTTGCGTACTGGTGGCCGTGGCAGAAGTAGGTTAAGGATGTGATAGTGATGGGAGTGAAATATTAATGCAGTGCTTGAACCGTGAATTTGAAACTAAAATTGGGTGATATATATACATGAAAGGAAAGGAGCTTGTTGGGTTGTGGGAGCGGCGAGTAGCGGGCTTTTTTTTTTTTATGTACCCTTTTTGTTGCCCTTGAGCCGTGTCCTTTGATGTAAAAAAAAAGTAATGGGATTATTAAAAAAGGTTAAGAAAGGAGTAGGAAGTAATAAAAGAAGTGAAATTATTATGTAGTACTTAAACCGTGAACTTGAAACTGTAATTAATTGATATATATGAAAGAAAGGAAGGCTGTGTTAGTGGCAAGGATACTGAAAGAACTAGAAAATGGAGTAGGAAATAATAGATGAAAGAAATATATAAGAAAGGAGTTGTAAGTAGAGAAAGGAGATGAAAAAAATGGAAATATCATGTAGAGCTTAACCATGAACTTGAAAATGCAATATATATGAAGGGAAAGAATGCTGTTAGTGACGAGGCTATTGAAAGAACTGGATAAAGGAGTGGAAAATAATAGATGAAAGAAATATTTAAGAAAGAAGTTGTAAATAGAGAAAGGAGATGAAAAAAAAAGGAAATATTATGTAGATCTTAATCATGAACTTGAAAATGCAATATATATGAAGGGAAGAATGTTGAGTTAGTGGCGAGGATATTGGAAGGACTGCAAAAGAGAATAGGAAGTAATACATGAGGAAAGGAAAATAGAATGTAGCCCTTAATCATGAACTTGAAATTCGAAAGGGATGATTCATATATAAAAGGAAAAATATTGTGTTTGTGTTGAGGATATTGAGAGGGTTAAAGAGATATAGGAAGTGAAGAAAAAACACAAAAGAAGGGAAATATCATGTAGTGCTTACCCATAAACAAAAAACTGCAATGAAGTAATATATATGAAGGAGAAAGGATGTTGTGCACGTGTTGGGGATACTGAAGGAACTGTAAAGAAGTGGGAAGTAATATATGAAAGAAAGGAATATATCATGTAGCTCTTAACCATAAACTTGAAACTGGGAAGAGGTGATACATATATGAAGGAAAGAATATTGTGTTGGCGTTGAGGATATTGAAAGGGTTAAGAAAGATGAAGGAAGTAAAGAAAGATGACATAGAATAGGATAAATAATGTTGTGCTTAACCATAAACAAACAAAAAAATGAGGTAATATATATGAAGGAGAAAGGATGTTGTGCACGTGTTGGTGATGTTGAAGTATTTGTAAAGAAGTGGGAAGAAATATATGAAAGAAAGGAATATATTATGTAGCTCTTAACCATAAACTTGAAACTGGAAAGAGGTGATACATATATGAAGGAAAGAATATTGTGTTGGCGTTGAGGATATTGAAAGGGTTAAGAAAGATGAAGGAAGTAAAGAAAGATGACATAGAATAGGATAAATAATGTTGTGCTTAACCATAAACAAACAAAAAATCCAATTAGGTAATATATATGAAGGAGAAAGGATGTTGTGTTCGTTTTGGGATATTGAAGAATTTGTAAAGAAATGGGAAGTAATATATGAAAGAAAGGAATATATTATGTAGCTCTTAACCATAAACTTGAAACTGTAAAGAGGTGATACATACATGAAGGGAAGAATATTGTGTTGGCGTTGAGGATATTGAAAGGGTTAAGAAAGATGAAGGAAATAGAGAAAGAAGACAAAAGAAGGGAAATATCATGTAGAGCTTAACCATAAACAAAAAAGCTGTAATGAGGTAATATATATGAAGGAGAAAGGATGTTTTGTTCGTTTTGGGATATTGAAGAATTTGTAAAGAAATGGGAAGTAATATATGAAAGAAAGGAATATATTATGTAGCTCTTAACCATAAACTTGAAACTGGGAAGAGGTGATACATATATGAAGGAAAGAATATTGTGTTGGCGTTGAGGATATTGAAAGGGTTAAGAAAGATGAAGGAAGTAAAGAAAGATGACAAAAGAAGGGAAATATCATGTAGTGCTTACCCATAAACAAAAAACTGCAATGAAGTAATATATATGAAGGAGAAAGGATGTTGTGCACGTGTTGGGGATACTGAAAGAACTGTACAGAAGTGGGAAGTAATATATGAAAGAAAGGAATATATTATGTAGCTCTTAACCATAAACTTGAAACTGTAAAGAGGTGATACATATATGAAGGAAAGAATATTGTGTTGGCGTTGAGGATATTGAAAGGGTTAAGAAAGATGGAGGAAGTAAAGAAAGATGACATAGAATAGGATAAATAATGTTGTGCTTAACCATACACAAAAAAAAAAATCCAATTAGGTAATATTTATGAAGGAGAAAGGATGTTGTGTTCGTGTTGGTGATATTGAAGTATTTGTAAAGAAGTGGGAAGAAATATATGAAAGAAAGGAATATATCATGTAGCTCTTAACCATAAACTTGAAACTGAAAAGGGGTGATACATATATGAAGGAAAGAATATTGTGTTGGCGTTGAGGATATTGAAAGGGTTAAGAAAGATGAAGGAAGTAAAGAAAGATGACATAGAATAGGATAAATAATGTTGTGCTTAACCATAAACAAAACAAAAATCCAATTAGGTAATATTTATGAAGGAGAAAGGATGTTGTGTTCGTGTTGGTGATGTTGAAGTATTTGTAAAGAAGTGGGAAGAAATATATGAAAGAAAGGAATATATCATGTAGCTCTTAACCATAAACTTGAAACTGGGAAGAGGTGATACATATATGAAGGAAAGAATATTGTGTTGGCGTTGAGGATATTGAAAGGGTTAAGAAAGATGAAGGAAGTAAAGAAAGATGACATAGAATAGGATAAATAATGTTGTGCTTAACCATAAACAAAACAAAAATCCAATTAGGTAATATTTATGAAGGAGAAAGGATGTTGTGTTCGTGTTGGTGATATTGAAGTATTTGTAAAAAAGTGGGAAGTATTGTGAGGCGAAAGAGGGAAAAAAAATATGTAGCTCTTAACCACGAACTTGAAACAGAAATGCGGTGATATATGCAAAGGAAAAGACTGGGTTAGCGAACAGTGAATTAGGGAAGTGTCTCTCCCCTTTAAAAATTGACATGACAGCACAAAAACAATAGATTTACGAAGTCTCTCTTTTTCTCTTCTCCTCTTTTCTCTTCCTCTTCTCTTCTTCTTCTCCTCCCTTCCCTTCCCTTTCATTTCATTTCATTTCCGTTTCCTTTTCCTTTTCCTTTCATTTCATTTCCATCCCTTTCCTTTCCTTTCCTTTCCTTTATTTAACTTTACTTTACTTCCCTTCCCTTCACTTCCCATCCTTTAATCCATTTCATTCATTTTCCTTTCCTTTTCCTTTTCCTATCCTTTCGCTTCCTTTCCTTTCCTTTCCTTCCCTCCTCTTCCCTTCCCTTCCCTTCCTTTCCTTTCCTTCCCTCCTCTTCCCTTCCCTTCCCTTCTTTTCCCTTCCCTCCCCTTCCCTTCCTTTCCCTTCCCTTTCCTTTCTCTTTCCTTTCCATTCCTCTCCTTTCCCTTCCTTTCCCTTCCCCTCCCATCTCTTCTCTTCTCTCTATCTATCTACCTATCTACCTATCTCCCTTCCACCTTTAGCGATATATAGAAACACAATGCAGCAATAGATTCAAAAATATCATTAACTTTACGAAGATGTCTCTCAGAACACGAAATCCACCCCACGCTAGTGCTCAGAAAGATTCGATTCCAGTACTGATCCATGGAGTAATAAAAGACGGATAGGAAGACGAGGAGGAGGAAGAGGAGGAGGAGGAGGAGGAGGAGGAGGAGGAGAAGGGAGAGACGAAATAAAATGCAAATGCACAATGATGGGAAACAGAATGAAGGTAAAAAAGAAGCCTGGAAATTGAAAGGCGAGGAGGAGGAGGAGGAGGAGAAATGGGAGAAAAAGATGATGATGATGATGATGAACAAGAATATGAACAAGAAGAATAAGAACAAGAACCAGAGCAAGAAAAATAACGGAAGGAGGAGGAGGAGGAGGAGGAGGACATGACATAAGAAAAATAATGTGATGAAGAGAAATTGAATGAAGGAAGGAAGAGTGAGGAGGAAAATTGAAAGCGAAGGAGGAGGAGGAGGAGGATCAACAGCTGGAGAAGGATGAAGAGAATAAAGAAGGATACATCTTTTTCCTCCTCCTCCTCCTCCTCCTCCTCCTCCTCCTCCTCCTCCTCCTCCTCCCGCTTCCCAGGATCATTTATTACCTCGCTGAATGGAAGAGAGAGAGAGAGAGAGAGAGAGAGAGAGAGAGAGAGAGAGAGAGAGAGAGAGAGAGAGAGAGAGAGAGAGAGAGAGAGAGAGAGAGAGAGAGAGAGAGAGAGAGAGAGACTGTGTAAAGGTAGGAACTAATTAACAGCAGAAAGAGTACAGGTAAAATTAAGCATGTATTCAGGCAGGTAGGGATTGGAATTTCAGGTGTTCACTTGGGCTACAATACTCTCGCTTTCGGTAGTAGTAGTAGTAGTAGTAGTAGTAGTAGTAGTAGTGGTAGTAAAAGTAGTAGCAGTAGTAGTAGTAGTCGTAGTAGTAGTAGTAATAGTAGTAGTAGTAGTAGTAGTAGTAGTAGTAGTAGTAGTAGTAGCAGTAGTAGTAGAAGTAGTAGTAGTAGTCGTAGTAGTAGTAGTAGTAGTAGTAGTAGTAGTAGTAGTAGTAGAAGAAAAGGATAAAAAGAAGAACAAGAACAAGAAGACGAAGAGAAAAGAAGAAAAAGAAGATAAAGATGAAAAAGAGAAAGAGAAGAAAAGAGGTGTAGAAGAAGAGAAGAGAAGAGAAGGAAATAAAATAAAACTAAACAAAACAATAGAAAAGAGAAGAGAAAAGAAGAACAAGAACAAGAACAAGAACAACAAGAAGAAGAACAAGAACAAGAAGAAAAAAAAGAAACAGCACCAAAAACACTACATACACAAAATCCAACATCATTCCTAAAACAATCCCACGCCTTTAAAACACACCTTTCTCCTGTTACTCTTGATACCGGATACGGATGAGAAGGAAGAGGAGGAGGAGGAGGAGGAGGGAAAGAAGGAGGAGGAAGACAAAGGAACAAGAGACACAGAAGAAAACAAAGAAAAGTAGGAATAGACAGTAATGGAAACAATAATATCACACCTTTAATGACACCAGACCCAGGTAGCGAGACGGCCCAGAGAGACACGCTACCCCCCTCGAATCCTTCCCGTCAGGTGTTACGAGAAATAATCACAGGTGGGCGCCAGGTGGGAATAGGCTAATATCACGAACTTTAAACACACACACACACACACACACACACACACACACACACACACACACACACACACACGAAGGTTATGTAAAGTCTGTCTCCTCTTTTTTGGTTGGTAATTGCTGTTATTTTTTTTTGTTTGTTTTTCTTCCTGTTCTTTCTTTCTTTCTCTATCTTTTTCCTTCTATTTCTCTTCTTCCTTATCCCTCCTCTTCCTCCTTTCTCTTATCTTTCTTTTACTTCTCTTTCATTTGTTTGTTTGTTTTTTCTTCTCCATCTTCTTTCTTTCTTTCTTTCTTCCTCCAATGTCTCTTCTTTTTCCCTTCTCCTCCTCCTCCCCCTCCTCCTTCTCCTCTTTCTTATCTTTCTTTTACTTCCCTTTATTTGTTCTTTTATTGTCTTTTCCTCATGTTCCTTTCTTTCTCTATCTTCTATGGCTTTCTTTCTTTTCTTCTATGTCTCTTTTTCTTTCTCCTCCTCCTCCTCCTCTTTTTTATCTTCATCTTTCTTTTCCTCTTTATTCTTTCTTTTTATTGCGTTTTCCTCCTGTTTTTTTTCCTTCTCTATCTTCTAATGCTCTCCTTTTTCCCTATGTGTCTTCTTCCTCTATCTTCTCCCTTCTCTTCCTGCTCTTCTTCCTCCTCCTCCTCTTTCTTATCTCCATCTTTCTTTTCCTATTTATTCTTTCTTTTTACTGCGTTTTCCTCATCTGTTTTTCTTCCCTATCTTCTAATGCTTTCTTTTTTCCCTATGTGTCTTCTTCCTTTTTCTTCTCCCTTCTCTTCCTGCCCCTCCTCCTCTTCCTCCTCCTCCTCCTCCTTATCCGGTATTCAGAGTAACAGGAATGAGGTTATCGTTTGCGGCACGTATCGCTTTACCTCGGCACGCGTTTCCGCCCTTCGATTAGAGACAAGAAAGTATAATCAGGATCCTAGAGTCGCCGGCCACGCGCCCCTCGAAGACATGGATGGATATTGGTGTGTCGTTCTTTGTGATAGAGTGGAAAGTAGAGAGAGGTGCTGAGAGAGGGAAGGTAGGGGATTAAGACTGGTAGGTAGAACAAAGCACTGAGAGGAAGAAGGTAGAAGATTAAGGGGAGGTATAGTATATAGAAAAATATAGAAAAAAACACATTAAAAAAACTATTTGAATGAACTCCCCAATACAAAAAAAAACTACAAATTGGCAGTCTAGTCCTTCGTTACCAGACAATATGAGAGAGGAATTAATTGATCAATGAGAAAGGGGAATATATCAGAAAAGGAGACCCAAAAAAATAAAAAACACTATTTGAATGACATCCCCAATTCAAAAAAGAAAAAAACATCCTTCGTTACCAGACAATATGAGAGAGGAATTAATTGATCAATGAGAAAGGGGAATAGATCAGGAGAGGAGACCAAAAAAAATAAAAAACACTATTTGAATGACATCCCCAATTCAAAAAAGAAAAAACATCCTTCGTTACCAGACAATATGAGAGAGGAATTAATTGATCAATGAGAAAGGGGAATATATCAGAAAAGGAGACCAAAAAAAATAAAAAACACTATTTGAATGACATCCCCAATTCAAAAAAGAAAAAACATCCTTCGTTACCAGACAATATGAGAGAGGAATTAATTGATCAATGAGAAAGGGGAATAGATCAGGAGAGAGACCAAAAAATAAAAACACTATTTGAATGACATCCCAATTCAAAAAAGAAAAAACATCCTTCGTTACCAGACAATATGAGAGAGGAATTAATTGATCAATGAGAAAGGGGAATATATCAGAAAAGGAGACCAAAAAAAATAAAAAACACTATTTGAATGACATCCCCAATTCAAAAAAGAAAAAACATCCTTCGTTACCAGACAATATGAGAGAGGAATTAATTGATCAATGAGAAAGGGGAATAGATCAGGAGAGGAGACCAAAAAATATATATAAAACACTATTTGAATGACATCCCCAATTCAAAAAAGAAAAAAACATACTAATAGGCAGTCTAGTCCTACGTTACCAGGCGATATGAGAGCGAGGCAGGATGAGGAAAAAAAACAGAGAGAAGAAGGGGAAAGACAGAAAAAGCTTAGAATTGAAAGTAAAAAATAAGAGCACCGGTTGAAATACCTTACCAATACAAAAGTTAGCAGACCAAAAATACGAAAAACAAATCATCATAAGCAGTCTAGTCACTTCTTCCACTTCTTTTTTCTCCTTTGCTTACTTTCCACTCCCTCACTATCTCTTCTTCCATCTCTCCTTCAATATCTCTAATCTTGAACATCAACAAACTATATGAGAGAGAGAGAGAGAGAGAGAGAGAGAGAGAGAGAGAGAGAGAGAGAGAGAGAGAGAGAGAGAGAGAGAGAGAGAGAGAGAGAGAGAGAGAGAGAGAACGTCGTCGTCGGCGGCCAGCAGTCCAAGGACCTCCCAGTGGGTGCCTTAGTCCCTCAGGGATCTGTGCTGGGACCTGTCCTCTGGAATCTGTACATCGACGACCTTCTCAGGAGTCTGCCAGCAGTCTCTGCATACGCTGACGACTGCACGCTCTCCCTCTCCTACCCTCGCCAAGAAAGCCAGCAAGCGGTTGCTGAGGTCAACCAGCAACTACGCTTGATACGGGAGTGGGGGGAGCGCTGGCAGGTGAACTTTGCTCCTGAGAAGACTCAGGCGATGGTGATCTCTCGGTCCCCGGCAGCCACACAAGCTGTCGAAGGAAGGGTGATGTTTGGCTCCGTCACCCTCCCGCTCCAGGATTACGTCAGGATCCTCGGAGTGGACTTGGACCGAGAGCTGCGCTTCGACCGCCACCTGAAACACGTCGCCCACCAAGCCTCCCTACGTGTCTCTGCCCTTCGTAGAGTGGCTAATTTCCTCGACAAGCGAGGAATTATGCTCCTCTACAAGGCCCAGGTAAGATCCTACCTGGAGTACGGAGCTCTGACCTGGATGTCCAGCGCTGCCACACACCTGCAGAGACTGGACAAGGTGGAGCGACGGGTGCAGCGACTGTTACAGGAGAACAACCCCCAGCCGCCCCCTCAGGATATTATACATCTAGACACTCTGGAGCACCGCCGGGACGTCGCTGCGCTGGTGGTGTTCCACAAGGCCCAGGTACAAGGAGTACCACACCTGGCGAGACTGAGGCTCCCCCCGCGAGAGGCTGTGAGAGATACGAGAACGGTACTCTCCAGCCACGAGCAGGTCGGGGTGCCGAGGTCACGCGCCAGCCAGCACCAACGGACCTTCACCTCCAGGGTGTCCCGCCTGTGGAACACATTCACTGCAGCAGGGCCAACAGTGAGGGAAATGTCCACCCAGCAGGTAAAAGTGGCTGCTCACAGGTGGCGAAGAACATGCCCCACACCACTAGTGATGCTAAATACACAGTGAACAAGTGTAAAGGGCTTTTGAAATAATGCACGAGAAAAAGTGACATTTTAAGCCCTAAAAAGTGCACAGAGAAACATATGCTACTCGAACGATCGCATAAAGTGTCGTCGGCGAAATACAAATCTGTTGTGTAACTATAGAATCGTCAGTTTAAATAAAAAAGAGAGAGAGAGAGAGAGAGAGAGAGAGAGAGAGAACATAAGTAAAAAAGGGCCGCAAAAACACAAGCCTCCTTACCATAAAAACTAGTACACTGCCGGGCGCTAGAGCTCCCCTTGTATCATACAGGTCTAATGCGTCCTCTCGTAGGGGGATAAAACATGTTGCAGCTTCCCTATACGGAGCCAGATTTTCCATTTCCCGAGTCAGTCTTGTCCCTAACGTGTTTCTTTGTCATCCTCCTCCTCCACCTTCTTTTTTTTTTCTTTCTCCTCCTTCTCCTCCTTCATTCCTTCCTCTTACCAAACCAAACCAAACCTAACCTAACCAAACCTAACCTAACCTAAGATAACCTTAGATAACCTAAGATAACCTAAGCTAACCTAAGCTAACCTTACCTAACCCAACCAAACCAAACCTAACCTAACCTAACCAAACCTAACCAAACTTAACCTAACCTAAGATAACCTAAGATAACCTAAGCTAACCTAACCCAACCAAACCAAACCTTACCTAACCCAACCAAACCAAACCTTACCTAACCCAACCAAACCAAACCTAACCTAACCTTACCTAACCCAACCAAACCAAACCTAACCTAACCTTACCTAACGTAACCTAACCAAACCAAACCTAACCTAACCCAACCTAACCTAACTTAACCTAACCTAACCAATCTCCCCTTCTTTATCCTCGGCTTCATCACTGTTCTCGCACTCCTCCTCCTCCTCCTCCTCCTCCACCTCCTCCTTCTCCTACTCCTTTTTCTCTTCCTCTTGTTCTTCCTTCTCCTCCTCCCACTCCTTTTTTCTCTTCCTCTTGCTTTTCCTCCTCCTACTCCTCCTCCTCCTCCTCTTCTTCCTCCTCCTTTTCTTTCTTCTCCTCTCCCTCCTCCTCCATTTCTTCCTTCTCCTACTCCTACTCCTCCTCTTTCTCCTCCTCCTCCTCCTCCTTCTCCTCCTTTTCTTCTTCTTCCTCCTCCTCTCTCCTCCTCCTCCTCCTCCTCCTCGTCCCTTCAGCCCAGTCCTTCAATTTAATCTTTTTGTCTGGCTCTCGACCTCACATTCTCGATCTCTCATTCTTTCTCTGTTTCTCTCTGTTTTATTTTTCTCTCTCCTTTCTCCCTCTTGTTCTATTTCATTTCTTTTTTACTGGTTTCTGATAATGGTTTTGGTGTCCTTCGTCTTCCTTTTCCTCTTCTTTCTCCTCCTCTTTCTCCTCTTTCTCCTCCTCCTCCTCCTCCTCCTCCTCCTCCATAAACACTATCATCTTCACTAATCTCTCCTCTTCTTCCTAATCCCTTCCCGTTTCTCCCTTCTTTTTCACCTCTTCCTCTTCCTCCTCCTCCTCCTCCTCCTTCTCCCATTCTGTCATCAGGAGAGCAAAACAAACGAGAGAAAGAGAAAAAGCGAAATAAAACAAGAGGAAAGAAAAATGAGAAAAGGACGAAAAAAAAATGGAAAGGCAAAGAAATACGAATAAGAAGGAAGATAAGAATACCTAAGAAACAAAAGAGAAGATGGGAAGAGAAAAGAAAAATAGGAAAAGAGTAAGAGAATGGCATGAGCTCTTAATTGAGGGGACAAAAGGTTAATTAGAGAGAGACAGAGGTGAGCAAATGAGAGCGAAATTAGGAAAGAGAGAAAGAGACATTACAAAACGGAAATTTAGAGGAACGTGAAATCAAGTTAAAATTAAGTTATGAGTCTTCTCTATTTCTCTACTTTTGTTCTGGTATCTGGTAATTGTTTTGCTGTCCTTCATCTTCCTTTTCCTCTTCCTTCTTCTTCTCTTCCTCTTTCTCCTCCCATTTCTTCTCCTCCTCTTCCTACTGCGACACTACCATCTCCATTCATCTCTTCTCCTCCTCCTCCTCCTCCTCCACCTTATTCCTTTTCTCTTCCATATTCTTCCTTTTTCTTCTCTTTCATCTCTTCTCCTCCTCCTCCTCCTCCACCTTATTCCTTTTCTCTTCCATATTCTTCCTTTTTCTTCTCTTCCTCCTTCTCCTCCCGTCTCTTCTCCTCCTCTCCCTACTGCGACACTACCATCTCCACTCATCTCTTCTCCTCCTCTTCCTCCTCCACCTTATTCCTTTTCTCTTCCATATTCTTCCTCCTTCTCCATCTCCTCCTCCATCTCTTTCGTTGTGTCAGTATTAGTATGTCTGGGTGTTCTTGTCCCTAACGTGTTTCTTTGTCATCCTCCTCCTCCTCCTCCTCCTGCTTCTTTTTTTCTTCTTTTTCAACCTCCTTCTTTTCTTCCTCTTACCAAACCAAACCAAACCAAACCAAACCTAACCAAACCAAACCTAACCTAACGTGACCAAACCAAACCAAACTTAAGCTAACCTAAGCTAATCTAAGCTAACCTAAGCTAACCTAAGCTAAACTAACCTAACCTAACCTAACCTAACCTAACCAAACCAAACCTAACCTAACCTAACCTAACCTAACCTAAGCTAACGTAACCAAACCAAGCCAAACCTAACCTAACCTAACCTAACCTAAGCTAACCTAAGCAAACCTAAGCTAACCTAACCTAACGTAACCAAACCAAACCTAACCTAACCTAACCTAAGCTAAGCTAACCTCAGCTAATCTAAGCTAACCTAAGCTAACCTAACCTAACCTAACCTTTGAGCTGCAAGGTGAAAATCGAGGTATAAATGTGAAAAGAACCCAAGAATAAAGATCGTAAAAGGGAAGGGAAGATATTTACGAAACATGAATGAATGGAGAAATAACAATAAAAAGAGATGGAGCTTAAGACCACGGAGAAAATCAATGTATAAATATTAAACACGAAAAATAAAGATAATAAAAAGGAAGCAGGAACGATATTTAAGGAAGAAGAAATAATGGAGAAGCTACAAAGAAAGAGAGGAGGCATAAAATCAAGTAAATATGAATAAAACTCGTAAAAGGGAAGAAGCGAAATATGCAAAACAAATAACAATGGAAAAGACATGAAAAAAAGAAAAGGGAGCAAAAATAAAGAGGAGTTGAGAAAGAGATAAGGAGAAAGAAGAAAATATAACATACTAAATTAAAAAAAGGAAAAATGAGAAACTAAAACGATTAAAAAAGTACACGAGATAAAGAAAAAGGAATTATCAGAAAGCAAAAAGAGAATAAAGGCTGAAAATTTGACAAAGGAGAGAGAGACGAAAGAAAGGAAAAAAACTAAACCTAGCACAATACACAAAAGAAGAAGGAAAAAGAATATAAAGGAAAAAAATAAACGGAGAGAAAGGAAGATTAAAAGTAGAGAAAAACAAATGGCCGAAGAGCGAAGAGGAGAAATACTGAAAAATTTACATAGAAGAGAGAGGAAAGAAAGGGAAAAAAAAAGTACAGGAGAAAGAAAAATATAGAAAAAAAGCTAAACGGGGAGAAAGGAAGAGAAAAACGCATTGTCAGAAAGCGAAGAGAAGAACAAAGACTGAGAAAATTTGACAAAGGAGAGAAAGAGGGAAGAGAGGAAAAATAGTACACGGAACACAGTACACAAATTAAGAAGGAAAAAGAATATAGGAGAAAAATAATAAACGGAGAGAAATGAAACAAAAAAAATACACACAGAGGAGATGGAAACATAAAGAAGGATGAAAATGGACGAGGGAGGACGTAACAGGATTTGACGAAACAAAAGACAAACAATAAAAAATAAAAAGTAGAAACAAGAATTAATGGAATGCAAAAATCACTTATGAAACTTGAATTGGGGGAAGAGAGAGAGAGAGAGAGAGAGAGAGAGAGAGAGAGAGAGAGAGAAATTAAAAGATAGGTAGACAGACACAGATAAATAGATAGATACACACGTAGACAAACAAGTAGATGGACAAGGAAATACATAGATAAGAAAGATAGAAGGAAAGAAAGAAAGAAAGATGAAAGAGAAACAAAAAAAAGAGAAAGAAAGAAGGAAAGAAAAAAAGAAATAGAGAAACAAAGAAAAAAAGAAGGAAATAAGGAAGAAAATAAATAAAAAAAAGAAATATATACGGACAGACATAAATAGATTGATAGACAGATAGATAGACAGACAGACAGATACATACATACATACATACAATCATATAGACAGACAAAAAAAATACACAGAAATATAAAAATAAGAAAGAAATAGAGAAAGAAATGGAGAAAGGAAGAAAAAAAGGAAGAAGAAAAATAAAAATACTCAAGAAGGTAAACAGATAAATACATATAGACAGACAGACAGACAGACAGACACAGAGAGAGGCACAATCAGCATAAAAGAACGCTCTCCCTTTTTCCATATTCACCGGCCTTGTTTGTGACCTCCCTGGTGACCGCTGATTGGCTAATACCGAAACAGAAAGGCAACCAGAGATCAAATACATTATACCTTTTTCTCTTATCTATATCTATGTTTGTATCTATCTACTTATCTATCTATCTGTCTATCTGCTCATCTATCTATCTATCTGTATTTATTTATGTATATCCTTGTGGTATAGTTAAACGTGGCAGGATTTGACCGTAGACTTTCACGATTAGAAAAATTAAAACATGAGAATAAAAAATGGATGTAGATAGATAGATAGATAGATAGACAGAGATGGAGATAGAGAATGATGGAGAAATATATATATATATATATATATATATATATATATATATATATATATATATATATATATATATATATATATATATATATATATATATATATATATATATATAGAGAGAGAGAGAGACAGAGAGACAGAAAGAGAGAGAAAAGAGCCACCCACACAAACACACACACACAAATAAACAAACAAACAACCTCTCCCCCTCCCTCTCTCTCTCTCTCTCTCTCTCTCTCTCGGCCGGACAAAGGACAAAGCGGGTCAAGAAAGTGCTAGGGAAACGCAATTAAAAAGCTATTTCCTGAGTCTTTTTGTAGGTACTCAGTTTCCTTTCAAGTTCCCTTCTCATCCTCTTCATCCTTCCCTTCCTTTTAAGCATCTGACCCTTCCCCCTTACCCCCATCACCCGCTTCTTCTTCTTTTTTTATTCCTCTACCTCCTCGTCTTTTTCTTCTTTTTATTCCTCCTTCTCATCTTCTTCTTTTTCTTCTTCTTCTTCTTCTTCTTCTTTCTTTTTCTTTTCTTTTTTTATTTCTTTTTCTTCTTCTTCTTCTTCTTCTTCTTTCTTTTTCTTTTCTTTTTTTATTTCTTTTTCTTCTTCTTCTTCTTCTTGTTTTTATCCCTCTTCCTCCTCCTTATCTTTTTCTTCTTTTTCTTCCTCCTCCTCCTCCTCCTCCTCCTCCTCTTCTTCTTCTTCTTCTTCTTCTTCTTCTTCTTCTTCTTCTTCTTCTTTTTCTTTTCTTCTTCATCTTCTTCTTCTTCTTCTTCTTCTTCTTCTTCTTCTTCTTTTTCATCTTCTTCCTTCTTTTTATGCATTCAACCTTCCCATTTTCCATCCCTTCTCCTTCTTCTCCTCCTCTTCTTCTTCCTAATTCTTCTCTTCCTCCTTCTTTTGTGCATTTGACCTCCTCCCCCCCCCCCCCCCACACACACACACACGCCACCCTTCCCTCTTTCTCCTCTTCTTCTTCCTCCTCTTCTTCTTCCTCCTCCTCCTTCTTACTTTGCTCTCCCTTTAAACCTATTTTTTTGCCTTTTACAAATTTATCTTTTTATTCTTCACACTAAACCCTCTTTCTTCTCTTCCTCCTCCTCCTCCTCTTCTTTATTCTTCCATCTCCTTCTCCTCCTCATTTTCTTATCTTCCTCCTCCTCGTCCTCCTCTTCTTTATCTTCCATCTCCTCCTCCTCTCCCTTGTCCGCCTCCTCCTCTTTACTCTTTACATTCTTTTAAGTTGTGTTTATTTACTTTTATTTCATTTCCAATCATAATATTTCATTCTCTTTCTCTCAACCTCATCCTCTTCCCTCCGCCACCACCACCACCTTCACCACCTTCCTATCACTCCATCTCCTCGTCCATTTCCTCCCTGTCCAACGTTACTATACAGGGAAATGATGGCCCTCCGCCCTTCAATCGACCCCATCACCAACGTCATTACTTGGGGCTTTACTTTGAATACAGAGTGAAAAAAGGATGGGCTTGTATCCTCCCAGACGCTTTCGGCTTCCACAAGAACTGAATAATAGTGAAAAAATATGAATAGGGGATAGTAGGTAAGTTTGAGCTGAAGGAGATAAAAAAAACTAATAAAAAATAGGATAACAGTGAAAAGAAAACAGTTGGAAAAATAAGAAAACAATAATGAAAAGACGATAGAAAGAAAAGATAAAAAAGATGACAAAAGAGGGAAAGTTGAGGAAAAAATAAACAAACGATAAGACAAAAAAAATAATAATAAAAAGGAATGACAGGAAAATAAAATCCACAATAGGAAGAAAATCAACGAAAGCAAAAATGAAAAATAAAAAAAGAGGACGATAGAAAAGAAAACATGAACACTAGAGACAAAATCAAAGAAAACAAAACAATAAAAAAGAAATGACAATAAAAGAAAAATAATTACCAACAGCAATAAACGAATAAAAAACAAGAATCATAGCGCTATACTGACCACAAATCTCTAAGGCTCAGGGGAAGGTGCTGAAGAGTAATGACAGAAAATATTGGACAGATGAAAAGACTGAAAAACAATAATACAAAAAAATGACGGAAAATTGATGCAGAAGAAGGCCAAAATTAAGAGCTGGAGGAAATGAGAAAAACAATAATGAAGACAAGATAACAAAAAGAAAAGAGAAGAATAACAAAACAATAAGTAAAACAATAAGAAAAATAAGTAAAGATAGATGATAATATAAACGGCAAATCAGAAGAGAAAAACAGACAAACGATAAGACAAAAAAAAACAATATTAATAGAAAAGATTCAACTGGAGATAAAAAAAAAAGCACCCAAATGGCAAAACAAAAGAAAAACAAAAAAATAAAAAGGAACAACGGTAGAGGAAAATCGCCAAAAGGGAAAAAAAATGAAAGAAAATAAAAAAAAAATGAATGACTAAATGAGAAATCAACAACAACAACAATAAAATAATAAAAAGGAAAATCAAAGCACTAGTAAAATTAAAGAAAAGAATGATCGTAAAAGAGAAATCATCAACAACAACAAGAGAACATAAGAACATAAGAACGCAGGAGTCTACAAGAGGCCGGTAGGCCTGTACGAGGCAGCTCCTTTGACCCTAAGCTCCCGTGAATCTAACCCCACCTAATATCGCTGTCCATGAATTTATCTAGTCTATTTTTGAATGTGACAATTGTATTGGCACTCACCACATGACTGCTAAGCCTATTCCACTCATCCACTACCCTGTTAGTAAACCAATTTTTGCCTATGTCCCTGTTGAATCTGAATTTATCCAGTTTAAACCCGTTACTTCGTGTCCTACCCGGTTCTCTTACCAACAAAACCTTATGAATGTCTCCCTTATTAAAGCCCTTCATCCATTTATAAACCTCGATCATGTCTCCACGCACCCTTCGCCTTTCTAGAGAATGCAAGTTTAACTGTTTGAGTCTTTCCTCGTATGGCAAGTTTCTCAACCCCTGAATCATCTTAGTCATCCTCCTCTGCACCGATTCTAACATTTTGATATCCATTCTATAGTAGGGTGACCAGAACTGAACCGCATAGTCAAGATGAGGTCTAACTAATGCTAAATATAGTTTGAGGAAGACTTCGGAGCTTCTGTTGCTTACGCTCCTTGAAATAAATCCCAGTACCCTATTAGCTCGATTTCTAGCTTGAATGCATTGTGCCCTTGGACGGAGATCAGAGCTCACTAAGACCCCTAAATCCCTCTCGCACCCAGACCTACTTATGAGAGTGTCATTTAAGCAATAGTTATGTGAGGGGTTGTTCCTACCTACACTCAGAATACTGCACTTCCCTACATTGAACTCCATCTACCATTTATCCGCCCAGTCATATAATCTGTTGAGTTCACCTTGGAGAATACTAGCGTCCTGATCCGACTCAATTACTCTACCGATCTTGGTATCATCTGCAAATTTACTAACATCACTACTAATTCCTGTATCTAAGTCATTGATATAAATAATAAACAAAAGTGGACCTAATACCGAACCTTGTGGGACCCCACTCGTAACACATCCCCAGTCAGATTTTTTACCATTGATTTGCACTCTTTGCTTCCTATTGCTAAGCCACGCCTTGACCCAGTTCAAAACTTTACCCTCTACTCCGTGAGCCTGTAATTTAAGCAACAGTCGTTGGTGAGGAACTTTGTCAAAAGCTTTACTAAAATCAAGATAGATTACATCATAATTTTCATCTCTGTCAACCGCCTCAAATACTTTATTGTAGAAGGACAAGAGAGTGGTGAGGCATGACCTACCTTTTGTGAACCCATGCTGCGAGTCGTGAATTAAGCTATGTTTCTCTAAATGCTCCCGAATGTTCCTGGCTATTATGGACTCCAGCATCTTCCCTCTGACCGATGTTAAGCTAATTGGGCGATAGTTTGAAGCAACTGACCTGTCCCCCTTTTTAAAAATCGGTGTCACATTAGCTACTTTCCATAGGCTCGGCACATAGCCAGTATTTACCGACATCTTAAAGATGTCGGTTAGTGGGTCGCTGATTACTCCTCCTCCTTTAATACCCTCGGAAATATCCCGTCAGGACCTGGCGACTTGTTCTTCTTAAGCTTATCTATCTCATCCTGAACTACTTGCCTGGTAATGATTATATCCCTCAATTTATCGCCATCCCCGCCCTCGTACACCTGAACTCTTTCCGGTATAGTCGTTCGATCCTCCTGTGTGAATACTGAAAGGAAGTAGTCGTTCAACAATGTGCTCATATTTTCGTAATTTTCTACTAGCTCCCCTGTGTTTGTTTTCAGCGGTCCAATTTTCTCCCGTGTTTATGTTCTATACATCTGAAAGAAGCCCTTAGGATTACTTTTCGCCTCATTTGCTACTTTGATCTCATAGTTCTTTTTTGCTATCCTGGTGTTTTTCTAAAATAAAAAGAATAAAAAAGAAAATCAAAGCACTAGAAAAATTAAAGAAAAGAATGACTGTAAAAGAGAAATCATCAACAACAATAGAAAAAAATAAAAAATAAATAAAAATCATGGCACTGTACTTACCCCACAAATCTCATAAGCTCAGGGAAGGCTTAGCGCTGATGACGTCACATTCTCGTAAGCCAAAATCACAGCGGCCACTAACAATCGACCTCAGAGAAATGACCTGAAAATACACACACTTAACTTGGGATTCAGGAGCATTAGTGTGTTAATATATACGGTGTTGAGTATTCCAGTTTTATATTAAGTGATGGTGACGGATTCTTTGTTTTGTCATATTCTTAAACACACTTTTGACTAGGCTTTCGAAGGAGTTTTCTTAGGGGGCATTTCCAGGGGTAGTTTGATGAGGCTAGTGGTGGTTTGAGCTTCCTGCTAGAGTGTTTGAGAGTGGATATATGATGTTGAGTAGTCTATATGCCTCTCTCTCTCTCTCTCTCTCTCTCTCTCTCTCTCTCTCTCTCTCTCTCTCTCTCTCTCTCTCTCTCTCTCTCTCTCTCTCTCTAACCATTAAGTATTTAAAACATTGACAGTTTTCCTCGGAGGCGACGTATCTCAAGAGAACATGTGGGTGGAAAGCCTTTCTTCGTTGGATTTGTGAGAGAGAGAGAGAGAGAGAGAGAGAGAGATAGAGAGAGAGATAAAGATAGATAGACAGACACAGACATACATACATACAGACAGACAAATAACACACACACACACACACACACACACACACACACACACACACACACACACACACACACACACACAACACGCTTTTTCCATTCCATTTACCTCTTTCCATTTAAGAAATATTCTACTCTCTCTCTCTCTCTCTCTCTCTCTCTCTCTCTCTCTCTCTCTCTCTCTTACTCACCTTTTTTTCTTTCGTTTCCTCTTCTTCAAATTCTCTTCATGTTTTCTTTTGATCTTGTTGTCATTCTTGTTTGCTGTTTTTTTTGTTTTTGTTGTTTTTTTCTTGCTTTATTTTTTACTTCTTTCCTTCCGTTTGTTTCTTCTTTCATCTTTGGTTTCCTTTGGTTTGTTTGTTTGTTTTTTGGTCTTCGTCTTCTTCCTTTCTTCACTATCGTTTTCGTCTTCCTTCTTCATCACCAACGATTTGTTATCTATTTTCACCTACTTATCTACTTTCTTTTATCTTTTTTTCTCCTTGTTCTTGCTTTCTTCTCTTTTCCTTCTCTTCACATCAATATTTTCCTTTTTTCTGGTAAGTGTCCTTGTTATTGTATTATTCTACTTGTTATTGTTATCATTAGTATTCAAAATTAGCATTGTTATTATTGTTATTTATATCATTGTAATCATTATTATTGTGTTATTATTACCATTATCATATTTACTGTTACTATTATCTCTTGTTATAAGTAGTAATTTATCACTTTTTATGTGTGTTGGCTGCAGCGCCGGTAGGTTATCTTGATGGCTCTCTTGGGCGACTCCCGTCCGTTCATGGCGCAGGCGAATTTAATTTATAGTGGTTGCCGTGATGTGTGACTCCTGCTTTTTTTTTTTTTTACAGTGGCGCCAGTTATCCATGGCTCATCTTGCCCCCCGGAACTCATTCTGTATTCACTGGACGGTTTCTCCTAGAGTCCGGGTTGATGGGTGGTCTTCAGTACAGCATGTGGGTAGTCTTAGGCCATGTGGTAGCGTGGGGATTCGAATCGATGTTGTCCATGGCGTGATGAATGTTGGCCCAGCACGCTAACCACTTAGCCACCGCCTACCCGCTTGGACCATGCTGCCCCCTGATGCTCCTCTTGACCGAAGTCGCCGACGTTAGGGCTGATTGAAGCGCTGGGCAGCATGTGGGTAATCTTCCGTCACTCGGCGATGGTTGAAAAATCAGCGTGTTTCGTTTGGCTATTTTTTTCTTCCGATTTGCCTTTTATATTGTCATCTATTTTTTTATGTTTTTATTATTGTTTTACTTATTGTTTTCTTATTCCTTTATTTTATTTTTGTTATCCGGTCATTCTTCATAATTGTTTTTTTTCTCATTTCCTCCAGCTCTTAATTTTGGTCTACTTCTGTATTATCTTCTAGGTTCACGAACTCAACACACCCACACGCTGACTACTCACCCATCGCCCCCCTAATCCCAATGTTATAATCTCACTAATATATATAAAAACTTACAACTTATCACAAACGTCTTCCCTTAGTGGTTAGTTTGTTATTTTTTTGTCCTTTTTTCGCTTCCTCGGTCAGTCCAGCTCAGTCAGTCTGCTGCCCTGTCACGCCTTGCTAACCCTCATAGGACAGACTCATTCTCCGTCGTTAGGCATCGCGGGACGGAGTTCGGGATGGAGGGCGACCTGACACTACGGTAAACACCCACTGATCCTTCCTCCTCCTCAGTCTCAGTCTCATCCTCCTCCTCATCCTCCTCATCCTCTTCCTCCTCCTCATCCTCTTCTTCCATCTCATCAAAACTCGAGGGCAATCTTCTATCGTTCTCCCTCTGTGCGTCTGTCATTGTGGTGGCGGAGGTGGTGGTGGTGATGCTGGTGGGGATGTTGTCGGAAGGGTTGGTAGTACTGGTCTTCTCCTTGGTCCTCCAGGTGATGTTCTCCGCCTCGTTAAGGGTTTGTGGCAGTGCGTGGCCGGCCGTCTCTGGGAGCAGGAAGGCCGCGACAGCCCCGAAAACCCCCAAGACTCCCAGTAGGATGTAGGAGTGTGTGGGGTTATCCTGCGGGAGACGAGAAGGAGTTACGTTAGTGTGGGAAGAGAAGGGAGGAAGGAAAGAGAGATGGAATGAAAGAAAGGGGAAAGGGACGGAAAAAACAGAAGGGAGAAAGAAAGAGAAGGAAGAGGGAATGAAGGAAGGAAAGGCAGGAAGAAAGAGAAGGAAGAGGGAAGAAAGGAAGGAAAAGCAGGAAGGAAGAGGAGGAAGAGGGAAGGAAGGAAGGAAAAGCAGGAAGGAAGAGAAGGAAAAGGAGTTAAGTGGTTAATGTATACCTAAACACACACACACACACACACACACACACACACACACACGGTAGATAAACAGATAGAAAGACATACAAATTGACATATAAGATAGATAGATAGATAGATAGACACAGATACAGAGAAATACAAAAATACTCTCAGTTCTCATATACACAGACACCACCTACACACAATGCCTGCAGACACACACACACACACATAAACACACACACATACACAGCAAGAAAGACACACATAGATAATTTGAGTGGGCAGATACAGAGAACGACAGAGATACAAAAATAAGCAGGTATTCTCGTATACATAAACACCAACTCCTACACACAATCATCACGACACACAAGTGGATTAGAAAGAGAGATAAGTGCTTGATGAATCTTTGCATATATATATAGAACGAACCTTCGCTGTTATACACATGCCATTACGATACGAGTGAACGAAGTGGTTTTACGAATTTACACTCTCGCAACGCTACGTGATATTCAGGTGCACCCAAAGAAAGGGAAAGAGAGCGTGGGTGAGTGTGTGAGAGAGAGAGAGAGAGAGAGAGAGAGAGAGAGAGAGAGAGATAGAGAGAGAAGAGAGAGAGAGAAAGAGAAAAAGAAGAGAAAAAGAGAGAAAGAGAGAAGAAACAAGGAAGAGAGAGAGAAAGAGACAGAGAGAGAGAGAGAGAGAGAGAGAGAGCGAATAGAGAGAGAGAGAGAGAGAGAGAGAGAGAGAGAGAGAGAGAGAGAGAGAGAGAGAGAGAGAGAGAGGCAGACAGAGACAGAGAGAAATAACCAACACTATCATACCTAAAGTTGCAAATGTTCGTTATATCGCTCCAAGCCTTGACACTTAACACACTCTGACATTCGAAAACTCTCTCTCACATCCTGTCAGCGAATTGTAATCAAGACAGGTAGGAAAAAAGAAGGTGAGGGGGGAGGGGTGGAGAGGGAGGGCATACTAATAGATTTCACTGGAGTAGACATGTCCAAAAACTCCCTTTCTCTTGTCGTTTCCAGAGCATATTATACCCTTCACGTGGACGCAGCTTTGGTCAAAAATACGTCGAGTTATGTGTTTGTTTGGCAATGAGGGTGATGGGTGAAATGTATGCGGGGGAAGATAGGAAATGGATCTTCTTTTTCTCTTTCTCTCTCATCTTCTTCGTTGTCCATTTTCTGTATGAGGAAAGAGATTGAATTCCCTTCTCTTTTGCATACGAGACTGGCTCCTCTTTTCTTCTCCAACTTCTCTTTTCTCTATATATACGTATGCTGGAGATAGATTTTCCCTTCTCTCCTCTTTCATTTCTTTATTCTTTATCTATATGACGAAAGAAATCATCTCTCCCTCTCCTCTGTACCGCTCTCTCCCTTCTCTTTTGCATACGAGACTAGCTCCTCTTTTCTTCTCCAAATTCTCTTTTCTCTATGTATACGTATGATGGAGATAGACTTTCCCTTCTCTCCTCTGTCATTTCTTTACACTTTATAT
Source organism: Eriocheir sinensis (assembly GCF_024679095.1). NCBI lineage: Eukaryota > Metazoa > Arthropoda > Malacostraca > Decapoda > Varunidae > Eriocheir > Eriocheir sinensis. The sequence continues at coordinate 6,430,141 of NC_066537.1, forward strand.
ATATGACGAAAGAAATCCTGTCTCCTCCTCCTCTGTGCCGCTCTCTCCCTCTGGTTATAACGCTATGTCATTCCCCCGTTCCCCTTTGTGACAGTAAAAGATTGACTACATGGCCCAAGGTCGCTCCCGGCATCCCTCTCCCTTGTTCGCGTTCTTCTGGTTCAAACGTTATGTCACTCCACGCTCCATGTTCCCAAGAAACGTTGTGATTGTGAAAGATTTACTTTGCATGACACGACGGCCTGACTCACTCCCATTCTCCCTTCCTCGTCTAGTAAGGCTCTCAGCACGATTTTAAAGCCTGTGATCTTAAACGTATTGGCTGGAAAAGAGGAAAGGAGAAGAGGGGAAAAAGAGGAAAAGCGCTGTCGTTTTAAATATCAGTTAGAAAATAGGAAAGGAGAAGAGGGGAAAAAGAGGAAAAGCGCTGTCGTTCTAAATATCAGCTAGAAAAGAGGAAAGGAGAAGAGGAAAGAGGAGGAAACAGGAAAATATAGAGGAAAAGCGCGCTGCCATTCTAAACATTGGGTAGAAAACAGGAAAGAAGGGAAAGAAAGAGGAAAAGAAGGAGAAAAGGGTTTATTTATTTTAAGTATTAGGTAGAAAAGAGAAATGAAAATGAGGAAAGAGGAAAGAAAAGAGGAAAAGCGCTGGAAAAGAGGATGGGAGAGCTCAGCCACCGCCTCTCCGCCTCTTCTTCTTCTTCTTCTTCTTCTTCTTTTTCTTTTCCTTTTTTCTTTTTCTTTTTCTTTTCCTTTTTTCTTTTTCTTTTCCTTTTTTTCTTTTTCTTCTTCTTCTTCTTCTTCTTCTTCTTCTTTTTCTTCTCACTCTTCTCGTTCTTCTTTTTCTTCTCCTGCTACTTCTTCTACTTCTACTTCTTCTGTTCATCCTCCTCCTCCTACTCCTAATCCTCCTATCTACTCCTCACCATCATCATCATCATCCTCTTTTCCCTCTTCACCTTCGTCCATCCTCCCGAGAAAGTTATGTCACGCCGAGACTTCATGCTGTGGAATCCTTTTAAGAATTTCCACTCAGGGTCGTGAGGCGGATTTCAACTTTGCCCGGCTTGCTCACATCAGCCCCGCCGCGTCTCGTCCGCCCTGATTTCTTGACCTAGAATCTAATCTCACTGAAGGCGGTTTAACCCCTTGAATGCGGATTTCCTACAGTTAGACCTCACCAAGCTACTGGAATGGAGCAAAAAGTGGCTGTTACAATTCAATGAAGAAAAATGTAAAGTCCTGCACCATGGGAAGGGATATCCAGCACACAAATACCACATGGGAAACACTCAACTATCCACCACAGAGGCAGAGAAAGACCTGGGAGTATAATGTTACCAGGCTACCAGGGAAGGCCAAATCCGTGTCAGTCGCAGCGGACGGGTTGAAGTACATGTGGTCTCGTTTTATAGCTATTTGTGTATCTATCTATCTATCTATTCTTCCTCCTTCTATTATTTCTCCTCCGTCTACTGCTATGGCTAATGTGACTACTGGCTGTTTGCCGTAGAGTTCTATCTTAGTGAAGGTGGGTTAGGAGTACTATAGGAGTCTCATTTGGTACCTATTTCTGTACTTGTTGATCTTTTCCTCATTTTTACTGTTGTTGTTATTATTGTTTCACATTTTCTTGTTCTTGTTCTAGTTCTCGTTATGCCTCTTTTTTCTTTCTTTCTTTCTTCTTCTTCTTTCGTTTTTTTTCCTATTTCTTTCTCTTCTTTTTTTTCCCTTTTTCTTCTTCTTCTTCTTCTTCTTCCTCCTCCTCCTCCTTTTCTTCCTCTTCCTCCTCCTCCTCCTGCTCCTCATCCTCTTCCTGATCATCCTCCTCCTCCTCCTCCTCCTCCACCTCCTCCTACTATTACTACTACGACTACTACTACTACTACCAACACTACTACTACTACTACTATAATTACTACTACTTCTCCTCATCCTCCTCCACCTCCTCCTACTATTACTACTACGACTACTACTACTACTACCAATACTACTACTACTACTACTATAATTACTATTACTTCTTCTCCTCCTCCTCCTCCTCCTCCTCCTCTTCATCTTCCTTTCATCTTCCCGGGCGCATTGTTAATAGGAACCAGGAATGAAGGTCGTGGAAGGGGAACTACGAAGCAAAGGAGGAGAAGGAAGAAGACAACGAAGAGAAGAAAGAAGGTAAGGGACTTTTATTATCTACCTCCAAACGAGTACAAATGTAACGTCAAGCTGAGAGGGGCGGTGAGTGATACGCGGGAAACCCATTAAGCGTAAGACAGAGACAGAGAGAGAAGGAAAAATCGTCCCCACTCAGAAAGGTAGAAAGCATGATCAAGCTGAAAGATAGATAGATAGATAGATAGATAGATAAATGGATAGATAGATAGATATATAGATAGATAAGGGAGACTTAGATAGAAAAAGAAAGAGAGGAAATAAAAAGGAGAGAAAGAGAGATAGTTAAAAAAAACAGGAGAAAAAATATCCCTCACGGAAACACAAAAAACATGATCAAGCTGAAAGATAGATAGATAGATAGATAGATAGATAGATAGGAAGACGTAGATAGATACAGAGAGAGAAAGATAGTTAAAAAAAGAGAAGAAAAAATATACCTCTAAGAAAAGAAAGAAAATATAATCAAGCTGTAAGAGATAGATAGATATATAGATAGATAGATAGATAGATAGATAGATAGATAGATAGATAGATAGATAGACAGGGAGACGTGGATAGATACAGAAAGAGAGAAAATAAAAATGAGAGAAAGAGAGATTTAAAAAAAAGAGAAGAAAAAATATACCTCTAAGAAAAGAAAGAAAACATAATCAAGCTGTAAGAGATAGATAGATAGATGGATAGATAGATAGATAAATAGATAGATAGGTAGATAGATAGATAGATAGATAGATAGATAGATAGATAGATAGAGAGAGAGAGAGAGAGAGAGAGAGAGAGAGAGAGAGAGAGTGTGTGTGTGTCTTCGAATTCAGGGGAGACTCTTCTCTTTTACTTCTTCGTTGATTTCTTCTTTTTTTTCTTTCTTTCTTTCTCTCTTGTTTTGTCTTTGTTCTTTCTCTCCTTTTTATTTTCTTCTTCTTCTTCTTCTTTTTCTTCTTCTTCTTCTTTTTCTTTTTCTTCTTCTTCTTCTTCTTCTCCTTCTTTCCCCTTCTCTTCTTTTCTTACCGTCCTTTTAATTAACTTACTAATCAACATACTAATTACTTCACCAACCGGTCGTTCAGCTATTTAATTTCCTTCAGAAAATATTATCCTTTCTTTTCCTGACCTTCGTTCTTTTTCTTTCTTTTTATATTTTCTTCTTTTCCTCAATCCGTTCCAACCCATCACGTTTTGGGGGTCATTTCTAACTTTTTCTTCTTTACCTTCCGTCTCTTCCTCATCCTCATCCTTTTCCTCATCCTCATCCTCCTCCTCATCTCATCCTTATCCTCCTCCGACTCTTGCTGATCCTCCTCCTCCTCCTCCTTCTCTTCCTCGTCCTCTTCATCCTCCTGCTCCTTCTCTTCCTCCTCCTCTTCCATTACCAACTTGGAGGGCCACTCAATCGACCTCTGATCACGTGACTTCCTGCTACTAAACCCGGCCACAAGAAGAGGAGGCAGAGTAAGAGGAAGAGGAGGAGGAGGAGGAGGAGGAGGACCTAAGTTAAAAGTTACACGACATGTCCGTAGAGTTTCAACCACTCGGAAAAAAAAAAGTTTTGCTCTAACAAATTTTTCACTCACATTTTGGACTCCTTTCTACAGTTTAATACTCTGTTGATTCCCTTCATTCATTAATCTTAACGTTAGGAGTCATAGATGTAATGCAAATGTTCTTATGTTCTTCTTATGTTGTATCTACTTCGGAAATGCTTGACCATGGACTCCTGATGAAAATACACACGGATACACAAACGCATGAGGAGACTACAGAAGGCCAGATGGCATACACAAGACAGCTCCTGAAGATGGGTTGCTCACTAATTCCCTTCCTGTCCATAAATGCATCTAGTCTCTGCTTAACAGTTTCGATTACTATCTCTCTCTTATCACAACATTTACATAGTCGTCTACATTAGCCACAGAAAGACGCGGTGAAAGAGGAGAGGTGATAAAGGACTAGGAGATTAATATATTTTCCTTATTTGTGTTTAAGGGTCTCAATCTTGTTTGCCTCAACTACACATCTGCTCATTTTTTTTTTTTTAAGTAAAGGAAGCAGCTCAAGGGCAAAAAAGAAGAGAAGAATTGGAAGAAAATCCCGCTAATCACTGCCCCTATAAAAAAAAAAAAGTTAAGAAGTGGCCAAAAGAGAGGTCAATTTTGGGATAAGTTTGTTTCACTCCTACACTATTTTTTTTTTTAAGTAAAGGAAGCAGCTCAAGGGCAAAAAAGAAGAGAAGAATTGGAAGAAAATCCCGCTAATCACTGCCCCTATAAAAAAAAAAAGAGTTAAGAAGTGGCCAAAAGAGAGGTCAATTTTGGGATTAGTTTGTTTCACTCCTACACTATTTTTTTTCTTGAAGCATATTTTTGTCTATTTCTTTTCTAAACTTGAATTTATCCAACTTATACCCAACACTGCGTCATCTCACATCGGTTTATAATAGAGAGAAGCATAAATAATTTTCAAACAACAGTGCTGGTGACATTTTTATCCACACTGAGTCAATTAAGAAGGGCACTGAACCGCGTCCTGTCCATCAATATTTGCTACAGGCACGTTGACATCAATTAATTAGTCGAATTCGCGTTGACACACACACAATGGTGGGTCGCAGGCGCACACACACACACACACACACACATACACACGACTTTTTTTTTCATTATTTTCACGTTATTATTTTTGTTTTCCTTTTTCTTTGTCTATTTCTTCAGTTTTGTTTTCTTTTATTTTCTTCTTTTCTTCTTTTTCTTCATTTTCATTTTTTTAACTTCCTCATTTTCCGTTATTTTCTTTTTTTTCATTTTCGTAAACAACACACACACACACACACACACACACACACACACACACACACACACACACACACACACACACACAGCTTCACACATTAAATTATTTTGCCTAACGAGTCTCTTTCATATTACAAAATCCATCAACAAGGAAGTATGACAGTTTTGTTTTGTGTCACGTGAAGGAAATACATGTTGCGTTGACTGAGAGTGGGACATTTAATCAACTTTTATTGACCTTAATTAACCTCATATTATATATAGCAACATTCATCGACAGGGAAGAGTGGTATAGTTTCGTTTTGTTTCACGTGAACAGAATGGAGGTTGCGTTTTTTGCTCGTGATTCATAAGTTTAGAAATAAAATGACAGCTTCACACATAAAACAAAATAAATTAAAAAAAAATCGAGTTGAGAAATATAAAAGAAAGGTTAGAGAAAAAAAGAAAACAAAAGTATAAGCATTTCAAGTATTTCCCTTCATACATTTTTTTACTGATTTTCTTTCTGTCCTTAAACTGCTTTGCTTAACGAATCTCTTTCATAACAGTGCAAATTTCATTAACAAGGAAGCCTCACATTGATTCGTATCACGGGAAACGATATATATGTTGCGCTGAGTGATAGGAGTTGTATTTACCGTTACTTATATTTTTAGAAAAGGAAATGTGCGAACTTTTTTTCTTTTACAACAAAGGAGACATCTCAAGGGCACAAAAAAAGGAAACGATAATAAAAAGAAGCCCGCTACTCGCTGCTCCTAAAAAGAATCCAAAGAGGTGGCCGAAAGAGGGGTCAATTTCGGGAGGAGAGGTGTCCAGATACAGGTTGCTTTGATTTTTTTTTACAACAAAGGATACAGCTCAAGGGCACAAAAAAAGGAAACAATAATAAAAAGAAGCCCGCTACTCGCTGCTCCTAAAAAGAATCCAAAGAGGTGGCCGAAAGAGAGGTCAGTTTTGGGAGGAGAGGTGTCCAGATACCCTACAGGCTGCTTTGATTTTTTTTACAACAAAGGATACAGCTCAAGGGCACAAAAAAGTAAACAATAATAAAAAAAACAGCCCGCTACTCGCTGCTCCTAAAAAGAATCCAAAGAGGTGGCCAAAAGAGAGGTCAATTTCGGTCAATTTGCGAAGACTTTTATTGCCAGTGATGTATAAGCATAGAAGAAGAAATGTGGGAGTGGGCATGATCCGCTGAATGTATAATAGTCCGACCCAGCTATGATATGAGGTCAGTGCACTCGTCCCCGTCTCCGGCAAAGCAGAGTTCCCGGAATGACAGAATGGACTCACTCACTCCCCCCTGGCAATCATCTTTCAGCCTGACAATATTCTTCCCACCTCACCTTCCCCCGTTCACTTTCATTCAACACAGCTTCCTCTCATTCATATTCTATTCAGATTTTGTTCATTTTTTCATCTATCATTCATCCTTCTTTCATGCTATTCATCTTTTTTCATTTTATTCATCGTTCACTCGTCTTTCTTTCATTATTCCATTTATTTTATTCATGTTTACTTCGGCTTTCTTTCATTTTATTCGTTTTTCAGTCACCTTTCTTTCATTTCATTAGTTTTTCATTCATCTTTCTTTCATTTCATTGTTTTTTCATTACCCCTTAAGCCTGATATTCCTTCCCCTCCCCCCTTTACTGTCAGACATACAGAACCTCCAATAAAAAGTTTCCGTTCCATTTAGCAGCTTGAAGACACAATACAATTCTCTGAGGTCCTTTCCCTTGCCTCC